>NC_079882.1:13350000-13657500 GCF_029227915.1 Hydractinia symbiolongicarpus | reverse complement strand
ATCAAACGTGTGGATGGAAAGGACAACTTTCGTGTAACTAACCACACTGTTCTGTGTGAAAAACACTTTTCTAAAACGGATATTATTCGATCTCCGGGGCGGTACTTTGAGACGTCTAAAAATGGGTGCAAGACCTGTACTTTTGGAGACAATGGTAAAAGATGATTCGAGTAGGAGAAAGCCACCAGTTGACCGACCATCTACACGAAAAAAATTCAGAAATTCGGTGTCAGAAATTGCACAACCTGAACCTGAAATGGATGCATTTGAAGATAATTTTTTTACCATAGATTCTTCTACTCAAATAGAAAAATCAGCAGATTTACAAAAGCAAATTTCTATGTTAATAGAAGAAAATAAGACCTTGAAAGCAAATACAAGTACAGTTAAATGTAAATTTGTTGAACAAGTGCTGTTATCAGATCAAGGATGCAATCACTACACTGGTTTGCCATCGGTTGATATTTTCCGGGGAATATTAATATTTTTAAATGCTGGTGAGAATGGCGAGAACATTGTATTATATAACAACCAACAAGTCAAGGGGGATTCATCAAGAGGTAGACCTCGTACTTTATCACCATTAGAAAGTTTCTTATTGACATTGGTGAGACTAAGACGAAACTTTGATATTTTTCACCTATCATATCTTTTTCAAGCATCAGAAGGTACGATAACTAATACGATATTAACTTGGAGAAATTTTATGTATATAAAATTTGGATCTGTTTGCATATGGCCTACAAGGGAATAAGTAAAAGCAGTCATGCCTTATTAATGAAGGACAAATTCCCTAATGTACGCTGCATCATAGACTGTGTCGAATTCAAAATAGTAGTACCATCCTCACTTGTGATACATAAGCTCATGTATTCTAATTACAAAATCCACACAACTGTTAAAGTTTTAGTTGGAATTGCACCTGGTGGTGGCTTCACATTTGTATCTTCAGCTTATCCCGGAAGTATTCCAGACAAAAACATTGTTATCAAAAGTGGTTTTTTGTATCCTCGGTTAGAATAACGGAGTGTCTGCTGCACCGGTACCGGAATCGTACATCGAAAAACTACCGAACCGATACCGGATTTCTCCGGCTCACAGCTAGTGAACCGGCACAGGATTTTTCAGCAAACTCCCTAGTTTTTTTGTGTAAAATTTCATTTTGACAACGAAGACGATAAAATAAGTATTACTAGAAATGGTAATTTTTCATACCCTGAAAAAATCAACTTAGAGAGGTTCTTGCGAAATACATGTTTAATCCCTTGACCGTTTGGAACGTTCCAACAGAATGATTCGTTTCAAAGAAGCAAAAGCCTGTTTTCTATTTCGTGGATACAAACCCTTGCATATTAAATAAGTAAGAGCCTAGACGCTTGAAGTTTTCTTGAAGAAACCAGCTGTACTGCTTTCATACGCGGAGAAAATATTCTTTTTCGCTGAAGAATTTTATAGTTTTGATACGGCATCTAGATAGGCACAAATTCAGTATGTCGATTACTTTTGTTGTTGGGGAAAAATTTTCGACTTTTCAAGAATTGAAAACAAAATTAGATACATACAAAGAGAAGAATTTTGTTGATGTCTACGTTAGAGATAGTCGAACTGTTAAGGCTTCACAAAAAGGATTGACGAAAATAATAAAACCCGAGCTTCAGTACTATGAATTAAAATATGCTTGTGTTCATGGTGGAAGAAAATTCAAAGGAAGAGGCTCTGCACAACGAGCTGTTCAGTACGTATTTTGTTTACATTAATTAGCGACCCTGTTTCCACCTGTTTAATGTGTTCTATAAAACTGTTTTTAATTTACAGTAAGTGACGATTATCTACAGCCCTGTCACTTTGCTTTTATTTTGAGGCCGTCGTTAAGGTTAAAACGACGACGTCATTAGCGCTCACTGAGATAGTATTTTTGTGTGTTTACCATTCCTCGCATTTTTTTCTAGATTCCTCAGTTCATTTATTAGATGAGGAAATGAAGGATGCGTATGAAGCATATCCAGAATTGATTTGTGTTGATGCTACCTATAATCTAACTTAGCTAAGAATTCCAGTTTACTTAATGTTAGTGGAAGATTCGATGTGGCAAATTGAAATTGTTGGAGTGGCGCTTCTTGCTATGGAAGATAAAGAAACATTGTCCTGGTTTTTGGAAACTTTTAAACAAAGCAATCCTTCTTTAGAGAATCTTCGTGTGGTTATGGCGGACAAGGATTTGAATGAAAGAGAACTAATAAAAGTTACATTTCCTGGTGTAAAAGTATTAATATGTCTCTTCCACACATTAAAGGCATTTAAAAGAGAAGTCACTGTCGCGAAAATGGGCGGTACTCAAGCGAAAGTTAAATCACTGTTGTCCCTCTTTCAACAAATGGCGTATGCTAACACGGAGAAGTAATATCGCTGCGAACGGAGATTCTCACAAATTTAGAGTTTTAAACTCCAGTCGAGTTTAAACAAGCAAAAATTCCGTTATGTTTATACCTTTTAACCAATTGTTATTTGCGAACTTATATTTTTTTATTATATTTATTTTTTACTCGATTGATTGCTAAAACAACGAACTTTGTAGATTGCTTTTTCGCAAAAAAGAAACAGTAGTTATTGCTGCATAAAACACGTTATTTTTCCTTACTTTATTTTGATAATCCTCGTCCGAAAAGGCAACAAAAAAAGCTAGGAATTAATTAAGGTCCTGTACCGGTGCACTAGATTTACAAATATGGGGTCCGGTAAAGTTTCATTACCGGTGCAGCAGTTCTTAAATCTACGAATCCGGTACCGGTTCAGTAGTTTTTCGATGTACGATTCCGGTACCGGTGCAGCAGACACTTCGTTAGAATAATGCTGGCTGGATCTGAAAATATAGGAAAATATGTCTGTCTTAATACAATTATAAACAATTTTTTAGCAAATATATAGTGAATAATAATCCTTGTGTTTTCCCTGTCTAACTTGTTGAAGGTCCATGTATCTATCTGCTATCACTGACCTACTGAGATATCATTGAAGAGCTCTTGAAAATCTTCAACCTCCAGTTCAACTTCATGTTGATCTTCCTTGTCCATTTTTGTTGTATAAAATATATATAATAAAGTACTTCGAAGCGTGAGCCTCGTGTGATGTATTGTTGCTATTAAAATAGCAGTTTTTGATGATTTTAGTTTGAAAGAATAGCTGTAATTTGTTTTCCGAATACCAGATAAACCTTCCCAGACACCTTCTTGCCAACGAATGAATTAATGTTTGTCACTGAAACGCAGCAAAAAGTAATGGAGATAATTCTTTTTGTATGGGAACTTGATAAGTAATTAGCGAAACTTATTATTGAGAATGATTATCTCTATAATACTGATGATGAGTTGTTATTATAAAATCCCCCGCCCCAAAGCAGAAAAATGTGAGGAAAATTCACAACAAGTGTCTCAGTTTCAAGATGAGGCTGGATATTGCACAATAATTTATGAAAAGGAGTATCGAAAAGTGTTTACACGTGAGCCTCATCCCGGGATGAAAGCACCATACTTTCATCCGGGGATGAGTAATCTCATCCCGGGTTGAAACAATAATTTTGCTAACTTTGCGTATGATAATTCGAAGTGATATTTCCTATGATCTGAGTAGAAAGGTCAAACGAGAAACGTGGAACGATGGCGCCTGAAAGAATAAAGCTACGGAGACACGGCAACAAGTTTCATGTGATTGCAGCAAAAAAATTGTTTTGTTGCAATCGCATGAAAATGTTTCACTGTGTCCCCACATCAAATATCCTCATTCTGCAACATTTTTCGCTCAAAATTTTTGTTGCTGCAACAAAATTTTCATGTTGCAAATGAGGATCAGGAAATTTCTCGTGTCCCCGCACTTTGAGGAGAATTTTTGCAACATTTTTTATTTTAACCAATCAAACTCGTTTAAAAACAAATCAAAACAAAAGTTTTTCAATCACAACAAATTAGACAAGACTAGACAAGACTTCCACATGGCGGAAGATCAAGCGAAGCAAAAAACTTTTGGAAGAAGAAAAAATGAACTTATTAAATTTTATACCGAAAACAAATCGTTGTAACCATGGCCTTGTCCAAATAGATCGTTTGGATTGTTTTTTCTTTGTTTCTTCTTCATCAAGAAGAAGTGCAATAAAAGCGATTATTATACTTCGATCAACTGCAACGGCCATCATTATTCACTGTCACACATGTTTTGGTTACATTTTCATAAATTTTGTTTCATGTGCTGGAACTCATGCGACACGGAAACATCTTTTTTGTTGCAATCGCATGAAAATTTTTGCTGTGTCCCCGTAGCTTAAGTGTAATATTGTTGTTTGCAATTATATCAACAAGTTTAAGTATAGCATCTCTTCTGTTACAGTTTAAAATGGCGTGCATTTTTAAAACACTTTTCTCGTATAAAACATAAGAACCATAGTTAGTGGTAAATAATAATTGAACTCGTATAAATGTAGGATGACATTTCGTTTGATTAAAATAAAAAACTTTAAATATATATATATATATAAATTAACGAAAAACTCGCAACCCAGGCGCGGATTTAGACTATGTCAGCCCTGTCACGCAACGTAATAAAAAAATGAGCCAAATATTATGCGGGGAGCATGAGAAATAATTTCCGAAATAAATCCCGGTGTTTTTTAAATTATACCCGGAATTCCGGTGACGAAAATCTATTTCTTTGTTTGCTTCGCCTTATCTACTATATCACATACCTCACAACGCGAATTCAATCAACCGATGTTGGGCTAACCTAATTTATGTCAGACTGTAACCATATACTTCATAACACACAAACCCTGTCAAGGTTGTTTCTAGGTATAACCATGGAATGTTTCTCCGTAAGGGTTTGACCGTAGGACTAGACTTTATAGCACACAAACCCTGTCAAGTTTGTTTCTACGTATTGATAAAAATTATACGGGTTTGGTACAGAAATATCGGTTGCACATGTTCGAACCAATGTAAAAACAAACAAAGATCGCTGCACAGTAGCTTTACTTTAAGATTAGTTGTTTTTTGTTAATCTTTTTTGTTTCTATAATAGCTAAGCTATGTGTTTCTCCTTATTTGTTACTATGGCTATAATGTTTTGTTTATAATATTAGCTAATCAAAACGTGTAAAATATTGGACTGAGAAGAGCAATTTTCAGTCAATTTTGTTGCGAATTTAGCTGTATGTGGTGTCAGGTTGCTACATCTTTTGTTTAGCTAATTTCTAGCGTTTATCTTATGACAAGAATCTAGTAAACCAAACTCATCATTTTTCCCTTTTCGATATTTTTAATGAGAGCGGGGAAGAGAGATATGTATCCTTTCCATTTATACATTTCCTTAGCAAAAGTTGTAAAATGTTGACATTTTAAGTAAGCATGAAGCTAAAAATTTTCGTTGAGTTTTTTAAAGCTTCTATACCGAATGGTATGATTCGTTTTTGTTAGCTTTTTTTTTAAACTTTTTAGTGATTTTATTTTTTGAATAAAATTGACTTTGGTTATCAAAAAAGTTTCTTCGCCTCACAAGTCAATTAAAAAGACTTTTTACGATTTTAAAATATCCTGATTAGTTTAAGTTCTCTAAAAATCAAGCTGATTGACTAGATCCACACCTGCAACCAACCTTTTCATATTTTTTTTCCAAATGCTTTCTTTACTTCTTTGCGTCGGTCGTTACGAAATCCTGTTCAAAAAGTGTGAGAAAGGGTACATTCAGCATTCTCATCCGGGGATGAAAAGAATTATTGTGCTTACACGCATTTTTTTCTTAATCTCATCCCGGGATGAGATTTCATCCCGCCTTAAACGTGTAAACGTTGTGAGGTCTTTCAATAGACACAGGGATGATCTCATCCAGGGACGAATCTCATCCCGGGATGAGATTTAACGTGTAAACGGCAGTCTGGGTACCGCCATGACTGATCTTCTCTGCGGTATTTGACTTGCGTTCAGAAATTTTCTAGTGCCCAGTCTACTTTTAGGGGGACCAAAAAATCAAAAACAGGCGGGAAGCTTTGTATGCTAGGTACTTTACTGAAGTTTGCCTGGATATTTTGGTATTATCAATTATGGTTGGAGCTAATTGTT
The DNA here is from genome assembly GCF_029227915.1 of Hydractinia symbiolongicarpus. Classification (NCBI taxonomy): domain Eukaryota; kingdom Metazoa; phylum Cnidaria; class Hydrozoa; order Anthoathecata; family Hydractiniidae; genus Hydractinia; species Hydractinia symbiolongicarpus. The sequence goes on along the minus strand of NC_079882.1, from coordinate 13,651,399 downwards.
CAGTTTTTGGCTGCTCTAGCTCCCGTAGAACAAGTGGAATTTCTACTTTCAAAAATTACTCATGCAAATGACGAGTATACAACGCATTGTGGAGAGACAAAAGCTAGTCGCTGTGATAATCAAATATATTTTATTAGGTAGCTACACATACACATATACTATGACACAGTAAGTGAGATAATTCTACTTTAATTAGGAATGTCCCATTAGATAGCTTGTTCTAGCCATATTCATCCAATTTTAGACCAAAAGCCAAGAACCAAAATGCTTAGCGAAATCAGCAAAATTACATACCTAGCTAGCTATAGCAATATATTCTACAGATAGTTCTTTCCTTCCCACTTACGATCTATGTTTTATAGGATTGAGTTGGTCATCGTTTGCATTTCCCGCTTTGATCCATGGGTACTTTTTAACATTGAATGTCATAGAAGGGGTGGAAGCCAAATTTTTGTGGACTATTGTAGCTATATATAAGGTGGGAACATCACTAAAGAAGCGGTGTATTAGACGTTGTAACAGTTCAGGAAATCGACTTTCTTTAACCCTGCTGGTGAGCATACACCAGTGTGGATTAAGTGACAAATGGAAATTATTTCTATATTAAAATCTATATTTATCAAAGCGTTTTAAATTCTGACGAGCAGTTCTTGTGCAATCGTCAACACGTATATACTAAAAATCATATATATTATATATTTATCGCATTAACTTTTTGGGTTCAATCAGAACAACTTTCAGAAAAGCAAAAAATATACCTATCAGGAAATGTCATAAGTTCTGCATCAGGAAATCATTTCCCGATATATACAATATATTTAGAATTTCCTGATGAAGAAATAATTTCCCTTTCCCTTTCTGACCCGATGCCGGATACCATTCTTGCTTCTTCTTTTGTTAAACGTTTTCTAATAAATGCACCAGGCTCTAAAAAACTATGTCACTGGAATATTGCCTTGAACATTACACCTTTTACTACTGTCATGAAAACTTATTCTATACAATAAAATTTTAAAGTGTTATAAAATACACAGAAGACAAAAAAAAAGCGAACATTCACTTAATGCAAGAAAAAATAAAAGAAATAATTAATGATCCCGGCGCTGCTGCAGGTTATCAATCTATTTGGCATTCCTTGCAGCTTGAAGGGATGATACTACCCAGCAAACTCGTCCCCAGCGCCTTTTGTCTCTCTTATTTTACTGAACGGCGAGCTAAAGAATGCCAAATATTTCGATAACCTGCAGCAGCGCCTGGGGACGAGATTGAGTACCCAGGTTAACTGTGCAACGCATTTTAAAAGATCTGGATCCTATCGGTTCATCAAATCGAAGGATCATATACATTTTCTTGATCAGCAGCTTAAGCTCGACGTTTCAAACTTCATTATTTCTCAAAAAGATGCGTCTTAATGCTTTCATGCCCGTAAATTTCTGGACTCCCGTGGAAGTTATCCCTCCGACCTATCATTTAGAATACTTAATAGCGCCCCTCCCTAAGGTTTTGTGTGTGACCCCCTTCTTTCTAAAGCGAAAACGCACCCTCGCAACAATCGCGTAGGTGGCCCGTTAAGTTGACGCCAGGCATAAATGGTTGAATATTTTCATAAATAGGAACTGAGCGTTTATTAAAAGACCAAGAAATTCGCATCTTAATTTTTTGACATAACCCATGTTTTAACATCCCTGCACTCTGCATACAATAAACCTAGCAAGTATAAATTTTCTGAAATATCTTATTTTATGGTTATTATATTTTTATTTTAATTTTGCGTTTGGTGTAAATTAACCGATTTATTTCGAACAATGTAAAACCAACTGCAACCTCGTTCACAGGGCAATATTTCGCTTTTTTGTTATCCGAAACATCAAGCGAACAATTGCCCTGGAAACGAGGTTAAAACCAACCAAAGAAAAAAAACCAATAAAATTCTCTATAAATTGTCTCATTACATCAATAAAGTAGTCCTCGTCTCACTTTCTAAGAAATTGAAGCCACTGAAATTAATTTCGTAACTTTACAAGTACAACAGAAAGTCTAGACCAATCCAGTCAGCGTTTATTTTACAATCTTACAATCTTAATAGGGTGTTTATTGGAGAAGGGTGTTTAATAGACTATACGTCAATTAGACTGGGCGTTATTAGACTGGACGTTTATCAGAGCATTTACGGTATTGATTGCGCTAGGTGCAGAATTTTTTCCATCACGCTATTAAACCTTTTCGCATCCCTAATTTCTCAAAAAAAATTTATTAGTATCATGATAACTCGAAAAGTCGATTACAACCGAATAATTTTAAGCAAATAGACAAAAAGACATTTTGTATCTCATACCGAACAAACCTGAATCGTCGATGCATAACGTAAAAAAGCGAATTATGCGTAAAGTGAGTGGGCATGTCTGAGCGCAATAAAAATTTATGCTCTATTGAAAGCATGTCTTGTGTTGTGTTCGACGGTTCAAATTCTTCTTTTGCGGAGGACGACGTAAAGAGCATCGCACCGCGATGTCGTTCTTCAAAACACTACGAAGGTAACAATTTCTCCATAAGAAGTGGCAGTATTTTTACTAAATCGACCATACCTGATATAGAACTAAACGCATCTGATAATACCAAGAAAAAACAACGAAAGAAACATTCACAAAACGGGGAATCGTATTCGCAAAAACATGCTATTGTAGAAGTGGAGGGAAAAAACCTGAAAGAATCTCGAAATAAATTTGCAAGGAAACAAACAGATGGAGAAAGGCAAAAAGCCTCAATGCCTGAAAAAAGGAAAATAACCTGCAAAGATATTGCGTTGAAAGAAAGGAATGCAACGTCTGAACAAAATGACGCCTCCGACAAAAAGTTGGATCATAACCACTACTCTGAAATTATACGACTACAGCAAAAAATGGCAAAACTACAAAATAAAATCGCTCAAATGCAAAGGCGTGTATTAACCATGCAAAGTGAAACTAAATAAAGTCGTTTTATAATGGGACAATTTGACGTGCAACAATAGAATGATATGTTGTGAGAGATGCAATAAACTCACCCAAACGTCTTTACATCAAGAAATATCTTATTTAAAGTAACATACAGTAATAATAATAATATAAAACTACAACACTATTCTTTTGGCGGCCATTTTCCCTCTTTTAATAATTTTTGTCGTTGTTCCTTGACTGCCAATATTTTCAATCTCTAAAAAATAATTTAAAAGTCTTTCAACATTTTTTCAACATTTTTAAAACAACAAATTGGGAAATTTGAAGGAGCTTTTATGAAAAATGTAAATTAACCAATCAGATGCTTTCATAAAAAAATAACCTTACTCAAGTCACACGTTTAATACATTTTCGCGACCCACATTACCGTATACACATAAAAATTGTATTTGTTTTATATCTTTAAAGGAGAGGCGAACTGCGCTGCGGTACGGCTGCTGTATTAAAGTTTATGATAAGTTTTGATTTTAAAGACCAGACTGATTGGCTTGCGCGCTTGCTCCATAAACTATAACTATAAACCATACGTCATTTTGTTTACATTTTTGTGAGTGCTGAATTATTTATAATTGAGTATTTTTACGCATTTGTCAAACGGGTGGCTAAATTAAAAAACAATGGGATGTATTTCTCTTTATTGTGATGGTCACGGGGTCAATGTACAGTTGAAGATCAAAATGGCAAAAATGTTAAACAACATGTAAAGAACATATTTTTATTATTTTGTACTACTTAACTTGCCAATAAAATAGCGAGTAAAGATAAAAAAAGTAAAAAACCAAGGAAGAAAGATGAAGCCACCATAAAAGAAGAGGTTTTTATTTACAAACAAACTATTTCCTTTTTTAATGAAAAAATAAATTACATTATAAAATTTTATAATAAAATGTTCCTTTTGATCAGCTCGACTTGAAAAAACTATAATTTTTTCTCCTTCGTCATTACTGTGAGATACCACCTTTACCTTAAAAAATTTACATTGTTATTTTCGTTTACACATTTTCAGTTATAACATTTCAGGATGATTTTCAGGCCAATTCCTTTGCTTTGTAGTATTTTGCAGACCAGAATATATGAAAATGGATTTCCTCTACTCCACCCTCCACACGTATAATTTTTAAAGTCACTGTACTAACAACTACGTGCATTACTGCATAAAACTCGAAGAAAGGTTAAAAAAAGGTATTACATTAAGAACGAAAATTTTCGGACGGAAAAACTTTTGGATTTTTTGTTGTCCGAAAATTTTTCCGTCCGAAATTTGTGTCTGCCAAAAGTTTTTCCGTCCGAAAATTTTGGTTTTCCTAATTTTTTTAAAACAGGGCCAGTGCATAGCAATTATATATCGGGTAATCAGAAAATCAATAAAAACTGCAGTTTTAGAACTTATTTATCGTTTTTTTCACATTTCATGAACATAAAAAGTTATATATATTTAATCAATTAAAATTAAGCCGTCGCAGGTATCATCAATCACAAAATCCGCATCCTCTTCTTCATCCTCCAAATCTTCATTACCCATCTTAACCATTGCGTTAAGATCATTTCTATTGTAACTGTCAGACAGAAATCGATCGTCGTAGTTACTTTCAATAATAAATTTCATTCGATCTAAATATTTTCGTTTCTCTTCTATGAGGAACATTTGAAACTTTAGCGATCCACTTTCAGCCACGTTGTAAGAAAAAGGTAACAGCCCTGGATATTTCTTTTGGAACATGTCCAACAACATCGGCAATTAATTTTCCTTTTGATTTTACTTTCCATGCCACAGAATACGGATCATGCATAAGTGCTGTTTCATTGAGCTCCTTTTCTGCATAAAGAATTTCTCCTTTTTCTTTCGGATTCGACCAAACTGTTTTTCCATAAAAATGCCATCCTCGGCAAGTCACACTTGAACGAAGTTTCCACCTTTTACAATAAAGTTGATGCTAACTATTAAACTTAATGTTTCATTTTCCCGAGTAACTAGATATTTGAAACGTTTAGAAATCGTTCTAGCTTAAAATAGAATTCAATTCATTCATTGAACTAGAATAGCTCTCCTCCTTTCTTAACATAAGAAAGACAAGCCGATATTTAGGCTTTCCAAGGTGGAAGTGTTTCAAGGAGGAAACTTTCTTTAATTTTCTTCTTCTTTGAAATATCGTGTGTACTTCAACATGTCGCTGTTAAATTATTTTTATAAACCAGTATCTCAAGATACCGAAGAAATCGTCCAAACATTAAATGAAACCGATAACATTACAGCAGTTGAAAGAGATGAAATTAGTAAACAGATTGTTCAAGATAAAAGTAAAAAAGAAAGAAATACAGAGTGTGGAGGCTAGAAAAATAGCAGAGATTGGAAAACATGCGGTTACACGTGGAAATTAATCAACTCTCATTTGCCTAAACACAGAGTATCCCGAATTAACCATACAGACAATCAGTGATTTTGCCATAGCTTATCGGGAACAAAAAAGTAAGAGTATAGGTTCGGAAGTTACATTTATTGAAAAGAAAAAAATTGGGAGACCTATTATTTTACCAGAAGACTTCTGTAGATGCTTTACGTCTTAAAGGTGCACCAGTTTCATCAGTTGTGGTTAATGCGATTGCAAAAGGTATTGTTATGGCAAATGACCGCGTTTGGTGGCTACTTAATACTCTCGAATGATAGGGCAAGTACAAGATGGAGACTATGGAAAAGAAAATGACAAGGCGAATAACAACGACATCAAAAGCCCTAATAGCTCCAGGTATTTTGCAGGAAACGAAGTTGCATTTCCAACGGAAGATAAAACTTCAAGCATGGCATGACATACCAGAATATTTTATTCTTAACTTCGACCAGACGCCATTACGTTATGTTTGTAGCTCAGGCCACACTTTGCATGGAAAAGGTGCTAAAGTGTTCCAATTGTTGGTAAAAGGAAAAAAAGCAGGTCACAGGTACTTTTACTGTTTCCAAGTCAGGTAACTTTCTTCCTGTTCAACTAATTTATAAGGGAAAAACAGCTCGCTGCTTACCGAAAGGTGTTGATTTTTCCGAAGGTTTTGATGCACACCGAACCACTGGAGCAACGAAGACAAAGCCATGCAGCATATTAAAAATATTGTTGTACCCTACTTTAAACAAAAGCAAGAGGAACTGAATTTACCAAATGCAAAAAGCTCTTCTAATTTTTGACGTTTTCAAGGGACAAACAACAGCCGGTTTTCAGAAAGTCGTTGAAAGTAATAATTGCGTGATTGTTTATGTACCTGCAAACATGACCAACTATTTTCAGCCTTTAGATTTAACTGTTAATGGCCCAGCGAAGCAATTTCTGAAGCAAAAATTCGAGTCGTGGTACGCACTTCAAAAATAACAGATCAAATTAACAAAGGAAAGAATATTTACGACGTCGATATACCGCTCAAGTTGTCAATTTTGAAACCTATCCACTCTAATTGGGTTATTGGCCTATACGACCATTTACGGAATAATCCAGCCATAATTTGCAATGGCTTCGACGAAGCTGGCTTTCCTGAGGCTTTATCTATAGAGTGGGATCCAGAAGATCCATTTTCGATCTTGAATGAATATATGTATACTATGATACTAGCATTTTTTCTGTGACATTTCCCGTAATCGTTACTTCTGAAATTTAGTTAAAATTCGTTGAAAAGAATTGCCCATATATTTTTTGAAATTTTTCCGCTGAAATTAAAAATTGTGTCCAAAGGTTTTTCTGCCGAAAAATCTCGTTCTTAATGTACATATATCAAATTTAATTGTTGCATTATAGATTTATGGTCCTAGGTAATTCGACATTTTTATGCTGATGCAGATCCCAAGTTATTAGGTCATTGGAAAAAAATTAAGGGGCCTAAAACGAGCAAACAAGTGTCATTTTGGCAAAAAAAATTATGTTAATCAATTCACCTTTATAATACCTATGCATTGATAAAGTTTAAAATGCAAATCCCTTGACAGGTCTAGAATTATTGATGACAGAAAATGTCAAAAAATGCTATTACTTAAATATGACATCATAATTTGTGCAGCATAATTAAATCTGAAATTCTTCAAATGAGAATTTGTTGAGAGGGAAGAGAGCTTTTTGAAAAATTTAACCAAAAAATATATAAACACAATATATAGTAATAAAAGTTGACCAGCTGGTGATCATTCAACACAGTAAAGGAGCAGTTAATTTAAGCTTGCTACTCTAAACTATAGGTCCAGTTCTTGTAATAAAAATGGCAAAAATGGTTCGAATTGGTGTATTATTTTAGAAAATTTTGATACTCAATTTTATTTTGAACTTTTGTTTAACCAAAGTTACAGTCAAGTAACATGATTAGCAACCTTTAGTTCTCACCTTCCCCTGAACACTTTACACTTGCTTAGAAACTTTCTATTCTTAGAAGCAACAAAGCTGTGTTTAAACTGAGCTTTACTTGTGTGCTTCGAAGAATTTATTTTGTGTGTGCATGTGTTGAGTTCACTACAAAAAAACACCTATAAGGCCTGACCCCCAAAATAAGGTTCATTATAAAAATATGTGTCCTTTATAATCAATTTTAATTGGAAATGGTTTATTTGAAATTCTACTGAAAAACACTAAAGACTTATCTTTGACAAACAATTGGATTAGAAACACTTACGAACGTACTTTTTTCTCATTGTTAACACATTCATGAAAGTCTTCTCGAACTTTGTGACATTTGTAGACCTGTTGGTGTATGCCTTCCTCTTTCACACAAATCATCATGTCTTCAAAAAAATGAAAGCAATCACTTCTTCCACCATTATTTCCCAAAAATTGATACGCCATTGTTCTATTATATATAAACAAGTTAAATTCACAATTAAAAAATACATGATAATATGGTAGCTAGTGTTTAAAATACTCTTAAAATGCCTAAGACTGACCATCAGGAAGGCAAATATGGAAAGACATTGTTAGACGTCCATTCTTGCAGAAGCGTTGCCATGTGATATTGTTCTGTGCTCACATTCGGATGGGGTAAAGCATGGTCAAACATTCACAGTTAAAACCTTTATTAAAAAGAAACTTACAGGAAAATGCACTTTAAAATGTAGCCAATTGGCCAAGATTAACCAGTATTTAAAACATATAGTCAGGTCACCCAAACTATATGCATTATGCTATAGGCTCATGAACATATGCATAGTTTGTTTATATGGGCTGATGATTCACTGCAATAAAATGTATGGGATGTCTGAGAAAAAGAATAAAAATGAAGGCAGAAGTAACTTCGTTGGTTTAAGCAGAAAACCTGATGAAACAGGTTTTCCGCCTGAACCAACCAACCTTTTCATCAAAGGAAGCTGAGGAGGATTTGGCAATGTGTATCTGCTCCATATGCAATCTTGGGTTTGGCACACGTTAACAAACAGCATTAAGGATTTTGTAAAGGATATCGTCAAGCACCATGGAATGAAAAATCTATTCAAAAATGACAATCCTGGTAAAAATTAATTTATATGCGTCACCAGAAAATCCATCACGTCAAACCCCTTTGTGGTGTATGACTTTTTACGACACAATTGAGCAACTTTTAATGAGAAAAAATTTGCTGCCTCCTAAGTTTGAAACTGTGATGAGTCAGGTTTTCCGACGGACCCTTTTAGCCAAAGTTATTGCACCAAAGGGCCTAGTGGCCAATTGATTGACATGGGGTGCAGGGAATGAAAATATATCGACACTTGCAGCATGCAATGCAGAAGGTCAAGTATATACTGGACCCCCTATGATATTTACTGGCGTCAATTTTCAATCAACATGGAGAGGCAAGGAAGCGCTGCAGAATACTACACATGGCATTTGGATGACCACAGAGATATTCTTGGAGTGGTTAAAACAATTCTGTTTGCAAGTTGTGCAGCATCCTTCTCTTACTGACCTACAACAGGTATTTGCGACATGTTTTTGTAGAATTAATTTAAAGAACAATGCAAGAAGACATAACACTTGTCAAACTTCCTCCATATGCCACATATAAACTACAACCCCTTGGATGTCTGTGGTTTCAGCACATTGAAGAGATTGTAGAACGAAAAATTTAATGAGCGAATTTCAGTATTAGGACCAAAGGAGACTATCGCAGTCCGTAGATACTAAAAGTAGGAACCAGCAGTATTTCGAAGTAACCACCAGAGAACCACCTGTATTTTGAAGTAACCACCAGAGAACCAGCTGTTTTTTTAAGTTACTATTGGAGTTCTAGCAGTTATTATTAATTTATTTAGATAAGGCAGCAACGGGGGCCCCAGAGTTTCTGTGATGATTATGCACAACACTTCATGACTTTAAAACTACCAAATACAATAAATAAAAGTGCACCTAGTTCCCGGGGTTCCCAGGGCTTGCTTTTGCTAACTAGCTACTTTTAAGTTGTTTTCCCGAGGTCCAATAAAATGCATTCCACAAATATTAATTTTCACGAATAGGAATAAAATTTGCGGAATTCGCAATAAGTAATCAACTTAAGGATACTGTAAGGGTATAGACACATATTCAGTATATTTATTATTTCTCAAAAATTATGTTTTTTTCTTTAAAATTATTTATTGAATATAAAAGCAAATTAAATTGTCTATAGGATAATATAAATAAGAATTTTTTTCCAGGTAGCCATAAATCTACATCTTTATTTTTTACAAAACGTCTGAAACTCCCCTCCGTTTTATTATTTTTCTGCGTCATATTTATCAATCGCTTTAGCAATACCATAGCAACAATACTTTGTCACATTTGTTCGAAAAAGCGTGTCTTTCTTTTTTCATTTAAACATTTGTGAAAAAATGAATTTTTGCTCGCTCTTCTGTGTTTTAACCTGTCTTTTTCTTTAAATAATCAAAATATACATAAACGTGACAAAGTCATTTGCAGCAGGTATCGATGAGGACGTTTGCAAAGCTTTGTTAAGTTTCCCTATGGTGGAGGGGAGTTTCGGACATTTTAAGTCATGTATATATCGTGAAACACGAACATCTAAAATTCCTTGCAAAAGAGTTTTTTGCAACCTTACCTTTACAACAATAGCCTATTCAAAGATGTGCAGAAGGTGTTAAGCAAACTACAACTCATTAAATATTTAAACCCTGTTAAAAGAAAATCTATTGTGCTGTAATTGTAAGAACTTATAGAATGTTCAAAGTGAGATTCACACATATATTTCTTTGTTCACTTTTCAAAAAAACTGTTTTTGAAGTTTGCTGACCAAAAGAAGTAAATCCTTTTTTATCCTACTTCCAGTCAAACTTTTTGAAAAAAAATTGAGAAGTTGGTAGAGAATATCAAACTCTACATATTTTTGAAAAAAAAATTTATTTTACTATTACAGTATCCTTAAGTTATTTATTTATTTCACCTAAAGACAATAATGGAACGAAAATCAGAACTGATTTGAAAGCATAATTTTTTAAATTGAAAAAAGATAAAATATGTTTTGAGTATCACAAAGTAATGAAATTAGAACTATTAACACACAGTACATGTTTCAAAATGAGTAGATGCCACAATGTTTCTTCACAACAATTTAATAAATAAATAATCTGATTAAGCTAAATAATATTTTTGAAAGCGTTGAAGGCAGTGTGTAATCCCTGCGAAAAAAAATTAAAATTTGATACGGATTCCTCAACAGTGCATACAATGACAGTAAAGGCATCTCTCGCGCCTGATTACTTCCAACTGTACAGTTTATTAATCCATTTAATTCATTCAAACTTTAACTTTGTCTACTAGCAAAAAAAATGTCTCGTTTTGGACTCTCCTCCGTATAGCGTTGTTCGTTATATTTTGTTTACAATTTAGATATTAGTCTGTTATTCAAAATAAAGTGTTCTTGGTATTTCTCGCGTGCTTATTTAAAATACTAATACAGTATATGTTTTTTTCAAAAAGCCTCAACTGTTGCATGAAGCTCAACTCACACCAGACATAACATTTTAGAAAAAAGGGAGAGAATATCAAGTCAGGATTTTGAAAGACTGGAATTATGCCATTGGATTGAAAGAAATACCCATTTGATTCGTTTGATAGCTGTGTACTGAAATAATATAATGCACTGGTTGAACTGGGGAAACCAGAAGAAATTATTGACGAACTGGTTGGTTGTGTTAAAAGGAACCCGAGGTATAAAATAATGTTGGACTTGTATTATACAGCTTAAAAGTTAGCTAACAAGTGTTTTTAAATTTTTAAGAAAGCTCTTTTCGTTCTCAAGATAATCACATTTAAAAAAATTCAGATTTAATTATGTTGCATGAATTATGATGTGATATTTAAGAAATAGCAAATTTGGACATTTTCTGTCCATTTAAACTTTATCATTGCATAAATATTATACAGGTGAATTGAAAACATAATATTTTTCCCAAAAATGACACTTGTTTGCTTGTCCCAGGTCTCTTAATTTTTTGCTGACGACCCAAAACTCAAGTTCGGCAACTTGGTTTGCAATGACATTTTGTGGGTAAGCTTGTATATTCCCTATATGTTGACTTACAAAATTTTATTGCAAATCGAAATGCAGATCACAAGTTATGGGGTCAACAGCAAATAATTAAGAGGCCTGGGACGAGCAAACAAGTGTCATTTTTGCAAAATAATTTATATTAATCAATTCAAAAAGAGCTCTTTAAAAAATTAAAAAAGACTTGTTAACAACTTGTTAAGCTCTATAACATATAAGTCCAATATCATTTTAAACCTGGGGTTCCCTTTAAGACTCCTACAAAGTTAAGGCCTGCTACTAATGATGTTCAACATGAGAGCCCAACACAAACCTTGACAACTATGACTACTGACAATTTGAATGATTAAAATAGTCCTCCAGAGACACCAATTGATAATTATTGTTCTGGATTAACAGCATCAGCCCTCCACTCCTATCAAAAGAAAATTGTGTGTGAGGGGATAGACCATCATTGACGCACCAATAAAAGTTGCAGAAAAAGAAAAAAGTTTTAAAGATGTTGTGCTTGATAAAATCAAGGGCCCTCAGATATAATGTTGCACCACTCAGTCTTTCCATTACAAGGTGGCAATGGAATGTATACCTTATTACGAGGCACGATAAAAATAGATATAGATAGATGGATGTGCACATTTTACATGGCTACCCTCACAAATATTAAGAGATATAATCTGTCTATTATTTCCAGGAGGGGCCACGGCTTAGATGGGGAGTCCTAGACTATTTATTGCGCATTTTGAGATACGCAGACCCAATTAGGGTCTGCGCTCTATTAGCCAACTCCCTGCAACATCCAACGTCTCATACAGTGTGCCATATTCCCAATTTCCCTCACATGGCTTGGGTTAACCCGGGCTATGGTAACACTCACTCGCCCATATTGAATCACCGCCAAGGGGAATGGAACCTCGGTCTCCTGCACAAAGTGTGAGAGTTGTAAGATGAATAGGAGGCTCTTTATACAAATTTTGTCTATGGGGAGTGAATGGTCAGTTTAATAAAATCAGTCTTTTTCAGGAATATTTGAGTATATATAGGTGTGCGATGATTCACATGTGTAAATCAAGTAATGCGTGCGATGTAAAATGCACGTGCGAAGAATGTTACGCATCTGATACGGGCTCTGAGGTTCTTTTTTGTTGCACATTCATTTTGCGGTAGAAAAGTGGGGGACGTTTTAAATCGTGAACCCCAAACACATTGATTGAGCGTCTACTGATATAGCGACTCTCTCAATCTTAACTTCCTTTTCTACATGTCCGAAGTCTATGCATGACTATACTGTCATTTTTATATATTGTTTACTTTTCAGGTCATCACAAGCAAATAGGCAAAAATATGCTTTGCTTTCAAATTTAAAAAATCTTTATCCACATGGCTTAAAACTTCAAAAAAAAATTACACCGCACGTGGGTTTCGTTTTTACAGGCATAAAGAAAAAATCCATTAAATTTCGGACCTGCTAGGGTATCCAATTGTTTTGTTAAATGAAGAAATGTATGTGCACTTATCTCACCATGCACAAACTCTTGTGGTATGTGATTATATGATAGGAATAGAACATGGTGGTTGAGTCTTGTTGTTCCAATAACATGAATTAGCTTCATTTAACCACTATATATGGTTGTTGATATGACAAAAGGTTCTATCTCAAAATCAGCATTTCTGGTAGCAAACCAAGTTTTTTTAACTGTTTTTTTTTCTTTTGTCTCACAAATACACCAGTTGCCATTTAAATGAATTATGAGGGTGACAGTTTTAACTTTCTTTTGCCCATTGTCTAGTTCTATTTTTTATGATGGATATGGAGGAATGGGTCCTAGTTAAGAGATTGGCCCTTTTTTCATGTTTCACTATAGAAAATGCTTTGAGTTTGCCTTTTTGCATAGAAGTATGTTTTGCTGAAAAGTTGTAAAAATATGCTTAAAAAGGTCTAATAAAGGAACTATAAAAACTACCAAAAAGCAGTTCTTAATACTTTAAATGAGATAATTAACCAAATAAACAAAAATAGTGTGTGGCTTGTATTGAAATTAGACACTCTAGTCAGATTCTAGAACATAATGGAATATTCCAGAACATTTACACATGCATACACATGACATCGTGCATGTATTATGAACATCATTTTGAACTTTCTTGAAACTTTTAGACAACATAGCTTGTTTACTAGTATATAAACTATATATATAAGCTGATTGCAAACTTCTACAGTTGTTCATTTTTCAAGTTAGAAATGTATTGAAGCATAACTAAATATTATTCAACAGGTTATGGGCCCAGTTGTTGCCCAGAGTAATTAAAGGTAGCAAGTGCCTACACAACCTTGACACTGTTCTGCCCAATCTTTGGACATAAAATTGCCCAGTCTTAAGACTGGCCGGCCAGTCGTAAGACTGGGCAGGGCGTCACAAGTTAGGCAAAAGACCATGTTAGGCCCATCTTTGGCGCCTTTTAGATTTTAAAGAAGGGATTGCCACACGAGCTCTGTTTTTTGCAAGTCCCAACAAACATTCTCAGGCACATTAAAACATTATATTTTGGGTACTGTTGAATTGACCCGGCCAGTTTTTGGACACAGTAGAGTGAAAATCGTTGCTAGCTAGCTAGGCAGCTGAGTAGTAGCTGGTAGAACGTGTTATACATTTAGCATTTATATACAGCTTGTAGAGTAGGACTAGACTTTATAGCACACAAACCCTGTCAAGGTTGTTTCTACGTATTGATAAAAATTATAGGGGTTTGATATAGAAATATCGGTCGCACATGTTCGAAGGGATCTTTCTGTAATCAACATGGGTTGCAACAGTTTGCGAGAGCGTATAAATTTGGTTTTCGAACTATAAATTAGAAAAGGTTGCGAAGCATTACGCAAGTTGCAAGCAAAATTGAAACTAGCCAATAGTTGTCCCTAGTGTTTTTGTTTCTCTTTGATATAATACGGCGAGGTGCTTACATCTTACTGCAGCTGATATCTGCGAAATCACGAAAACTGAGTATCATAGACGTAGAAAACCCTGGGACAAGGTTGTAAAATAAACTCACCGCAATACAACAACAACTCGTTGCGCAAAGTAGTGATTTTTTGTCAAAAATACAATATATATATGCGGAATGATTCTTTTCAGAAGGTACGAGAAATTTGGATCGCGCGAAACTAAACAGAAACGACTACTGAGAAATTTCGTAAAGCCTCTTTCCACAGAATCATAAAATTAAATTTAATAATTATCACAATATTGTCACTGTTGGCCGACGTAAATTCAACATTGATAAAGTTTTTAGCGCCAAAAATCTATGCAAAGTTATACTTTTATAAAGTTAAAACCCTTATTCTGAAAGAAATGCAATACATCGAGTTGTGCAATCCGTAGTGTGCGAAAATGTCACGAATTAAGGGGATGCGCGTCGTAAGGTAACTCTTTCAACCGGAAAATAACACTCGGAGCGCACATAATAATAGACTTTCGCGTTAACGACTTCGTTGCAATGAAACAATCTACAGAAACAAAAACAATTTATTAACTTTATCACGATTTACAAAACAACTTCAAATTTTTGACAGAAAAACAATAACAACCATCTCTCGCTCTCATTGTACGCAATCTAAAAAGAAACAGAAAACATTTTTATATAGTATATTATATTATATATATAGTAAAGTCTCTAAATACATTAAAATCCAGTGCCTTTGAGGGACAACATTTAGAGCTAAATTCCTAAACTACAAATATATATCATTTTTTGGGTCATAGTGCTCAAAAAGTGTTTACTAGATACAATATGCTTGATATAATTAATAAAGTCATGCAACTCTGTTTACTTTGAGGGTTGTCTTCTTTTGGGGATTGGTAGTTCAGTCCGTCGAGCGTTCACTTCCTAATTATACGGGTTCAATCCCACATAACAGTTGTTGCTTTTTGAGCAGAAATTTAAAGGGTTTCTGTACTTCAAATGGAAGCTTTTTAACACACCAGAACTGTCTATGTTGTCCCTCCTGGAAAAAAATTGACAGGGTAAATTTATTGGAATTAATGAGGCTAACCACATAAAATATAGATCACTACTTTTTGTGGCCAAGACAACAGAATTGAAAGCACTGTTTTTCATTTGGAAAGTACAAATTGTATTTAAAATCTGCCCGAGCTTGCCCTCATACTTATGGCTTTTTTGGCCAGTTGACACGCATACTAATCTACAATTGAACACAAAAGTTACGAAATACACGAAATTTGATTAAGGTCTATTATGTGGTTTCACATTCTTAAAGGGTCATTCAAGAGTAGTTTTTACGTATCATAACTTAGCTACACCACATTATTGTAAGCTCATGAAACACAATGCAAAAACATAGGGTTGTAAAGAAAATGGTGAAATATTTTTATATATGTCCAAACTTAATCTCCCAAAAACAATATTTACATTAACGGTCGCCACCATTATCGAACAAAAGTCCAATCGGTCATTTGCGACTTCACACGTCATACATAGCTCACTTGAAAAATTTATTGCGAGGTTTGAGTGTTGAAGAATTTAACAACATGCGAAAGTACGTAAACAAAGTAAAACTTCCAGGTAAAGGTACCGTTTCATAAAATAGTTCAGATTTAGAACATATATCAGTAAACAGACTCTTAGCACAGTACAAAAGTTTTTAACCACAAATGACCAAATTACCTTAAAGAATGAAGAGGTATATTTTCCCCTGTTAGTTTTGGATTGGTGACTTAAATTTACTCCCACGATGCAACAAAACAAAGAAGCAACTTGAGTTTTAGGAAATATTTAAAAATTGCATAATAAATTTAAAAAGAAAGAGTTTTTTTAGTACTTTATGGATTGAATTTTCTTCTTCTGACTGTACAGCTAGAGATAGCTTGCTAATGATAATTCGATTGAAGGATGACAGCAAAAAATATTTCCCATGGTGGCCACAGGCACCAAAAAGTAATTTAGTTAGCTAGCTACATCAAACCAAGGAAAAACGTAAAAATAACTTTCAAATCACCCATACCTTCGCAACTCACTTTTCTTCTGCTGTATGAAAAGGATACCGCAAACATGCCAATTCAAGCTGATAACTTGATACTTTAAAATCTTCTTTTAAACGATGCCATAAATATAACACGCTTTTTCGAATTATAAACGTTCAAATTAATATAATGTGCCTCCAAAGAAAAGGTATATATACAAGGAAGATGCTTTATCCAAAATGCGATTCCGTGGTTTTAAATTTAAATTATTATTAGAATTACGTCATTCAAATATGACGTATTGTTGCGTAATACCGAAATGCATTGGGTGCGCATTTAGCAGGAGTTTGCGGAAAAAACCTGGACGCACACGCACGTGTTTTTGAGATTTTGTATACCGTTGAAATTTTCAACCAAAATAAAACCTTTCGAACTGTAATCATCGTTCAATAATCGAAATAAATAAAACGAATAATTAAAATCTAGATGGTAAGTTGTGAAAGTTTTTTTTTTATTATTCTTGGATATTATGAAGAAAAAATAAAAGCTAGAAATAAATCAAAATCGAAAATTTTTTTCCACTGGATACTTTTTGGTACGAAGTCTGTCCTGGCTGATAGCTGCACGGTTTGTTTGGGTGACGAAAACAACTATCCGTCATGTACTTGCTTGGATTGGCGTAAAACCTTGTTGCCCTGTAGCACATCCTATCCGTCATTAGTGGCAATGTCGCAGATGTATCCTGGAAATCTTTATCGTCGCGATACACTTTATCTCCTTTTTTCATCTTGGATCATGAAGTACGATTTTATTGACATTAATGATGTCGAAACCGAGTCCGTTTTAATTAATTCTATTCCTAACATATGTTTCCCAAATAGGTTTAAGGCCTCGTGTTGCAGAGAAATTTAAATCAAATCTAGATCTTGTCATTCATAGTGTATGATAATGATGCACTAGACCACCTTTATGAAACCTTGACTCAGGCTTTAAATGATCTATCATTTCATGCTCCCAAGGACGACAATTTGGTTGTGGAAAGACCAAAACTTATAGGATCAACATATTTAAGTAAAAAATTCCAACCTCTCCCAAAACAAAAAAAATCGGCGTTTTCGGGAAGAGTCGGTTTGGCTGATGAAAAAAAAAGTTTTCATCCATAATCAACATTGTCTCTAAAAAAGAAGAAAATCATGCGACGTCTGTGGTTGAAGAGTTCCCTGAATACGATCCATCTGTCATTTATGATGTACCAACGGAGCAGGAGCAGTTTAATGACACTGCTGCTCAATTACCAATAAAATCTGGGTATATCGGGGATCTGGGTAATAAGTGCGTCTAAAGGAAGCCATATTTAATGCCGAAGTATTTTAAAGAGTAGTTAATTTTAAAATTTTAAACCACGGAATGGCATTTTGGATAAAGCATCTTCCTATATACAAGCTTGAATAGCGCCAGCTAAGCCAATTATTATCAGCACTTGGTATAAACTATGTATTTGTGTTAGGTCTGTAAAATACACGATAATTCAAATTAGCTGATAGTCGTTTTCTGATTGCTTGAGTGTACTTCCTAGTCTTTCGCTTCCGGTAAACGGAAAATCGGGAAAAACGGGGGGGGGGGATAGGAAAGACGGGGGGTAGGGGGGTACAAAGCCTATTTATTGGCATTTTTAGCTAACTTTTATTGCAGCTACTCTTGTGCAAACTTATTTGTTCTATTAGACAAAAAAATAACCTACCTTTTCGTGAAAAAGTATCAGTCATATTTCCTTACGCTGATTTTATATGATTTTTTTTCTATCGAAATTTTGAGAATCTAGAGATAGAGAAATGTTCGTTCTTGCGCAGACGACGTCGACCAAAGGGAAATTATCTATAATGCCAATAACCAACACAAAATAATATGAAATGATATATACATTAAATACTAACACATAATCATATTAAATAATATAAACGAAATCATATGACATCATGCGCAATAGCATATATTCATATTATACAGATATGAGTAAAGGGAAATTCCCTTACTCAAAATATGACCCCGCCAGAAAAAATTGTTGATTGGAATCAGAAAATATAATAAAGATGATGAATTTGAATTCAAATACTGTAAAACAGTTACACGTCATAGCGAAAAACCGTGGGATTAAGAGTTATTCAAAATTATGCAAAGCAGATCTTATTACTTTATTAGATACACAGCATAACTTCTCACCACAAGCTATGGACATTTTTGAAAAACAAGAGATGGCAAAAACCTGACTAATTAAGAAGAACATCGAGACTTACGTTCCCACGCTTGAGGAAATGAATGAGTTTGAACGCCAGGAGTTGAAGAGAACTCGTCCAGTAGTAAAGAGTAAGTTGCGAAAATTGTCAGATTGGCTAATATCATATGTACCAAAAAGTATCAAGGGACTGGTACGGCAAAGCTTTGCATCAATTAAGAATAATATCCTCTCATTATATCATGGAGCAAGAAAGACCCTTATTGGTGAAATCGAGGAGGAGGCGAAGGAGGATCATGCTTCAGAGCAACCGAATCAAGATGATTTTACGCCTCAGGAACATAAGCATGCATTACACAAGACATTCAAGAGTTATCGTATAGCTGGTATAGATAGAACAGACATTAATGGGTACTTGGATATGGTTCGATCAAATGTAAAAACACTCATCGAAAACCAAGTGGAAGAAATGGGATCTTCTAAAATCCAATGCTCCCTATGGATTTTATTGAAAAAACAAATCGATGGTACTAACGAGTTTATAAAAGTAGACAAGGTGTTCCATAGCAATATGACAGCAGTATTTCAAGGAACAATAGTGGATGAATCGCTGGATACGATGTTCGTGCAAATGAAAACACATATCGAAAACCCCGCACTACCGTGGCTTTAGTATCGGTCGCATCCAGCATCTTGATGTGGACTTCCACAAGCTTAAGCTGACTCGAGGCTCCTCGTATATCGAAACACCCAAGTGAATTGCCCATAAAAAGGCCGTGATTAATCCACAGAACAACGATGAAGAATGCTTCCGATGGGCTATAGTAGCCGCCTTGCATCATGAGAATATAGTAAAAGATCCTCAAAGAATCAGCAAGCTCCGGCCTTGTATAGATAGATACAACTGGCAGGGGCTCGAGTTTCCTACTAGTATCAAGGACATTGCAAAATTTGAACGGAACAATCCCGACATTGCTGTGAACGTTCTGTATGTAACAGGTAAAAATTTTAATATCTTACGGCGATCGGCATTTAACGAAAGGGATACTCAGGTTAATCTGCTACTACTTACTGATGAGAAGAGGAACCATTACGTATCCATCAAAAATCTATCAAGACTACTAGGAAGTAAGATATCAAAAAACCACGGCAAAATGCATTTTTGCCTTAGCTGCTTGCAGGGGTTCCAAACGATATAATCTCAGGATAACCACTATAGCTACTGCAAAGATAATGAAGCGGTAAAGATTACGATGCCCAGCGAGAAGGAAAAATGGCTTTACTATCAAGATGGTCATCAGCAATTCAAGGTCCCATTCCTAATCTATGCGGAATTTGAAAGCTTGTTGATACCTATGAAAGAGAATGCTAGGGATACAAAAACTAAGACGCTTAAAAAACATGAACCATGCGGCTGGGCCACATACTCCACTTTTGCATATGGAGAAGTGCCGGACCGGTTAACAGTATATAGGGACGATGACTGTGTAACCCGATTTGTCAACCACCTGGAGGATGAGGTAAAGCGGCTCTACACTATCTTCCCACAGAAGCCTATAATACCATTAACGGAGGATCAGAAAAGGGAACACGACGCTGCTGAAACATGCCACATATGTATGAAGTCGTTCAGCGATGAAAATCACAAGGTAAGGGATCATTGTCACCATACAGGGTTGTATCGAGGAGCAGCACACAACACCTGCCATCTTAAGTATAGGATACCTAATCACGTACCCGTAATGTTCCACAATTGAAGTGGCTGTGATGCGCACTTATTCATTCGTGAATTAGATGAAAAATATGACACCCAGGATATTGGTTGCATCGCTGAAAACACTGAAAAGTATATCTCCTTTAATGTGAAGATCAAGATCCCAATCGCAGGTATGGGGTATGGTGATGGTAAAACGTATAAAAAGATTGAAATACGATTCATCGATAGTTGTCGATTCATGTCATCATCATTAGAAAAATTGGCAAGCAACCTCGATGATGAACAGTGCAAAAATTCCGTTGGTATTTCATTGAGGAGGACACCTTTAAGCTCATGCGACGCAAAGAAATTTATCCATACGAGTATATAATAGATTCGCAAAGATTCGAGGAAACTGAGCTACCTCCAAAGGAGGCTTTCTAAAGCAAGTTGAACATGAAGGGGATTAGCGATGAAGAATACGAGCACGCTCAAAAAGTGTGGAACGTCATCAATACAAAAGATGATGAAACTACCATGGGAGACTATCATGATGCGTACTTAGTGACTGATGTTTTACTACTAACCGATATATTCCAAAACTTTCGAGGAGTGTGCCATGCTAACTATGGGCTTGATCCCGCCCATTTTAATTCCGCACACGGCTTAGCTTGGAAGGCAGCACTCAAATACACGGGTGTAAGGCTCAAACTTTTAACTGATTCGGATATGTTGCTCCTCTTCGAAGAAGGAATACGAGGTGGTATAACCCAAGCTGTACACCGATATGCCAAGGCGAATAACAAATATATGGGGGGACCAATACGACCCCGATAAGGAGTCGTCATACTTGCAGTACCTCGATGCCAACAACCTATACGGTTGGGCTATGCGTCAAAATCTGCCAACTAATGGATTCAAATGGATATCAAATTTAGAGGTAATCGATGAAAAGAAGATAGATAAGCTCGTCGCTGACAACAAGCATGGATACATCTTGGAGGTTGATATCAACTACCCAAAGGAGCTCCACGATAAACATAATGAGCTCTTCTTCCTACCGGAGCGTAGGACGATTCACAGAATTGAAAAGCTTATACCAAATCTTGAGAATAAACGGAAATATGTGGCACATATCGGAGCTCTTCACCAAGCCCTAAAGCAAGGGCTCGAGCTTAAGAAGTTTCACCGCGCTATCCAATTTCAACATAGTGCCGGCTCCGGGACTATATAGATCACAACACCAAGTTGAGAACGGCCGCCAAAAATGATTTTGAAAAGGACTTTTTTATAAACTGATGAACGTGAGCGTGTTCGACAAGACCATGAAGAATATTCGGAATCATCGCAACATCAAGCTAGTAACCAATGAAATCACATATACAAAGCTTACCATGCAAACAAACTTTAAAAGCGGTATTTGCTTCAGTAAAAATTTGATGGGTATTGAGATGGGTAGGACGGGTATTAAGATGAACAAGCCCGTCTATATTGGTTAAGCTATTTTAGATCAGTCAAAAACCGTCATGTACGAGTTCCACTACGACTATATGCAGCCAAAATATGGTAGTAAAATACAGCTGTGCTATATGGATACGGAAAGTCTCATTTACCACATAAAACAGAGGATTTCTATCGGGATGTTGCCGATGATGTGGAAACACGTTTTGACACTAGTGCCTATAGCAAAGATGACAAAAGCCCCCTGCCCATCGGGAAAAACAAGAAAGTCGTGGGCTTGATGAAAGACAAATTAGGCGGTAAGATAATGACATCCTTTATAACTTTCAGACCGAAAGCCTACGCACACAAGAGTCTCACGAAAGACGGTGGTGATCGCAAAGCCAAGGGTGTAAAAAAAGCTGTCACCAAGAAATGTATAACCTTCGAGGACTACCAGCGATGTTTGGAAGAAGGTTTCAATGTAAACAAAACCTGAAAGTGTATACAGAATAAGGGACATAATATATAGACGCAGGAAGTCACAAAGATCGCGTTAAATAGAGCTGATGACAAAAGGATCGTTCAGGCGGATCAAATAACAACGCTTGCCCGGGGTCATTATCGGTTGAAGAAATAAAATGGAGTTATTGCTATTAATCGCTATATTGCTTCCATATATTTTAATCATCTTCGGTTATTTGAAATATAAACGAGTACTAATAAAGATGTCTGAACTATCTGAAATTTTGTGATGTTGTAGATACACCAGCAGAGGCTGTTGAACAAAAAATAGATAACCGTCAGATTCTCAAGGATATACGAAAGACCAAGCCACATCTTTTACCGAAAAAATGTAGCGAAGGTTTCCTGGCATCAGATGAAACAATCGATAAAATTCATGCTGAGTACATCCAACGAGAGCTGCAGGAAAAAGGAGAAACGACAGCTCAAGCCATCAGCACTCACGCGATTGAGTTATATAGCAAAACCATAAGCAATTTTGTACCCATCGATGATGTCGATGCTCTCCGTAAGGATCTAGAAAATGATTTGATAATCAAAGAATCTATGACCGATCTTGGAGTTCTCGTTTACACAGCATTTGATAAACTCCTCGCGCCTTTGCTCGTTGCGGCGCACACGATAAATCATACAAAATTGTCTAAACAGGGTTTTCCCGAATCGGAGGAACCGATGAAGAATGAAGGTCGTGTTGCAGCCGGAAAACGACTTGCTGAATGAAATCGCAAGAACAAGGCCGACTTGCAGAAGAACATGGGTAGAAGTACTTCGCAGGATGGTCAAGAACCTGCAGCAGGTACCTCCAAGTCCATGGGCAGTAAAGTATACATTGGTGGAAGCCTTATTATCCTCGCATGTATTGGAGGTGTCCTATATTTTACTCGTAAAAAATCCGCGAGTACTCAGCAGTCTCCACCAGCGGTTCATCAACCAATCGCGAGGCAGGAGCCTAAGGCAGATATTGATATTTTTCGTATGAGATAGGCCTATAATAAAGTATGAGTTCGAATGTTACTCCCCAACAGAAAGAGATAATCGACATGATATATGAGACCGTGGTCGACCTCGGTTTTACTTTCGCTTACGCGATGGCTGGATAAAAATTCCTAGGGGTCTCGAGTCCTAGTACTAAGCTGGATGGCAGCGATGTTATGAAGATGGTTGCGTATTTCACAGCTTGTCGAGGAAGCCGCGAGATGGCAGTGAGGAGAGGGTGGTTGCCTGCGAGTATAGTCCCAAAGCCTAAGTAAGCATATGCAAATTTCGTGCATACCACGTGGTATACATGAAGAATAAATGCTAGATATTGTATTACAACCCCATACAGCGATATTTACAGGTCCCACAAGCTGTGGCAAAACGCAAGAATTACAAGAAACAATCGAAGAGCATCACCAAGCTCTAGCAATACTCATCGATGACCTGAAGGATAGGGACATAACTATAGCAAACCTTGAGGAAGACCTCCATGAAAGAGAGAAGCAGCTCGATCTAGGAACATTGGAAATTGCGGGACTTCGTCAGAGATACGTACCACATGCTAATGATGTGAGCAAGGATAATGTAATCATGATATTTCGAAACATAATACTCCTGACGACGATAAGTACCACCATCTTCCGTATTACTGCGCCCGCGTTCAACTCCGTGGTATTTTAAAGAAAAGACGATGGATCAGGCTTCAATATCCTGAGTCTGAAGAAATCGTTGTTATTAATAATGCAAATGACATGCATGCGTTTAATCGGTTTGAAGAGGAAGGACATATGGAGCGCTACATATGCCATTTCAGGCTTATTGATCTTACTCGAGAAGATCTCTATGACCTGGGTGATCCGGCACTACAGGATTAGAGGCGCGTGGTTTTGTAGCTCTTATGAGCCACAAAAATCATTTACCATTCTTTTACATGCTCGGGAGGTAGAACCACCTCCTCTGGTACTACCATCAACTCTTCAGCCACAAAAATTCTATCAGGATCTCCATCGAGATAGTATAGGAGGCGTGTACCAGTTACGATACGGTTCAGCCTGTACGTCTTTTTGCTCCAATAGGCATCAGTCGCGCGTCGTTTTACATCACCGTGCTCTTCCCCAGGTTGTAGCAAGTACAAATAGAGCCCCTCTTGTGGTAGAGGCTTTTCCTCCTGGTGCTGCTCATTTTTTGCAAGTAGAACCTCCTCGAGCTTTATAGTCTTGCTCAGCTTTATAGATATCATAGCCGTCTTACTATTGTTCATGGTTTTCACGATATTGTATAAGTGTTTCACCCAGGTGGTACTCTGTTCGTCACTGACCAGATCCTGTGCATCTTGAGGCTTGAAGAGTCTTTCCGCTGGCATTATGCCGTGAAAGTATGATGGTAGTATGATGGTATTTGGTAGTTGCCCGCTTGATTTCCACATCTTTGGATTCTAACAGCTTTGTCACGTATGATTTGAACTCACTACTGTTGTCGCATTGGAAAGTCTTCGGATAGCGGAGGGGGCCGGCTTTATAGATATCCTTGAGCATCTCGGCGACCTCACTGGCTTTCTTCGTTCTCAGAGGCCGAGCCACTTTTCACCTCGAGGCAACGTCAATACCCGTGAGTATATACTTGTACGTGTTTGAATACAGCTTGTCATGAGGCATATAGAGTAAGTCGAATTGGTGCATTTCGTTCGGCTTTGTAACTGTGAAATGCGGGTAATTGATCTTTTTCGAACCCTTGATATGTCTGAGCCACAGGAGTTGATGAGATAGCCAGTGTATGACTTTCTTTTTTGAGAGACTAGATTTTTCAACGAGTAATTTGATGGCTTTTCGTCCAGTCCAGAGATGTTCGAGCTGGTAATATATATGACTTAGTTTTTCAGTTTCCTTCTCGGTAACAATATGTGCTTTTGACATGTTTATTATACATATCAAAAATGTTCCTTACGCCCATTTGTACGCTACGAACCCTAAAAGAGCCAAGGAACCGAGAATGAACGTCAGGTCCCGGTCTTGTTGAGGCTTCGATGGGACATAAATATCGGAGAGCTTAGGGGCCTTCTCAATTGTGGCGATGAAGTATTCTCTCATTCCTTCATCTAATTCTTTCAAACTCTGCCCCACCTCCCGCTGTTTCTCCCGCCGTCGGTTATACCAATCATTGCGAGCTTGTCTTTGCCTTACCCAGGCAGCCTATGCTGCTTCAAGCTTTTCAACTGCTTCGTCATGATGTTTTATTTCTTCTTCGCCGTGCCCACTGAGTTTACTGAACAAATAGTAACTACCACTAAATGCAAGGGAATTAATAAGCGCCCCACCAGCCATAATCGCGAGACTTGCCATCTTTATTTTGTAGACCAAAGGCCTACAAAAACAATTTTTAATGCTCTTAATATCTACACTGTGGAACCTCCCATCCAAAATATTCAACTGAGCACCTTGGAGTAAGTAAACATAGCATTTTATGTCCCCCGTACCGTCGGCCTTCTTTGTAATGTGGAGGGTTATGCCATCACTAAGTCTTTGTAGTGGTCTTCCACTCCCATGTGGGCTGTGATCCGGACTGCTACGAAAGTCGACAAAGAGCCCATACCTCTCGGTAAAGAACTGTCCAACAGTCACGATAGAATCATGGGATCCGAAGAGCCCCGCTACTTGCTCTAGGTGGTCCTCCGGCACCATAGCGTGGGAATACAATTTATTAGGTGAACCTTCAATAGTAATAGAGATTTTCTCGATCTTTGGGTTATAGAATTTTTCCTTATATAGTATACGTTCGTATGGTAGAGCAAGCCTGGAATACCTTGACATCATTGCATTGGCGAGCTCCTCGTTTACAACCTTGTCGAATTCTAGCGAGATATTGCTGATCTTGTAGGAGGAATCAGCTGCCTTCGCAGCCGTAGACCCTGAAGCTAGGGTACCTAAGTCCTTTATCACGTCACAGTATGGCGCGAAATGGATGACAAACTAAAACGGGAGATCCCTCGTTAACTCGAACATCTTGCCGATAGGAATACAAAATGTGTTTCCGTAGGCTGCGACTATGGCCTTCTCTTCATCATTTCTAACATGATCGCTGGCTGTTACCTGTAGAGATCTTATGGTCCCATCGTTTGGATTGATACCTTCTAGAATTAGGTTATTGTCCCTATCAAATTTTGAAATCCAGAGATCACGGTACACTGCGAGCACGTTGTAATCTTGTATGTTTTGTATTTCATTTCCGTTCAGCGTAACCCGTAAGCTCTGTACCAGGGCCTTGCCTATATTTGAAACTATAGTACGCTTGGTATTGCTACCAGTCAATTCCAAATCGAACAACAACTTTATTGATCCAGGAAAAATTACATCGTCTCTCCCCATATTAGGAAGATCCACATACAAATCTTCATTGGCACCAATGGTTGAAGGCACGTGGCTTATCTTAACCCTTTGCCTCTTGCCTTTGATGCCGAGCATAGTCTTGATTTGCTTGTAAGGGTCTAATTTTCCAAAAACAGACATTCTTTTTATTTATAGCGGTGCATGGGTTAAAATAAACTATGGATAATCCTAGATATGAAGAGGACTTTACAGAAGAGCAAGATATACAGGAGTCTGAGGAGTTTAGTAGCGAGAGCGAGATCCTTCGACCCAAGGATATTCCTGATACAAGCACTACGCCCGCAACACCTTCACGAGGTGACACTCTCACGGCAAGACGGGAGCTACAAAATTCAAAAGTTGATAGCCTCTACGAAGCTCTTAGTGGGGAGCTGGGAGAGCCGAGTGCGAGACACTACGACAAGTTCGAACTACAAGGTAATCAGCTCATCTATAAAGGTATAGACAAGGATATAACGCTTACAAATAAGGACGGTACATTAAAAACAGTTGGAGTGCTACGGACGGTGTTGGGTGTAAGGCGCTTGTGGGTCATAGGGTTTACCAATGCCACAACACCAAACAAAGGCAAAGCAATGGCTCAGCAACTAGCATGTCAATGAAAAGGCTGATGACATCGAAATGTTACCGCTACTCGAGAACGTAATAGATGACACGAAGAGCCTCATGGAGGATATTTCATTTACAGAAGCCTTAGACAAACGTGAAAGAAGGGGGTTTAACCACGAGCTTCAGACTCTCAGTGGTAACCTGAAGATGCTAAAAGCCAAAATAATACTGTATGATTCTCAAATCAGAGATAAAGAAGCAGAGATTAAAAGGCTCGAGAGCAAGAAGGCCACACCTGGAGCATCCGAGGAACAGGTGGCTATCTGGGATAAAGATCTCATGAATGCTAAGGAGGACCTGGAACGGCTAAGGAATGAAAAACAGGCTATTCTAGAAGCCCATGGTTTACTATCCTCTAGTATCCACAACCAACTGAAAAATATCAAAGATACTTTGATGAAGATAGCTGGAGATGATGTATTATTACGAGAAAAGCTCAGCATTCTATTCAAAGAGCAGGGGATAACTATAGCGAGCATCGTGAGTGCCATTGGCTTGCTCGTGTCGACCCTGGTCCTAGCACTCACAGGAGGTAGTGGGGAAGCAGCAGGTACTGGAGGAAGTGGTACCAAGGGGTTTGTGCAAAAACAATTGGAGAGACTCGGGAAATTTTTTTAATATTTGGCAGGCAAAGCGGGAGCTGCCCTCCCAGGAATCATTGGAAGCGTGGTCTCATTATTTTTCAGGGTAGCCTCCAAAGTCGTGGAATTCGTAGCGAGGCACTTGTACATAGCCATAGCAGGTGGTGTAGGTATCGTGGTGGCTTACGTAGGTAATAAAATCTAGTATTTTGAAAAAACATACCAGACCTATTTCTTCATCCATATAATGGCAAGGATAAATCCTACTCCGACCGTAACCAGCGTGGCTTTGGTATCCTCGTGAACACGAGCTTCCTTGGTATCAGGCGTGGTTTTCTTTATATGTTGCCTCGGAGGTGTGGTGAAGGATGCCTCATGCTTGACAGCTTTGGTATTCAGGTCTAGCTCTACACCTACCCTACACCTATGTTAGAGGGCGCGATTAGAACGTTGTTGTTATATCCCACAATCTTTCCAATGCGTAGTTCCATGTTGGAGGGAAGCATATACACGCTGGACATCACGGTGAAGTTTACTGGAGTCCGTGAATACTGGAGCACCTTTTGAAACTCGGTGATGTCTTGACCTACGTTCTCGTCGCGTTGAACCATGGCCTCGAATTTTTGCAGGAGGATCTGTCTAGCCGTGAAGTTATCGGCATTAAAGCCTAGGATTGAGGCCTTGGCACTCGCTTGGGATCCTAGTAGCAAGATTTCGTAAACGCGTATACTTTCGCTAAGCTTCGTCAGGCCCTCCGATGTCAGACCCTGGGAGGTTGGTATGATGAATTTGGCCCAATCCCTATCAACCTGTGGCCACCAACGGCCATTGGTGAGTGACGACATGACTGCTTTGAACTTGTACAAAGCGTTGGGATCCGCACCGTACTCGCGACATACTCGCGCATATCCCGAGGTGGAATAGGGGTTATCATACTGGGAAAAGCCTCCTTCGTATGGCATGGGTACCTTCATTCTCGCGAGAATACTCTCATGTGGTAATAGATATGAAATTTAAATATCGAGTTAACGAGGGGTACAGAGCCGCTCGTGTGTTTGCAGAGATCCCCAACGCCGTTGTCGCGCAATGACAAGCAAAATTCACCTGGATGTTCCAATAGTCCAAGGCTTGGCCTTCCCAATTATTACTCACGGGATCGTTCAACAGATTAGTAGAAACTTTGATGGGGGACTTGGTAAACTGTGGGAAGGCCATGGAAATGTGCTGAGTCGTAGACACGTTGAGGTCCTGATACTCCAAGTTAGTTACGTTGAGAGGCCACTCGCCTCTGTTGGTCTGTATTTTGCTGTAGGATTATAGCTATATATATTCATTGTTTCTTTTAAAAGAAACAATGAAGCAATTGTATGTTACGAATATAGAGAAGCCTACGATTTTTGATGAATATCTGAGTGAAGGCACCAGAATAGCTCTACAATCCATTAGTATTCGCGCTACGTGGTTGAACCTTTTCGAAAAAAAGAACGATATTAGGATTTACAAAGCGACGCCCGGATCAACCAATGATGGAGATTTTACCGTCGGGGATTTTGAAACCCTCATCACGATCGAGAAAGGTCTATATAGGATAGAGAATCTCGCTGCCATAGTCAACGAGCATGCGGGAGGAAGGATCAAACTTTTCGTACTCAGGAACGGAGTCCGTAAATTAAGAGTAAGTAAGGGATATGTTGCTATAGTTGATAAAACATTGACGGATCTTATTGGGTATAATTTTGATACTAAGTCAATGTTCACTGAGGGAGATCACGATAAGTTATTATAAGACCGATGTATACCAGAGGCTGAGACTCACTTGCCACCAACTCGATGAAGATTATTGCCTCCTTAATGGTGATAAATCTAAAATTATTGCCATCCTATCAACCAAAGAGTTAAATAACTATGGAGACATGCTGACGTGGGATTTTGATAATCCTGTATATATACCTTTGAAGAGCTCGACGAATCATCTAAATTTCATTTTGACGGATGAATATCACTATCACAAAAACGTTTCTTTCATGGGTATAACCATGCACTTGCTCATAGAATAAATATGACAGATATTATGAAATTATATCCGAGCTTACCTTCTGCACCTCCGGAGAGTACGGAAGAGGATAATTCACAAGTCTACAGACTCAAGAAAATCGAAGAAGTAGAACAATACCTGCGGGCTGAGGTTAAAGAACGTGACAAGCTCGCCAAAAAGTAAAATGTATGATACGTGAGTTAGATACATGGATCACGGGCTGTTAGCGGTAAGTGTGATAACTTTAGGCGTTGGTATTGGTAGCATGCTCTCGGGTATCAGTGTATCACTCGCCGTAGCTATGAGAGGCCTCACCATAGCTGTGGGATTGGGACAGGCCGGTCTACGGAACGCCGGGAAGAGACTGTGTGCTAAGAGCAAGAAGCATAAGTATCAGACTACTAGCAGAGACCAAGTTGAACTCTATCATTGACCTAATCTCTAAAGCTGTGGAGAATAGTGTGATTAGCGACCACGAGTTCACCTTAATCATGCAGGAGAAACAGAAGTACATGCTACTGAAAGAGCAGGCCCGACAACGAACACGCAAAATCGTGGAATCGATCAATGAACGGGAACGACATCAGCTCATCGCGAAAGGTCGAGAGGAGGGTAAACAGGAGCTGATAAAAAACTTGCAGTCTGTACAATATATCAGCGGTACTTAGAGGAACCACCTGAATATTCATAATTTTAATGTTTTGTACAAAACATTAAATTACACCAAGCAATTCATAAAATCACCGTCATAGATGATATTTCGTTTTTGTTTTACCTCCAAGCCTCTGATATATTCATCGAGTATTTTCATAGCTGTGATTTCTAGACATGGCTTGCAATGAGGCCCAAGGGTTTGTGTTGCAATATCTTTATATTTTACCTTATGAATCACAGATATAAGATCAGCCCTTTTGAGAGTGGAGTATCCACGTATACCCAGCTCCTTTGCCTCTTTTTTCAAATCATTTATGTTTATTACACTACAACGAATGGTTCCTCGTCATCTGAATCAAGGTGTCGTGTCCTGGAAAGTTCCACTGGTTTATACTTACACTCTTCTAGCATAACCTGCAGATAGTTCTTATTCCCTTGCCGATATATACTTGATAGCTTTAAAATGCAGATGCAGTCGCAGGGCTGCTTCAGTGGTACTGGTTGATCATGAAAATCAGTATTAATCCTCCTATTCCATTCCTTTACTTTGGTACTAACATAGCCTTTTTTAGCTGGTGGGGTAGTGAATTCACTACCATATATTTTCTCAATCCATGTCAATATGCTTTGGTATTTCTGAAGCCATTCTGGATGATTGTGTAAGTTAAATGACATCGTAAATGAGGAACTATCATCATAGGCGGGATGCTCCATTGCTATATAGCCCCCCCCCTGGTGTTCTGATTAGTAGGGCGGTAATTCTATTATCATTTTTGTAACCTATCACAAATCTAGCATCCTTGCCTTTATTGGCTTGTATTGGATCGCTAAGTGCAATGTTTTCGATCTTTACATCAAAGATGTTAAATGCAGCTAGGTTGCTATAAAAAGCCGTTGTTTCAATATCATTTCCATAAAATTTAAACATTCCGTTTATTTATGAAAATTAGACTCTAACTAGGGTTTTTACAAGGACAGCACCCACCATTGTACGTGATAAACATCATGTAATGCTGCCAACACAGCATCTTCCCGCATATAATTAACCTCCGTCCACACTTGCATCTATCATATTTATCAAGATCAATTCCACATTCATCACAATACTCAGTCATTTATTAGGCTTCGGGTAACCATGGCTCTGAAACGATCTGGAACATACTCGAACATCAAGGGATTGCGTTCAACGGCTCTGATACACATTTCTAAGGTCTTGAAATGGTTGGGACATACTTGAGCAACCCTGGATCCTTCCTAGTAGCCTTGATACACATGTCTTTTGTTTTGCAGTGATCTGGAATAGAACGGAGATACCAGGGGTAGCGCTCAATGTCTCTGATATTGAGCTCTTGATAAATATCCATATTTATTTTGGAATAATTCAGGGGACATGATAATTTTTACTCATATCTGTATAATATGAATATATCTATTGCGCATGACGTTATATGATTTCGTTTATATTATTTAATATGATTATGTGTTAGTATTTAATGTATATATCATTTCATATTATTATGTGTTAGTTATTGGCATTTATATATCATTTCATATTATTTTGTGTTGGTTATTGGCATTATAGGGGATTTTCCTTTGGTCGACGTCGTCTGCGCCAGAACGAACATTTCTCTATCTCTAATCTTAATAATTCTCTTGGTATACTTCGCGTAGCAAACGTGCTCCACAATTTCGCTTCGCTCGCAAAGCTCAATTGCTTCGCAATGAGAAAATTCTGATGAAATACATGAAATTTATGCCGAATTGCTAGAGGAACTTAAATGTAATTCTGTGTTACCATTTCCTGACGTATTACAAAAGCAAGTTGATAATTGTTTAATCCAAAGAAATTAATCTGCAGAGTAACCTTCCTACCAATGTGAAAACAAACAAAGATCGCTGCACAGTAGCTTTACTTTACGATTAGTTGTTTTTGTTAATCTTTTTTGTTTCTATAATAGCTAAGCTATGTGTTTCTCCTTATTTGTTACTATGGCTATAATGTTTTGTTTATAATATTAGCTAATCAAAAAGTGTAAAATATTGGACTGAGAAGAGCAATTTTGTTGCGAATTTAGCTGTATGTGGTGTCAGGTTGCTACATCTTTTGTTTAGTTAATTTCTAGCGTTTATCTTATGACAAAACTCTAGTAAACCAAACTCATCATTTTTCCCTTTTCGATATTTTTAATGAGAGCGGGGAAGAGAGATATGTATCCTTTCCACTTATACATTTCCTTAGCAAAAGTTGTAAAATGTTGACATTTTAAGTAAGCATGAAGCTAAAAATTTTCGTTGAGTTTTTTAAAGCTTCTATACCGAATGGTATGATTTGTTTTTGTTAGCTTTTTTTATAAACTTTTTAGTGATCTTATTTTTTAAATAAAATTGACTTTGGTTATCAAAAAAGTTTCTTCGCCTCACACGTCAATTAAAAAGACTTATTATGATTTTAAAATATCCTGATTAGTTTAAGTTCTCTAAAAATCAAGCTGATTGGATTAAAAAACATTGCCATAGCGGAACAACCGTGACTAATGTAATAAACAATGTGCCTGTTCTTCGATCGCTGATTTCGCATTTCTGTATAGAAAATGCAGCAAACACTTTCAGCATTCAAAAATGTATTTTATAATCTTTAGGTACAGCAACGAGAAAGATGCTGAAGAAACTCGACTCTACCGATCAAAATGTTCAAGAATATTTTTTACGAGGAAGATGTATTACTAAGACTTTAATAAAACTAAACGATACGGCTTGATATTTTCCCTTGTGTCACGATCTTGTTGAGGAAAACGACTTTAGCGTATGTTTAAACTCACCCATCGAAAACACCGGAATGCAGAAGGTACTAGTTCTTCAGAAATATGTAAAATGTACAAGACACAATTAAAAACATACAAAACCCTTACTAGCTATATACATACAAGTGTAGCAATAAGTCTTAAAGCAAGCATAATAAAAATCTATACGTAATATAAAGGTACTATAAATATATACAGGCTCTATAATGGTGCTTATGACTATGAGCTAAAAAAGTCCTCGTTAGGGATAAATGAACTAGGAGCAAGAATCTGTGTCACTGCAGGAAAAATCATATCTGAATGCGACTAGTAAAAGTGAAAAACACATGTAGAAGGGAGGGAGGCGGTACTGAAAAGGCTGAAGAACTGAAAAGGAAGATGCTATGCACATGGCTCTTTTATACCACCTTGCAATGCATCATGGAATGCCAAGGGGGGTGTCCCTGAGCACATGGTGAAGTGAGACAACTTCAATGTGGGTCTGAAGGTGTATCACTGGGGGAATTTAAACCCTTATGAACACAAGTATTTATAAGAACATTAAACTCACCCATCGAAAACACCGGAATGCAGAAAGTACTAGTTCTTCAGAAATATGTAAAATGTACAAAACATAATTAAAAACATACAAAACCCTTACTAGCTATATACATACAAGTGTAGCAATAAGTCTTAAAGCAAGCATAATAAAAATCTATACGTAATATAAAGGTACTATAAATATATACAGGCTCTATAATGGTGCTTATGACTATGAGCTAAAAAAGTCCTCGTTAGGGATAAATGAACTAGGAGCAAGAATCTGTGTCACTGCAGGAAAAAATCATATCTGAATGCGACTAGTAAAAGTGCCAATCCAAAGTGAATAAGAAGTGTTAGGAAATAGGAGGTAGGTGTGATGCCATAGCACGCTGGGCAGATATTCGCTGAGATAAAGGCATATGGAGATATAAGAACATGGAATCTGACTTCCAGTCACCCAAAAGGGATATAACATCCAATGACACTCCAGCCTCCAGAGCAAAGGTAGCACCCCCACGACGAAACGAGTGGGTACCATATTGCTCAGGAGGAATGCCGATTTCTGAGAGGATCCGAGACATACAAGTCATAAAGGACTTATATGTGAAGACATTAGGTATGGTAGTTGAATCCCCTAACCAGCAAAATGCTTGGGTGGAAAAACGCAAATGAAAATGCATGTTGTATAGCGGTTACTGGACACAATATAGATTTGGGAGCAGCCAACAAAGGCACAGTAATAATACGCTGTCCTAGTTGAATGGTCTTGCTCCAGCGAACGGCTATGTAAACATTTGAGTTTGAAAAGGAGAAGTCTGACTTGGTAAACTGCCGCCCAGGATTAAAGGTATTACATGAAACTGGCAACAAATGTACCTTACGAAATAACCCAAAAAATGCAACTACACAAATAGCCCAAAATGAGGCATGGTAACTGCAGTTGAGATTAAGGCGTGAACGGATCTGAACCAATAAATCTGGGGTAATAGGCAGACGAGGTCAAGGAGGGACTCCCAACACTCGTCTAATACCCTTGAGGACTGATGACAGTATCCAGTTCTCATTAAGCGGATTAGGAAACCCCATTTCCTTATGTAATAAACCAACGAACAAAATATACAAACGGAGTGACTGCGGCAGAAGAAACTTGGCAAGATAGGCTGCATATAAGCACAAAAAACTAGTAGTGGCCGGGACTAAAGGCACAGACAGCATGTAACAAAATTTTTTATAAGTAGTAAGATATGCACGGTAGTTCTTCTTAGTACTCTCAGCATAATTAGCTTGACGAAAATATATGACATCATTCGACAAGGCCTGCACCATGCCAAGAGCATCTAGAATTGTAAAAAAAAAAAAAATAAAAAAAAAAAATAAAAATAAAAAGGAGAACCAATCAGCAAATGCTCTCCCCGGAACAGTGAGATCCAGTAGCAAATAGGCCGATTAAAAAGTAGTATGATTTCGCAGACATGTGGGTCCAGGCCGGTAATTGGAAGGCAGTCAATTGAAAAAATTTTTGCTGGCAGAACAGAAAGGCTACAAAGTGTCCTGCGTCATGCAGCCGAGACACATGGTCAGCCATAACATTGTCCTTACCTGGCACATGAACCACCTTTAGACGAAAGTTATAAGTTGCAGACAACCAAAAAAGTTGCCGTAGAAACTTCATCATAAGAGGGTTTCGAGTAGTGCCCTTGTTTAGCATGCTGACAGCAGCCGTATTATCACAATAGACATGGACCGTCTTATTGCGCCAAGCAGAAGCCCAGCGAGCAGCTGAGAGAACAACACACAATGCTTCCTTAAAATTGATGTGAAGGCAACTAAGTGATGGTGAATATACCAACAAGTTTGAGTAGAACCAATCACCAAGATAGAATCCGCCTACAGCTGAGGAACAAGCATCAGTTTGTAATGCAGTGACTGGACGTTTGTCATGAAAATCACATTGTCCATTAAAGGTGTCCAAGAACTCATCCCACCACACCATATCTCTGTGGAATTCGAGTGTCAGCCGACACTTCGAGGCAGAGGTAGGCAGAGTGTTCATAAGATCCAGGACGCGGCGAAGAAAAGTGCGACCACCGTACACAACTTTGCAGGCCCAATTGAGGCGACCTGCTAATTGTTGCAACTGTTTCTTGAAAGCACGTTTTCGTGTTAAAAATAAGGCAATAACATCTTTTAAAACAGATAGTTTATGAGCAGGCAGTGATAGAGTTAGAGACACAGTGTCTAGGACAACTCCCAGAAATGTCAGGCGTTGGCATGGAGCCACTATTTTTGAAGGGCTAAGTTCAAAACCAAGTGACACAAGTAAAGTACAAAGTGTTTTAAAAGCTAGTTGGCATTCTGCTTGTGTTGATCCAATGACGAGGAAGTCATCGAGATAGACTACCATCAAGGAAAAACCCCGCCTAGCCATCATACGACGAACTGCTTGGGTCAAGCGATGAAAAATGCCAGGAGCACT
Source organism: Hydractinia symbiolongicarpus (assembly GCF_029227915.1). Lineage (NCBI taxonomy): Eukaryota > Metazoa > Cnidaria > Hydrozoa > Anthoathecata > Hydractiniidae > Hydractinia > Hydractinia symbiolongicarpus. Next base: position 13,615,016 of record NC_079882.1, on the reverse strand, counting down.
TTTACCTCCAAAAGGTAGGCGCGTATCTACAAGGTAGGTAAAATTTTTGTCCCCTTTAAACTTCCATTTTAAACCAAGTGCTGGCCAATTGGAAGGGTGAACCGGGACAGAACGATAAGCATGCCGTAAGTCAACCTTGGCCATAAAGTAACCAGGCTTCAATAAGCGGGCAGCCTCGTCCAAAGTTTGAAATTTTTGTCGCTCAATATCGATGTATGAGTTAACACCGTTACCAGGCGGCATTGAACAATCGTGGATGAGGCGTATTTCAGAAGTGTCAGGCTTAGGGATGGCACTAAGAGCACTAACAATCAGCGGCTTGGTAGCAGATATAACATAGTTTCCAGCTGCAATTTCCTCTCGTAAAACTTTTTCCACTTGAGAAGATGCAGTGGGATTAACAGAGGAGAAATAATTATGCATTTCAGCAGGCCGAAGCCTGCTGTCCTTAGGAAGAAGCTGGAATCCATTGGTAACCCCATCCAGGAGAAAGTCCTGATCAGGATCACCAACCAATTCCGAAGTCCAAATACCATGACAAAGGGGGGAGGAGAAAGAAAACTGAGATAGTCAGTTCCCGTGCCCTCCAGGATGTGTGTGACCAGCGTGGGCCTTTCCACACGCCTGATAACCAATCTTACGGTTACACACATGGGAAAAACGGCATCCAGCTTTTACACATCCCTTCAGTCGATTAAAATTGCGACATATTTCTACTTCATCTGAATTATGTGTAGCAAAGGTTGGTACTTCACTTTTACCGGATGAAGGTAGGCCATTGCCTGTATTACTCGACCGCAAAGGAGCTTGTTGTACTGCCCAACGTGGAATTAGCATCACCTCATGTAAATGGCTGTTATCGAAACTCCATGGGTAGCCATAAGTGTGCTGAAGAATGCGATACTCATCATCGTATTTCAGCACAGACTCCCAGGTATATTTCCTAGCCAATTCGATAACCTTAATGGAGTGTGAAAGGAAGTCACGGAGGTCGGATGAGGTGGGGAGCCTGTTCGTCATTAAAAGTTCATAAAAAATTCGTAAATTTGCAATAGCAAAATGTTCTACAGAGATACTTTTAAGTCTAGGCTTTTTCTCTCCAATGGAGAGGACAAGTTTAGTATTTTGACCAGAGTCCGAACTGATAATTTTTTCTTCGTCAACAGGACGCAAACGAGAAACATAGTCAATGATTCGTAGCGGCTTACCTTGACCAGTTGAGGAAGTGCGAGACGGCCGAAGAAATAGCTCTGAACTTCGCTGTTCCTGTTCCCGAAAGACTTCAGCGAGACTTCGTTGTTGAGACGCAAATTGATGACCAAGTTGTGGCTGTGTTTGTGTTTGAGGCACAGTCGCTTTTTCGGGGAAATTTGAAATCCTAGGCTGGAGCAAAGTGGACATCGCATGATCTCCTCCTTGCAAAATATTTTTCATGACGGTAGCATGATGAGTTTGGGGATTCCCGACGATGGAGATCAATGTTATCGTTGCTCTGTTCCGAGCCTGATGTGTTGCTCCGTTCTGATGCTGTTGATGGACGCAGTGCGGTGGACGATGCCCGAAGTTTTCTAAGTTGGGCTTCTCTTGCTGCTATCTCACGTCGAAGAGTAACTTCTTCGGCAGCGATCGATTCTCTGATAGTCTGCTCCTCCCTTTCCAAGGAGGCCAATTGCTGACGAAGCTGTGCAACCTGTGTGTTATTACCTGCTTTGTTAGCAGAATTGGGGCTGGTAGTAGTGTTCTCTGATTGTCACCTGTGGACTTCTTCTTTTTCTTTGATCCCAACTGCAGAAATTCAGTTGGTCTTCCCAAACAGTGGATAGAGGGGTGACCAAAATCATGGGTTGCATGGGTTTCACGACAGGCTGGGCAACGGGATCTCCTTCTGGTTTCCTCATCAACGACCGCAGCAGCTAGATCTGGTGTCTGTTCAGTGTCGGAGTGCTGAGGGGTAACTGTAGGAGTAACTAAGGTAGCCAGAAGGAACCATAGCCAATGTTGTTGGAGAAACATGACCAAAGGCAAATAAATTAATGAAGATATATATAATATAAAATGTAAGAGGCTTGATACTGTAACATACGATAAGTGATTGCAGTGTACAACTACTGAAAAGGCTGAAGAATGCCAAGGGAGATGTCCCTGAGCACATGGTGAAGTGAGACAACTTCAATGTAGGTCTGAAGGTGTATCACTGAAAAGATTTAAACCCTTATAAACACAAGTATTTATAAGAACAAAAACTACTTTTAGTAGAAAAGCTTCTGAAGCAATTGCGTGGAACACGCCAAGAACCCCAGCATTGTTTTTTTTATATGTTCAACGCGCTCTGACATAGTAAATAAATTAGCTAGATCCGCGCCTGAGCTAGCTGTTAATTTCATTTGATGAGATCTTTAGCCAGCTAGCGAGCAGTAACCAGCTAGCTAATATCATATTCTATAGAAGAAAAACCTTATAGATTATGCTAATATGGTTGAGTAGTTTCATTTTTTATACATAAAATACATGGTATATATAGATTTTTGGCTTTTGATTTTTCAAGAAAAGTTTCAATTTAAAGTTCCTATTAAGAGGTAAATTCTAAAAATTTTATTGTTCTGTTTGTCTTCCACAATTGTTCTAAGATTGGGCATGTACGTCCATAGATTGGGCAGTCCAGTCTTAAGACTGGCCACCCATTTGTCACTGTCGGAAGATTGGCCTGGCCAGTCTTAAGACGGGCGCGTTCCAAGATTGGGCAGAACAACGCCATCTTGGAAATTTGAAGTTCACGATTGTTATTACGGAATCTAAACATTTGTGGTCCGGTGAGTAGTATAAGTGGGTCCTTATATACCGGATTTTCCAAAAACCACGGTCAAATTCTCATAAAAAATATCACACAGAATTTTGCTTGTGACGTGACAACTTTTAAGTCCCTATTATGCTGCGCATATCAAGGTAAAGTCCCTATGATGCTGTGTATATTCATGCATATGAAAGGAGTAAAGAATAGTTCCACCACACTGCTGACATCATCAGAAATCAACGCATGCGCAGTAGCATCAGTGCTATCATGCGCAAGTGGAGTAAATTCCTGCTGATCATCAACGCATGCGCAGTAGCATCAGTGCTATCATGCGCAAGTGGAGTAAATTTCCCTGCACACTGCTGACGTCATCAAAAATCAACGCAGCAACTTGATCCTATTGACCACCCTTCAAGGTTGAATTGTGTACGTAGGGGGGAAATGAATTGGTTAAAGTATCCCTACCAATTAGAGTATGTGCCAGATCATTTCAAAACGCAAGACATGTGCAACAAGGTTGTTGAGGAGGATCCTTTGATGCTCGAGTTTGTACCATACCGCTTCAAGACACAGGACATGTACAGCAAAGAAGAATCGGAAAAGGAGAAGGAGAATCAACAAAGAATTCAAGACCTAGAGGATCGTCTTTATGATTGTAAATAAATGGAATAGCAATGCAACGACTGCAAACGGGTACTTGACGAGTATGACAGATGCAACTGCGGGCGGAGGCTCATGCTGTGCTGGTACTGTTATCAGGAATATATCACGTATAACGGGGGTGGTTGTGTATGTGCGAGGAGAAGCAATCCTCTAAAGTCGTTTGAAATTTAATAAACAAGATGCTACAATTTGAGAATGAGCTTGTCAACCCTGGAACATTCTACAGTTTTGCTGCTACCTTTACTGACATCAACGATATCAACGTAGATTACCTAACAGTGGTGGATCCAGTTCCTGCCGACGGAGGCAAGGATAATCGGTACATCGTAGGGTATCATACTAGAGACCTCCTATTTGCTTTGAGGGTAAAAACACCTAAAATCTGGTCCACGCATGGGGTCACCCGGTACAATGCCAGTGCTGTACCCGCGATGAGTCCTGATTTCGAAGAGTACCCCGATTGGATTGAAAAGTATCGCCAAATCTGGAACAAGATCGAGGAGTTGATATCTCAGAAATTGACGACCGAGCCTGTGAAAAAAGAGCGTTACATCAACGCCAAGCTCAAACACTACAAGGAAGCGATCACGACTAAATTCCACGGTATGCGCGTACCCTACGATGAACCCTGCCAAGTCAGTGCCATCCTGGTACTATCATCGGTGTATGTGCAGGGCAAAAACCACTACCTCCAGGTTCATGTTGTGGAATGTCGGTACAAGGACTTTAAAGTCGAATGGTTGCTGAGTGATGATTAAAAAACCATATATTTTATAGGTTTTGTGGGACCTATAAAATATATAAAATTAAAACTTATAAGCAGGTGGAGACTCTAGGTAGCGTTTGCATACTGCACATACTGCATACTGCACAGATTGAAGATTTTTAAAACGTCGTTCCTGCCTTCTTCTAGGCCTTTCGCAACTAGCTGGGCACGTTCTCGTTCGTTAATGGCGTCAATAAGCCGTTTGAATCGTTGACGTTTTTGCTCTTTTAACAGCATATACCGTTGCTTCTCTTGCATGATCAGGCTGAACTCGTAGTCGGTGACCACTCCATTTTCTACAGCCTTAAATCAGATTAACAATGGAGTTTAATTTCGACTCAGCGAGCAACCTTATACTCTCATGTTTCTTGGATTTGACACCAAGCCTTTTTGAAGCGTTTCGTAGACCAGCCTGTCCAATCCCCATCGCTATTGTAATATCCCAATTAGCAATACACAGTGGAGCACCAGGACCCGTGGCCAAGGCTCCAATTCCAACACCTGACGTGATGATACTTACACTAAGCACCCACGTCCCGTGCATTTTGAACTTTTTTGAAAGCCTGTCCCGCTCCTTGATTTCCTTTTGGAGGCACTGTTCAATTTCTCCAATCTTGTCAAGTCTAAAATTTTGGCTTTCATGGATAGTATCGTCCTCCGCAGGCGTACTTGGTAAATTCGGATACAACTTGGTTACATCATTCATTTATTTTATGAGTAAATGCATCTTAATTCCGGTGAAGGATACATTCGTGTCGTGGTGATATTTGTCTGTTAGCATGAACTCTAGACGGTGTGTGGAATCCTTCAAGGGAAGGTTTATCGGAGTGTCAAAACTCCAGGTCATCATGTCCCCCCAAGCGTTTAACTCTTTGGTGGGAAGCCAGTAGGCAGTCGTCTTCGTCCAACTGAGAGCAAACAAGTCTTAATCTGTGGTAGACGTCAGTTTTGTAGATTACATCGTAATCACCACTCGTATAGTATTATTTACTAGGATCGTAGGGTAGCCCCAGGAGCTCTTGCAGTTGTCGATGAAACACCACCGTATAGCCATCGCTAACACAGAGCCTGAAGAGTCCATTTTTTAGCACAAACAGCTTAATCTTGTCCTCTGCCTGACTGTTGACGATAGTCGCCAACTCCTCGATCTTGTACAGACCGTTCATGACCTGGATCCGAGTAACCCTCTGATCAGACTCTACCTTACGGATGATAAAGTCGTTGTTGTTGTAAAGGTTTAACCATATAGGTCGAATACTAATAAATTTCAGAGGTATCCTCGTATCCTGTCCTAGGTAGTCCTCAAATATCGTAGGTCTTTCAATGTCGGTAATGTAGACTTATTCTAATAAGAAAGGGATGAACATGTATTCGTACAACCCCAAGGCAAAGTACAAGTCAAACAGGAGAGAATGGCCCCTTGGTATCAAGAACTTGGAGCATCAGGACCTATATGTCTCCACAGTATCTCACATTTCCGTAGCATTTCCTGAGTTTACAAAGTATGCCATCAAAGTCCCAACCAATTTATTGAATGACCCTTTCAGAGTGGGTTGGACAGGACAAGGCTTGGACTACTACTGGAATATCCAGGTTAATTTTGCTACTTACTGCGCAACTACGGAATTAGACATCTCTGCTAAACACATGACGGGCTCCGTACCCCTTGTCAACGTGATCTTCAAATTTCACGTGTACTATCACATGCGTCGTATTCTGGCAAGAATGAAGGTACCCATGCCGTATGAGAATGGCCTTCAGCAATACAAAAATCCCTACTCCACATCTGGATATGCACAAGTGTGTCGCGAATACGGTGCAGATACTAATACCCTGTACAAATTCAAAGTTGTCATGTCATCACTCACCAACGGTTCGTGGTGGCTCCAGGTTGATGGGGACTATGCAAAGTTCATTATTTTGACAACTCAGGGTCTGACATAGGAAGGTCTGACCAAGCTAAGTGAAAGTATTCGCGTCTACGTGGTCTTGTTGATCGGATCGCAGACCGGAGCCAAGGCATCCTTACTCGGCTCTGGTGCGGACAACTATACAGCAAGGCAAATTCTGTTGCAAAAATTTCAAAGTATGGTGTGGAGGGAAGAGAATGCAGGGCAGGATATAACACAATTCCAGAAAGGGTTGCAATATGCTCCAGCAAATTTTGCGGTTATGCCAAGCGTGTACATGCTGCCCTCTGATATGAACTTGAGTATAGTTAAAATTGAAGGTTACAACAATAACATTTTGATCGCACTTGCCAACGTAAGCGTTGGTGTCCAGCTTGATGTAAATAACAAGCCTATTGTCAAGCCTACGGCAGCTGCACCCCTTAGGCATACTATTAAAACACCTATACATACCACACCTCCTAAGCAGGCTATCAAGCCAACAACACACAGGGAGATGCAACAACATATACAGAAGAAGGATGCCTGGCATGCCATGCCGCCCCTCCTCAAGGAAGGTCAAAACCAACATGAGGATACCAAAACAGTGTTGATCACGGCAGGAGTAGGAGTCATGATAGCGTACATCTGGCTTAAGTATGGTCTAACGTTATTTTTTCTTTCCAACATAGGCCACGACAAAAGCAACGGAAGCTGCGATTGCCATGTACAGGTGTTCAGCTACGTATTCGACAATTTTCGCTGCTACTCTGAGAAAGAACGAGACTTCGGTACCAATAATCCCGGGTAATGCAGCACCTGCCTTACCTGCCAGGTATTTCAGGAATTTTCCCAATCGTTCCAACTGCTATTCTACAAACCCCTTCCCTGCGGCACTTCCTCTTGCATCTGTCAAGGCACCTCCTCCCGTAACTGCGAGTACAATGATGGAAATCAGTACCTTAAGGGAATTAATTTTCGCAGGAACTCAATTTCGCGGGGTTTTTTTTAGGAAATTTCGCGGAAAAAAGGGAATTTAATTTCGCGGATCAACATGATTTGGAAATTTCGCGGCAATTTAATTTCGCGGATAAAGTGTATCCAAAAATTTTGCGGGAACTTAATTTCGCGGACCCAAATTTCGTAAAATTTTAAAAGTAAGAAATACGAGTTTTAGTAACTCTTAATAAATCTTTTGTTTAACTATCCGCCATATCATCCTCTAAAATAGAAAATATATTCCCAACGTCATCCTCACAATCAGAATCACTATCCAGATTGTTTTCATGTATGTACATGTCTCAACATTCGTTGTTTAATTTCTTTTTCGGTGGGAACGTTATGCCACCGTTTTACATCAGCTACCGATTTTTTGGTGGAAGAGTTACCACAATTTAAAGCACCACAAGTAACCATGATAACAGTATATTCAATGGTATATTTATGACTTGTTTGAAGTGGTGTAATCGACAACTGAAGTATTCCGCGTGCAGGAAACTGTTGTCATAGAATACGTCACGAAAAACATTAGAGCCCAGACCTCGATGATAACAACAAAAAGATGGTGTCGTTTGAAAAAAACAGTAACAATCCTAAACTTTGATAGACATTTATATCATTTGTAATACGAATTTTTAAAAAAAAATTTGCAGAAATTATTCAAACAATGGTGTTTATTCAACACACAAATTTTGAAAAATGACCGGACTTCCGCTTTAAGGCCATGCGAACAGATCCATATGCTATGCAAGAAAATCATTTTCTTGCATAGTTAATTGGAATCGGTTAATTGGAACAACATTTAATGTTGTTCCAATCAACCGAGTAGAGAAAGAAATCAAGTTTAACAAATATAATCCATCCTCGCCTTCTATAAAACGAACGCAAATCCCACTAATGCTGTCGTGGGCCTGCACTGTTCATAAGGTTCAAGGGAAAACATTTGATAAAATTGTTGTTTGCTTTAATTTAATAAAGCAAAGAGCCTTTCACTCTGGACAAATCTATGTTGCATTGAGTCGAGTCACAAGCTTAGAGGGTTTATACCTAACGGGAACATTTACCAGATCAGCTATTAAATCATAAATCCGAGCAACCGAGCAATACAATTATATGCGAGAACATTCGAAGTTGACATCAAGAGATACTGGCTTAATGAGTGAAAATTCTGTTATAGTTACTCTTCTTAATACAAGGTCGTACAACACACATAAAAACGATGACCGCGTTCTCATGGAAAGTGATTTATACCACCCAATGCGACACAAAATTAGGTTCCTTTAATTTGATTTTGAACAACGATGTGGATAGGTTTTCTAGTCTTTTAGTTGGACATAACAAAACTATAGAATTGTTTATTATAGTAAAAATTCCAGGTGCAATATTTTTTAAAATGACAAAAAGAACGTTTCACGAAAACACTATTTGTTCTGCTTCTATATCGTAAAAATTCCCTCAATAGAGATGAGTCATTATACCTTTATTCAACATTTTTTACTCAGAGATTTTAATTATACTCAGAGATTTTAATGTAAATGCATTTAGTGGCGAAAATTATTTCCTTGACTTTCTTACTGAATATAAACAAGTTGTAACTTCTCCAACTCATATATCAGGTTCACTTATTGACCACATCTATGTCCATGAGACACGTCGAGACCTTCGTTAAAAATGTATATTTCAGTGGCCATGATGCAGTCCGGCTTAAAATCTCTCTGGCATAGAAATTTACACAACATTGAAGGCTACTTCTGTGTACCCTATTAATGGCAGGAATCTTCAATCCCATGGGCTACTTGTTTTTTTTAAAACACACCAAATTTTACGAGCAAGGTATTAAAAATTTTCGCCAATATAAAAACAAGCCAACGAATACGATATATGTGTTTTTTCTTGCTGCGATATGGTAAATAAAGCAAACAAAAATGTCGTTCCGAAATTTCATCCACACGATGTTTTTCATGAGGAAAACAAGAAGCCCTGCGGCTTAAAAATGTCCGCCACTGTACTAAACTTTGAAGAGGACTGATTAATATGGGGGAACAAAATCATTGTATATTCTAGAATTTTAAAATTCAATTTTTGATTATTATTGTAACTGTAAATCATAGCTAACTTAACTTACATAAACTTCATTTCTGTATAGGAACAATTTTAAAAGAAAAATAAAAAACCTAAAAATTTATGAACAATAAAAACAAAATAAGAACAACGGCAAGGCTGAAAATTTATCTATTTTCTCTTTTTCTCTGAAAAACAGCTTGGAAAATATCTTTAAAGGTGGCAGCAATTTTATTTTTACATAATCAGTTTCGAAAGGTTATTTTCAGACTACATATTCTTATTTTTTCTTTTATATAACACTTGTCACAATTTTATTGCAATTTTATAAAATTCATCTTTAAATTAAAATCTATAAATAATTAATTAGTTCTGCTGAATATAGCTTTAGTCTACGTGCTTGCAAAACTGTACAGATGGCGCATTATAAGACGATCTTCATTATGCTACCACTGCACGAGCTTTAACTTTCGATAGCATATAAAGTATTGTTCATTGGATAATAAAACAACTTGCGCTATTAAATATTGGAACTCTTATTCTACTTTTGATGATGTCATATGAATATTAGGTCTTATGTAGATTAATATGGAATGGGTGTTGAAATGATGTTGGATTACTAGGGACTGTGCTGTGACTTTGCGGGGGTTCCTATGGGTTACCGTGACGTCATTGTTGTACGCGCACGCGACTGCGCCAGAACATATATTTTCCTTATCTCTGCACTTTTAGGATTCTTATTGGCTTAAAAGTAATTTTAGCCTCGTTCTCAGAAAAAAATACCTACCTACCTACCTACCTACCTACCTACCTACCTACCTACCTACCTACCTACCTACCTACCTACCTACCTACCTACCTACCTACCTACCTACCTACCTACCTACCTACCTACCTACCTACCTACCTACCTATTATCTCCTCAGGCGATTTTAAAGATTCCGCCTCCGCTGGCGAAAATCCATAAGTTGCGCTAAATCCTTTTCACGCACTCTATAATATTTTCTATGAGGGTTAATATAAATTTGTATCATGTTAAAATGCGAAACAAGCTGTTATTAACGTGATTAGCATTTCTTGTTCTATTGTTTACAAAAACTTGTAGTTTTCATTATCACCATGTTTGAAAGAAAAAAATGCTTTATATCAATAACAATGTTATTCGTATACTATAATATGCAGTATGTGGATTGTAACCACGAGGTACATAATTCAAGTTTTTTTCTTCTTTGACGAAATTTTTTTCTTCATACTTTTCTTTTTATCGTGAACTGTCTCCATAGATTCCCAAATACCTGCATCCTCTTCTTCTCCTTTATCTTCAGTGGGTTTTCTTTTACTGCCAGTTTCAGATGCAGTAAGCTACAACAAAACGAAAACTTATACAGACCGCAAACAACAACAGCAACAACAACAAATTTAAACTCGCTTACTTGAATATCATTTTTTGAAAGTTCAACGCAATTCACGTTTGATTTCATGTAGATCTAAAACCACATTAACGATAAAAATCAATCGTACTTTAAAAACGTCAGTTAGCAACGTTCTTATCGCAAAATTCGGCGTGGATTTTTTTTAGAGATCGGATGTTAAAGCATGTTTGCCCCATTTAGGCTGGGTTGACAGCATAGAATATGTCTCTTTTCCCTCTTTTAGCCATTTCCCTACAACTTTTATACACCTAGGCAGAAAATAATAATAATAATAATAATAATAATAATAATAATAATAATAATAATAATAATAATAATAATAATTATAATAATTATAATAATAATAATAAATAAATTTTTTGTTTTAGTTACCACATATCTGAATTTAAAACCTTACTTTTTTCAACATCGTTCTTGAACGCAAGTCGTATACTTTTAAAAACCGGTCCAAACCACCGGCAACGACGTAAGGTTGATAATCGTGGCACTTAATACTGCGAATACTACCATTATTCCCTTTGAAAGCGCCTATCGGTTTGCCTGTTCTGAAGTCCAGTTGATCCATGTAGCTCGCGCTGTTGCCAACAACAACAGAATTATTGTTGCAAGTTACTGACAAAGCAGTTATGGGATGGTCACGCCAATCCATGTCGATTACCGGTCTTCGCTTGTCACGACGATCGTACACGCGAATGCTGTGATGGCCTGTTCCAACGACAACGTTTTTACAATCTTGTCTGAAAAAATCGATAGCGGATATCCAAATAGGCACACGCAAATTCAAAAAATCGTTCCGAACCTGAAAAAACATGTTTTTTTTTATGCAGAACCTCGCAGCAAGTGGCATGGCATGATCTTAACTTTCAAAAACGTTGTTGTTGATAAAACATAATGATTTAACTCAACAGTACTTACATTCTTTGCAGAAAAAAGGGGTTTATCCATTGCATCTATTTGCCATATTTTTAGATCATTTTCCTGCCCGCCAGTGGCAAATACGCCTTCAGTTGAACTTCCAACCAGTGCTTTTATGCCATCACCGACCGTTTTTTCCAGCTAAAATGTTGAAACTATGTATTTTACGATCTTTCTAACAACGCACCAGCCGTCTGACAGGATCGTTGATATCTGACATATTCTAAATATTGTTGCAACGTAATTTTTTGAATGAATTGATAATGTCTGCTCGCAACCGAAAAAAGACAGGGAAAACGTACCAGTCAAAGAAAAATCAAGTTAAGAAATAAAATTAAGTTAGTGGAAACTATTAGTTTTTCCGCGCACGGCACAGCTGCTGAATAAAAGGCCATGATGACAGTATTGATTTTGAGGATCAGACCGAATGGCTTGGTCTGCTCCATAATAAATGAACTTACATGTTTTAGCCATCATAACAAAAAAGTCTAGAAGCAAAGACTAAGAATGTTTTGACATTGAAAATATTCGTAGAGTTATAAAAGCTTGATGTTTTTCACAAAAACGGTTAATTTTCACCTAAAACTTTGCACAACGTCAACACACTAGACCCATAATATAAAACAGTCTGTTAAAAATACAGTTTTGGTTGAGTGCTGAATTATTTAATAATTAAATATTTTTACACATTTGCTAACCGGGTGGCTAAATTCAAAAAAACAATGGAATATATTTCTCCTTATTGTGATGGGTCAATCAATACGCCCCGAAATAATGAATCTAGAAAAAGTTAAAGATCAAAATGTCAAAAAATGTGACGAACATATTTTTATTATTTTATACTAGCTACTGAACGTACTTAACAAATTGATATTTACTTTGTTAGTGAAGATTAAGAAAGTAAAAAAAGATTCGTGAATAAAGATGAAGCCACCATATTGCGTGTTCGATTTGTTGTTGGATGTTTCCGGTCTATATATTCAAATTTGGCGCCATCTCATCATAACAAACTTTATCGTTCGAAGGTCGTTGTTTGTTGTGGAAAAGAGACTCAAAACATGAAAAAAATATTGTTGTTGGTCATTACAGATATTTCTTAAGTTCAAAGAAGTTTAAACGAAGGTAATAAAATGCTGTTACTACTATAGTACGTAAAATATTCTAGTTATTTCAAGTCAAATAACTTATTTTTAAAGTTTACTGGTAAGTAGTTACATCCAAAACCTACTTATTGTAAAAATGTTGTTAGAAAGATATATAAATACTTAGTTTTGAAATATAGTTATTTATTCGTTATTATAGTAGTTACCTTAGCAGATTTTAGGATTTAAAAATCTATTTTTTTTCTCTCGCTTAAAATTTATTACCTGGCTGCCTTAAAATAATTTTTTGTTCGCCCCTCCTTTAATTGACAGTAACATAATTACAATCTTACTATTGTTATAGTGGTTATGCGTCCGCTTTACACATCTTTTTATCTGTTAAAGATAGGTCATAGAAAGTTTACCATGTTATTTCAAGAAGTGACTTTAAACAGAAAATATAGTCACCAATCCAAATCATTATAGAAAACATAAGAAACATTTAGAACATTATCTCACATACTAAACATTCAGACTGCTTGAAATGTTTCAATTTTCCTTCATCAGAACAAACTATCAGCGACCTAAAAATATAATAAACTATTAAATAATATTGAATAATACTAAACTATTATTATTCAATTGACGAACTGCGTACACTTATTTCACTCTTGGTAACGGGACGAAAAATTGGGTCAAGTTAACGACTGTTCGATTTATCCGAGGTTTGAATTAATCGGAGGTTTTATGAGAAAGTATTAACGGAAATTCAAGGAACCCAAGAAAATTGTTCGAAATAATGAAAGTTCGAGTCATCCGGTGTTCGAGTTGCCCAGAGGTAACTGCATAAAAGTAAAATTTTCTTTTCTGGATACCTTATTCGGATAACTTTTGCCAGGGAAAAATTTGGCTCAATTTGCGCTAAATCGCCGAATGCACGCTAAATTTATTTTTCTCACTGCGTGCAATTAAATTTATGGCTAAATAATTCTTTGCCAAACAAAGAAATCGAAATTTACTTTTGCACTATTAATCTTCTTAACCGAGTTTTTTGTTTCAAAAAAGGCTAAGGCTTTGCTACCTCCAGAAAAACATGTTAAAAAAAAACACAACTAAAATACTAGAGCCAAAAATTCAACCCATAGTTATTTTGTTTTTCAAGTTAGAAGATTGGCATTGTTTAGTATTTTTTTAGTTACGCAAAATTAAATCAGCGCAAGAGTTTCTCTAAATAAGTTAATCAGTGGGTACCAATAAAAGGGGGAAATGGATTTTCTGATATTTTTAATGTGGGGAATGGAGGAAATAAATCGAAATAAGAAGTAAAATTTTTGCAAATTTGGTATTGTTGCTGTTGCCCCCAAATTAGGTTAACAAGGGTAATGTGCTCATATAAATTCATGATCTTGTTAACTTACTCCTCAGGCAGAGCAATAATTCCTCTCACTGGAGTTGTGTCGCAGGATAGTTCAGAGCCATATTCCAATGTTTGCGTGTTGAATGTTTTCACGATGCCATTGCGCAGACCAACATAAATCTAAGCACAGTTATGGCAAAACTACACCAATGACGCAGTGGCAAATTAACAAAATCATTATGGAACTAATCATATAAAAAATATTTTTAATTTGCCGTGGAATGCAGGTACTTGGAAATAAAAAAAACACTTTATTAAAACACCCCTTGTATTAAAAACGAATCAAAAATAGTAAATAGTAATTACCGATCGTCACACCAAGAGAAAACAAGACCTGTGCGTTTGATGGAAGACCTTGTTTTTTTATCATTTCTTTGCCTAGACACTATTAATTCTCTACATCCGATCTGAATCCCCCACTGGTAAATATGAATACCCAATTAAAAACATGTACTATTTTTATCGGGTAAATTAAATTCAGTCGTATATATTTCGCATTATAATAACCTAAGTCCTAATTATCCTCATAATATACTTATACTTGCAGTAGTTTTGCATATTTATCTAATTAAATCTAAATGCATACCTTTTAAAGATCTGTCTTTTTTACAAAGATAGTCTGCAGAACCAGGGAATTGAACCCTTTTTAAATATCACATTACAAACACAAAGAACAACACATACACTGTGAAATTATTTAGGACCGATGACTTAAACTTAACTGCAATCGCATTTCAACTATTCGCCTAAATACCGGTCCTTAATAAAAACCGAACAGTGATCTGCTGTTAATGTGCCTGAATGACTTATAGTTGCTACTTATTGGTATTTATTGTTGAAATAAATATCATCTGCAGGATGCGAAGGTACTTCTAAAATGTATCCAAATGGAGATATATACAATTAATAAGTTGGTTGTTTTTCGCCAATCTTTCATCGAGACAGGAAATCGTTTTAGCTGGATAAATAACAAGAAATGCTGCGCATATAAACAAATCGCGTGGCAGTGTTCTTTGACTGGCTGCGTGAATGCTAACAGTAGTAAAGAGAAAAGTATGACGTTATATCACGGACAAAGTGCCAGTGTGGACTTTTCTGGCAGCCGTCTATTTGTCCGTGACGTAACTCGATAGAAAGGTTTCTAGGCGTGGTCTCGGCGGAGGAAAACTGTTACTATAATTTCGTTCTGTTTATAAAGGTTTTCCCGCCCATGGAGATCTCGTTGAGCAAATTATACCAAACCAACGATTCGCAGCTTGGTAAAGAAGCCGGAGTATAACAAATATGGCGTCCTTGAACTCGGCCCCTCGAAAGAAACCTTAACCCCTAGAGCTCGGTTTAGTTAAACAAAATCCGCCTCGTTAAAAACATGAAAATTTGAAGGAGTATCTAGCATAGCTCATCAAATAATATTAAAATAACAGTCTATAACAATATTTGTGATCAAATGCATAAGACAGTCTTTATTCTTTTTGCCAATTTAACGAATATCAAGATACGCCATGGTCCTATAACTATGGATACGCACACACCTGTAGCGCTGGGTCGCGGGGTCAGGTCGGACTTAAAAAACTTGGATTTGCGCGCAAAGCATGATGGAAAGCAATGCATGCGTGGAAAAACATGCAAAAATGTCGACACGGCGACCGCTTGCTATACCAAACAACTCGCGTATACGCGATTTAAATAAATCTCCACACTGGGCAAAAAACAGTTCCCTTGTACTATCTTGGAGAACACTGCAGCCAAAGTCACATGTCATTTCCAGGGAGGCGATTTTTCATGTTAAAAAAACAGTTGAATGGAAGGCAGTGACACACGATCCAACTAATCGAATTCGATTTTTAAAAAGTCGGACCGGTTTAACTCTTTCGATTAATCGAAAAGTTTTTAACCAATCAAAATGCTTAAAATCTGTTCATCAAATGTGCGTTCAGAAAAATGTGGGTTTTTATATAAAAAATAAACATTAGTAGAGGAACTTTAAAAACATCATGTCAACAAAAAAGCATAAACCAGAAACCAACGAGATTTTTATCATTGATTTGATGTTAGAAGAAGCGCTTTGGAACGTCAAAACTGAAAAATACAGGAATAGGAATGAGAAGAAAAAAGCATGCGAAAGAATTGGTTCAAAACTCAATATTTCGGGTATGACATCTCATTTTTTACCCCAATCATTTGCGTTTAAAAAAAAAATACTGTCACTTTTGACCGATTCTAGAAGTATTTTACCGAAGTTATGAAGATTAAAAATGCTTTGTGAAGGAGTACATAAACCTACAAGAATGGTGAATATTTTGTAAAAGTTCACGACGAAGTAACGTGACGCATAATTTTTGAAGAGTGGATAACGTCATTTATTTACTGAAATATCTAGCTGTTCTCCACAATTGATTTTATCGAACATTATTATTCTCCTATATCTTCATGCTTATTTTCGTCAATTGTTTTATTTCAGAGGAAGATGTTAAAAACCAAAATAAACTACCTGAGAACTTATTGTAGCAGAGAACTGTAAAAAGAAAGATAATCTTCTAAAAGTGGTGCAGGAACCAACAGCAGATTTATCGGTCGGAAATGTCGGTTTCTATAATCCTTAGTACATAGTCAAAACTAGCAAAAGACATCCGAAGAAAATTAAAATAATCTTCTTCTTGCTCTAACCGAAATTCATTCAAATAGAGTATCGCACATTCCTAAATTAGGTCTTTTCTACAACCATTTTTTTGTCCACATACGACGCTTTCTAAGTTTTCTTAACTTCGTAGTTTCTGGAACAATAACTGCAACAGCAGCGAGTTCAACTTCGTCTTTGCTCTCTGAAGACAAGTTATTTTAATGCAAGGCGATGATACACGATCCAATCAATCAAATTCGATTTGTCGAAATTATATTGAGCATTAAAATAAAATCGAAACTTAACAGGTGATAAGGTGATGATACACTACCCAATTAATCGAATTCGATATATCGAAATAAGAGCCTGATTATATGAGGTGGGTTGACTCGATTCATATAATATCACTTTGCCGAGCCAGGGCTGGGTTGAAAAGGAAAAGCATGTGGATTGCAATCCAAAACAGAAGAAAAACAAACAGCAGCAGACAAGAAGTTTAAATGGACTTCAGAACCTGTGGAGCAGCTTAGGTGGATTTCACTCTTAGTGTTTCAAACGTTTTAGGAGTTCCTTCGTTTTGTTAAAAAATATGTCAATATGTTCTGTATTAGGCGATTTCTTCGAAGCAATGACAAATACAGAACACCTTGGATTTGGAATAACATACTATTGGCGACCAAAGTACTTAATGATAATTTTGATTTAATTTTGCTTGTTTGTTTACATCTTGCATTCGCCATTTTTAAAAAATTACGTTTTTTTTAATCTGGCAGCAGTGGTCAGTGTAGGTCAACACCGAACCAACTCGCCTCATATAATTAGGCTCTCATATTGAGCATTAAAATAAAATTGAAAAACAGATTTTTGATATTTTCCTTTTGATAGAATGTCTTCAGAGAGCAAAGATAGAGTTGAACTCGCTGCTGTTGCAGTTATTATTATAAGTAAAAATTTAAGAAAACGTTAGAAACAGAGTGTGTTATTTGTTACTAAACCAATTTCGGTTAGAGCAAGAAAATTATTTAATTTTCTTTGGATGTCTTCTGTTAATAAGCTCCAGACCGCTTCTTCCATTCACTGATAAAAACTCGTTAAATTTTTTTTATCTTTTTTGAAGACATGTTTTTAAACGTCCTCTAGTAATGTTTATTTCTCATAAGAAACTGACGTTTTTTGAACGCACATTTGATGTACAGATTTTAAGCATTTTCATTGGTTGAAAACCTTTCGATTTATTGAAAAAGTTAAACCGGTCCGACTTTTTAAAAATCGAATTCGACAAGTCTGAACATGCCGAAAGCATACGATTTTTACATGATACACGATCCAATTTGTCGAATTCGACTAATGGAATCCAATTAATCAGATCGTGCATCACCGCTTAACGCTCGTTAAGGTGGTGAGTGGCACAACAGATATCCTTTCCTTCCTACTACACGAATTACATGACATGGTCGTTGTTAAAATGTTAGTAATGCACAATATCTGACGCTCCTGTTAATTCGGCCAAGTGAAAAGCGTTTAAAATTTGTTTGTGGCATTCTCTAGTACTCACGCACAATAATATAATCCTTGTCGGGGGCTACAAAGGCATTTGGAGGAACTGGTTGTGCTGACGTCATCAACAATTAGCACATTTTAAGAGTACGGATTTAACCAAATAACCTAAGATCCAAATAAAATCAAAATACCGCTACGGACACTGACGAGTAAATACTCACGAGTGAGCAGTGACGAGTAAAAATTGACAAGTCAACACTGACGAGTAAATATTGACGAGTGAACACTGACGAATAAAAATTGACAAGTGAGCATTGACGAGTAAATATTGACAAGTGAGCATTGACGAGTAAATATTGACGAGTGAACACTGATGAGTAAATATTGATAAGTAAACACTGACGAGTAAACACGAAGAAATAGTTGACGATATTATGGTTAACCTAACGAACTATATAAAGTTGACGAATCAAATTATTAAAACCTTTTTGTAAGTGATATTGTGTTGTAAGTCCGTAAAAACAAACACACTAACGTCTAAATCAATATACTCCTATAGAATTTCAGGATCATGTACATACTGATCTGCACATCTTGACGGATCTCACAAAAGGTGATAAATCGCCAAAAGAACCTGCCCAGATAACTTAAAAGGCTGTGTCAAAAGATCGGAGAACCTGTTAATTTTTCCACTTATAGACAAGTCTCATTTATTAACACCTGTATTTTGTTTGTAGCCAAATAGCTACTCTGTGTTATGCACAAATAGGGACGTCCGGAATATTATGACGGGCAAAAACCTGAGGACAGGAAAAACCTGAGGACCGGGGTTTACAAACTACAATCTTGGTCAAAATATATTGACAAGACAGCTAATTTAGAAGTTCGCCACCACAAGTAATTGCGTAGGCTATTTTTACATTACATTCACAAATTTCTGAACAAAGTTCACTTGTCAATGTTCAGTGTATTTAGGATCTTAGATTATTTGATAGTCCAAACTCTTAAAGATAATTAACTCCTATATGTACGGAGGTGTGGCACCCGAGGGCCAAAATATGCTGATATCAGCAGGAAATATCTGAAAATCATAAGGTAGAACCACATTTTTTCAAAATTACCCAGAGTTCCTCAACGTTCTCCGTCATTTTGGCTAGCGCTGAAACTTGCGACTGAGACGGGGTTGGAAGCTCAGGGATCGTGGCTTGAAACTAAAGACATGCAAAGAAATGCCATGATTAGTGCAAGGGAAAGAAGAGGAATTCTTAAGTAATTTTTTTTCATTGGATTTACAAGAATTTGAGGTACCCCACAATGAGAAGTAAAGAACAGAAACGCTTTTCCGATGTCTGATGATGAGGGATGGTCACATCTGGATAATATTTATTTTGCGATTTTAAGCTACCTAGCCAGTACCATGCCAGCACTGCAGGGCACATTTGTTATTAAATAATCAAGTGATAAAGTACAAGAGCTAAATATATTACTTTAGTGTAGCTAGCTGCACAAAAGATTTTTCAAGGCATTCTGTCATTTTAAATAAAAATAGCTAGGTATATAGTTATTTTGACCTCCCATAGCAGTGAACATTCAAGACTTGAGTATATAGCTAGTTAGGTATGCAAGACATTACATGTTAGTAAGCATGTTTCCACGACAAACTGAAACCTATATTTCATAAATAAATTATGTAGATTTTCAGTTTTCTTTTATGAAATAACAAAATTTGGGAAAGTATAGCCAGAAGTAATATTTGCTTGAAGTGGGAAGACCTAAAGTCTTCAGGTTAAGACTTAGTAAAGCGTAAACTGTTTCACATGAAGGACACTTAGTGTAATGTGTTACAAATCCAGTGGAGCGCTTATAGCATTAAGAATATCTTTTTCATAAACCAACATTAACAGGACTTATGATAAAGATAAGCCTATTGTTACTTCTGCAAAGCAAATACAGTTGTTTAGCATTTTTCATTGCATAAAAAGTTCCTGTGGATATTCAAAAATTAATTGTGAGTGCCAGCAGACTGGGCGATTAGTGCAAAGTAACTGTGTTGCAGATCCAGGTGGACAAAAAAATAACTTTCTAACCACTTTGTATTTATACGGCATAAAATTTAAATTATGTATTTAGCACTGTGCTTTAGAAGCACATTCCCACTTTCTCTAAGCTGGATAAAGTATTTGGTCCTAAACCTGGGACACATTTTATCTGTTTGAATTATTTTTAATCCTGGGAATCACTTAGAATCTTTTTTGTACACATGGCTTGTCAAAATTGATATGCTGTCAAAAAAAGTTTATCGGAGTCTCCAAAAATGGCCAAAATTAGGAACTCAGAAACTATGATAGTAGTAAAAAAAATTTTGGGTTCATTTCATCAAACTGGTCTAAAAACATGTAACACTAAGTTTCAAGTCATTATTTCAATTTTTACTGAAGTAATAGGAATTTTACTTAGTATCGTTTTAGCATAGTTTTTTATACCGCTGACACCAAAATGACTGCAGGGACTAACCGGTTTGAAATTATTTATAATATTTTAATAACAAACTTTTTCTCTTGATGTGTTTTTATTTTCCTGCAAAAATTCTTGCATAGCTTATGTATTAACATTAGGATAAGAACGAAGTTACTGTGCGACATGGGTTTTAAACCTTAAAAATTTCCAGCGAAAATTTGAAAACTAATGAATGACAAAATCGCAAAAGTTTATCTTCAAATCTTTAATTTTTGTTAATGTAAAAGTAATCCACATGAAAAAGGTTTCTGATGCTTTTTATGAAGAAATCTTCCATATTAGGGGTAACTTGATGAAAAATGCATTTTCCTGCAAGTGTTCTAAAATATGTGTAGTATAATCTTAAAAAATGTGATGTAATTTTCCTCTTTAAGTTTTGACTTTTAACCCAGCTAAAAAGCTCAGCCTTGTCCTTTCATGTTTAGTCTAGCTAGCTATAGCGAAAAAGTTTAATATTCAAACTTGACCTATTTTACTGAGTATTAAGTAATAAATGCTAGTTTAATCCTAAATATAACTATAGTAGCTAAGCTACCTGTAAGAACAACATCAAACAACATCGAGGTTGTTCTCTTTTGTAAACAAACCCATTGGTATTTTTGTAATAATTACTAAATTTTATGTGTTCATTTATTGCGCTTATGAGTGTAACCAAAGTGCCCTGTAGTCCTAAAAATTTATGTCATTGGCTTACTCTTTACGAATGACATCACGTAACAAATGAAAACCATGCTTTGCTATTTCCCGTAACCTATACCGAGATTTGGTTGCTATATATATCAAAATTAATTGTCTTTAAAATTTCCTTATTGTTGCTGACGTCACCATTGTCATTTGTCACGAACTTCGGGGTCTTTGTGGGCCCCGACGTGGACTATTTATATATATATATATATTAGCAATTTCTAACTCCATACTTTGAAGAATAAAAAGATGCCATAACAATTATGCCTGTGACAAAAGAAATTTTGGCGTACCTTATCTTCCGTATCTTGCCATGCCATAGAGGTAATGCTTAGATTTTTATCCAAAAATTTGTTATTACCATAGTTTACAAAACATTCCTTTGATAAAGTGATGCCTGTAGACAAAAAAATAGTTAACGAGAGAAAAACACAGTAAGGGTCTCTTTTAATTCTTATTTACATTCTACAATTACAGACTAAATGCCAAGGAATGCTTAACTATTGAAGTGTATGACGGAACTAGAAGAGCAAGGCAGAGAGTGAATGCAGCGAATTGTCTAATGTAGCCTTGAAGTTGGAAAGTGGCCTTGTTGAGTTTACTGGAAAGTTAGTGGCTGCGCAACACCACTGAGTCTGATAGACAGAAAGTGTTCAGATCAGCTAAGAATGTATTTCTAACGATTTCTGCTCGTGAAAACCTGACATCAACGTATATTGTCCAGACAAACCTTGAGCTGAATTTTATATGATAATTCAATTTTTCAACAAAATTTTGCCTAAACCGGTTTCAATTCAGTAACTGCATCCATAATGTACAAAAACAGTTTGAGTGAGTGAGTGAGATTTTAAAATTAGCTATATTTAATGACTAAACAGTTATCTTAATAATATTAAATTTTAATCCTGGATTAAATCTTAGAGAAAACTTCAGAGAAAATAATAATATGCTTAAAGGGAACTCGAGGTATAAAATGATGTTGGACTTATATTATAAAGCTAAAAAAGTTAGCTAACAAGTCTTTTTAAATTTTTTAAAAAGCTCTTTTCGTTCTCAGATATTCACATTTAAAGAATTTCAGATTTAATTATGCTGCATGAATTATGTCATATTGCAGTAATAGCAAAGTTGGACATTTTCTTTCATCAGTAAATTTAGACCTGTTAAGGGTTATGCATTGAAACTTTATCAATGCATAGATATTATAAAGGTTAATTGATTAACATAAATTTTTTTGCCAAAATGACACTCGCTTGCTCGTCCCAGGCCTCTTAATTTTTTGCTGACAAACTCATAACTTTGGATCTGCATGTCGGTTTGCAATCAAATTTTGTAAGTAAACATATAGGGCTTATAAAAAATTAGATGATGACGTCATAGTGATAAGAAATGACATATACAACATTTTATAACATACTTTAGTTCTTCACATATGTTTGCTATAGCCTTGATTTCTGTCAGACTTACAATGAATATCAAATAATTGATTT
The DNA here is from genome assembly GCF_029227915.1 of Hydractinia symbiolongicarpus. NCBI lineage: Eukaryota > Metazoa > Cnidaria > Hydrozoa > Anthoathecata > Hydractiniidae > Hydractinia > Hydractinia symbiolongicarpus. The sequence goes on along the minus strand of NC_079882.1, from coordinate 13,592,189 downwards.
AACTTAAAAAAGTAATTTTAATGACATTGGATTAAATATGATGTAATATCTGCCAAAAAGGTTCTCATTTAACGATTAAAGATAAACGACACAATGAACAATAGTTAATTTGATTTCGTTATTCATTCCTGCTTTTAATATATGATTTTATTGTACACATTCCTTTTTTACTCTTTGATTTGCAAAATTAATTCTGCTAAAAAATACAAAATGTACCTTTTAATAATCCTAGTTCACTTCCAACCCAAGCATCATATGTGGTCTTTTCCATTATTCAATTTTTACATTCTTATTTTATACTTTACAATCTATAACGAAAAAAAACTTACCAATATTTAACTCTACAAACTGGACTGTTACCTCAATTTAGTAATGCAAATTTTGTATCCCTATATCATAATTTTTTTCATCTTATGTATCATCTTATGTACAAATCATATATGGAAGTATTATATGTTCTTTTAAACAGTTTGTACATATTTTTTCAACTTATTTGCAGAATCAAACTGTTAAGTTATGATAGATCAGGAAGAATAATCCACAGTCTGATTTTCCATTGAAGGGAGATTAAAACGACTTGGACGATAGGAGGATAAAATGACAAATGTGAGATGCACGATGGGCATTTTTTGTGGATTTTTCCACAGCCTAAGATAATAATACATACACATGCTTGTCTGCATGTGCATTTTGCACAGAGGATGTTTCTATCACCTATTTGTTAGATAACCAATTAGCTCTTTCTGACTTTATTAAATTAGTTTGACTTTAAATATCACTGAAAAAAAAACTCAATATAAGTATCAAAAAAGTTTCCCAACTCAATCTATAGGTGCAATTGCAATATTGTACATCTGGCCAATCACAGTCATCATAATTGCATTCTTTTTCTCTTTGCCAATCCATCTTCAGTGCCTCCTAAACATATCCTCTGCTGGGCTTTTTCCTGCTAAGAGCAGTCCATTATCATATCTAGGGTTGAAGTACATATTAAAAAGTGATCTGCAAAAATTGAGATGTTTCTCAGTTTTTGTGCCTGCGTTGAACATAATGACATTGTTTAAGTTCCATATGATCACGTTTCATGGTTTAGGAACAAAATACAAATAAAAAATTTAATAGCTTTCGGGATCTTAAATTAAATATGTGAAAAAAAGAAAATGACTTCGAATTGCAATCCACTAATTTGAACACTGATATCTAAAGTATAAAAAGGCCTGGTTTTATGGACCTGGAAACAAATTTGCCATTGCTGATCAGAAAATAATGGGAACAGGACAAATAATGGGAACAGGACATATTTTCCCACACACATTTTGTTCTTTGTTTTCAATGTAAACCTTATATAGCTTCCATTTTAAGTTCCATTTTTAGTTAATAAATGCGAAGTCAGAAAATATAGTGAACTTAAGTAGCAAATGAACCAGCACAGTTCCCACAACTTTCAACAATGATTTTTTTGGCTCTTGTTTTCACAAGTTTACTCACTCACAGACTCAAATTTCACTTTCCAAAGTGAGTCGGTCAGGTGGCAATATAACCAATCATATTTACGGTTTTTTTCGATCCATGCTTCAAGTTCTACAAAATGAAAGCAATGGGTTGAGAAATTTCTGAAAGTTTTTGTATGAACAGGTCATCAAAAAATCCATTATATTGAACATATATACAGCATTTCAAAGGAAAGTTCAGACTTAACGAGAACACTTGTATGTATGATAGCGAGTTCAGTTGACTTTTTGAAAAAAAATTTGTTTTGATAACTCCCAAAATTGTTTAAATTGTCCCTTAAGTCTCTTGAATTATTCCTAAAATGCATAAAAGCGCTTTTTATTTTATTGTGGCGCCATAGATTAGTCGTTATAGCTCTCGTACTCTGTACGGGAGACCGGGGTACGAATCCTCTTGTCGGTGATTCAACAAGGACGAGTGAATGTTACCATAGCCCCGGGTTAACCCAAGCCATGTGAGGGAAATTGGGGAGAGATGGCTCACTGTGTGGGGCGTTGGATGTTGCCGGGAGTTGTTTAGTAGAGCGCGGGTCCTAATTGGGTCTGCGTAGCTCAAAATGAGCATTAAATACTCTAGGATTCTCCATCTAAGCCATGGCCCCTCCTGGAAATAATAGACAGAGTATATCCCTTGATATTTGTGATGCTAGCCATGTAAAATATGCACACCTATCTATCTCCGACTCATTCACAAAAAAGACAAATTTCAAGTACTACAGAATTGTGACTTTTTAATTACTTTAATTGGAGGAACTTTTGCGAGAGAAAGTTTTTTGAGAAAAAAAATTGTGAAATTTTTTGGATAACTTTTGCAAATGAAGAAATTGGGAAAATTTTGCGAGCTAAAGAAACCCGCAAATTTTCGCGAAATAAACATTTTCGCAAAAATGGAGAAAAATTGAGAATTTGTGAAAGTTTCTCTCGCAAAAGTTTCTCCAATTAAAGTATTTATTGATCTAATTGTATTAAATGAAGCTTATTTAAAAACTCTACGGCAACAAACTTTCTCAATAAAAGTTGTTTGTGATATCATCATAGCCCACACAATTTTTTTAAGCCATGTTGACTAATTTGTGTGATTTTCTGACCTAGTAACTTCCTGTTAAGGGTTCAAAGATAAAACATCGATTTCTTACTGTGACCATTCCAGCCATGACTTGGGGGTAATAAAATAAACAAATACGAAAATGGTTTTTCTTCTATATAAAATCAACAAACACGTGTTTCTTCTTTTACACTTTTAACTCTACCATCTTTAGTCCTAATGCCGTTCTAGTTAAACGGCACCGAGAGTCTAGCAAACAAAAACAAATATAGCGGCAATCTAACACACTTGACGTAAAGTTCTCATTAAAAATTACTCTCCAAATAAATATTGTTTGAACATTGTCAACAAATGTTTCTTTGGCGGTTTTGTAAATATATCAGCTTTGTTTTCACTTGAAGGTATGTATTCTACAGCTATCTGATTCTGTTGAAAACATTCTCTGATATAATGGTATCGGATATCGATATGTTTGGCCTTCATGTGCTTTACGGGGTTTTCAATAACGCTAAGGCACCTTGGTTGTCATTTTTAATCACAGGCGGCTTGAGGTCAAAATTTGTTAAATCTTTGATAAGTTGTGTTAGGTAGGCGGTCTCCTGAGCTGTTAGTGAGAGGGCCATATATTCAGCTTCGCATGTTGCAAGTGCCACAGACGCTTGTTTTTTCGACCTCCAACTGATAGGTGGCCCATTCGGATTGATGCTGATACAATAACCGGTAATACTTCTTCTGTTATCCAAAGAAGAAGCCCAATCAGCATTACAAAGTGCATAGAGACGAAATTCTTCATGGTTTAGTTTACGAAAAGTGAATGTATAACTCACAGTATTCTTTATATATCGAAATACATGTTTTAACATAATCCAGTCTGAATTTTCAGGCTTTGACAAGTGTTGAGACAGCTTAGTTACAACATAACTCAAATCTGGTCGGGAGCAAGTCATGGCATATACAATGCTTCCCACTATTTGACAATATAGTTTGGTGTCGTTATCGGTCTTCTCAGTATCACTGGTCTCATCTAATATATATGCAGCAGGGTTTAGTTCGCATGGGGTATTCCTCGGTTTACAATCATTGAGACTGAATCGGATAAGGACATCTTTAAGGTAACGGGACTGGGACATGGTGACGTAGTCAATCCCCCTCTCAAAATCAATTCCAAGAAACGATGAGAGTGTTCCAAGATCTTTTATATTAAATCGATTCTTCAACTGGATCTTGACAGTGTTGAGCAGTTCGTCCTTACTTGATGTAATAATAATGTCATCCACCCAAACAAGTAACACAATGGTATCACCACATTGTCTACGAACAAACACACATGGATCGGCATGAGATTGGACAAAACCAATATCACATAAAAAATCATGCAGCAATTGGTGCCAATTGCGTCCACTTTGTTTGAGCCCATAAAGAGATTTGTTTAACTTCCAAACATTATTGGCTGTTTCATATCCAGAAGCTGGTTGAACATAAACTTCACATTCTATTGGAGCGTGTAAATATGGTCCTTTAACGTCCATTTGATGAATGTTCCAATCTTCTTGAACAGGTACTTGTAGTAAAGTACGGATAGACTCCATTCTAGCAGTTGGTGAAAAGGTTTCTGAGTAATCTATTCCTTCTTTTTGACTGAATCCTTTTGCTACATAACGCGCTTTGTAAATTGGGTTGCTTGAATTTCCTTTGATGGTGTACACGCATTCTCTCTGGGTTCTCATTTTGTTCTGAACTACTTTTTGTAGCCGGTTTAGTATTGGCTTCAGTTGAAAATAAGTCGTTGCTGATGGCTGTGTTAGGCTATTCGACATGAAATGTTTCCGTAAATTTCACAAGTCTATGTCTTGATACGGTCCTGCTGTCGGAATAGTAAACTAGATAGGCTTGACTCTCTTTGTCATACCCGACAAAAATTCCTTTACGGCTTCTTGGGTCCAGTTTCTTTTGATTATGGACGTATGCATAACATATTGTACCAAAAACATGTAATCTTGAGATGTCAGGTTTTAGTTCTGTGATAAGACGATATGGTGTTTCTGATGCGGTCTACAAAACAACGATTTCGAATATGTGTAGCAGCCATAACAGCATATGTCCATAAATGTTTAGGTAAGCTAGCTTCAAGTAACAATGCTCTTCCCATTTCAAAAAGGGTGCGCCAGCTGCGCTCTGCAGTGCCATTTTAATGAGGAGAATGTGGAGCAGAGATTTCGTGTTTGATACAGTGTTTTATCAGGATAGTTTTAAAGTCCTGTGATATGTATTCCCCACCCCCATCCGATTGCATCCGTTTTACATCACCAAATGGAAAAATTTCTTCGTCAAAATTAAAGGTTTTCACTTTGCCGTAGGGCGCTATGTCTGCTAAAAAATTTTCTAATGCACGGGACGCATCAGATTTCTGTTTTAAAAAATAAGTAAACATACATTCTGTGAAATCATCATTGAAAACAAGAGCATATCTGAAGCCATTCAGTGACGCTGGTTCTATTAGTCCGGCTAGGTCGGTGTGTACAAGTTCGAAAGGAGTTGTGGCACGGATGTCTGGCTGATGATTACGAGTGTTGGTCTGCTTTGCTAGTGTACATACCTCACAGTCAAATTTTTCTCGTTCACTGATGTGCATTCCTTGAACTACAGATTCTAATTTTATCACATCATCAATATGACAGTGTCCTAATATTCTGTGCCATGTTCTCAAATCTTCTATGCGTTTTTGGCTCACAATTTTCTTGTACAGATAGTATAGTCGTTGGCGTTGCTCGATTGGTAAGATTGTTCCATCTGGGGCAATGAGATTAGCATGATCATTGGAGAAGTTGACAACAGCACCTTTACGGGTTGCGGCTTGAACAGAAAAAATATTTTGAGGGTAAGTTGGTACATACAGTGCATTTTCAAGGTTAACTTTAACTAGTTCTCCACTTTCTGTACGTAAGTATGTGACATACGTTCCTCTTTTCAATGCAACATTGTTTGATTTGCTCCCATCTGCCAATTCTATATAATGTTCGCAGTGGCTATTCATACGTGACCGTACTTTAATATTTTTTTTCTATTCGTACGTGACTCTCACGTATTTTAGTATTTCTTTTCTATTCGTACGTGACACTCACGTACTCACGTACTTTATTATTATTTTATTTTTTTCTATATCTGCGATTTTCTATATCTTTTCTTCGTACGTAAAATCTTTTCTTTCTACTTTCATAAAAAAAAAAGATTTTTTATACTTAGCATGAAATTTCAATTTGTAATGAGGAAAGTTTTAGTAGTAGAAACCAGCCTTTTCAACTTCATTACAATTTCAATTGCAAAAAGGCGCGAATAGGACTTCAATGCTGACGAAAGAAGATGGAGGTCGGGCAGAGTTTTTCGAGCTTCGAGCAGTTAAATGAAGCAATTTGTAGTCATGAAAGAACTAATTATATCCAACTTTATGTCAGGAGTTCTCGTTCTATAGAGAGTGCAGCTAAACGTGCAACGAAAAAAAGTATAATACAAACAAATGTGCATGTAATTTCTATCGCTCTATAATGTTACCATGCAGGCACATTTTCAAGTTAAGAAAATCACTACATGAAGATCTTTTTGCGAAGGAGTTATGGCCAACTAGGTGCACTTTGAAGCACTTCAAGTTCAATCATAGAGTTTTTTCAAATCATGCTAGTCCCTCGACATCCGAAATCATAGCAACACGTTCGCAAAAAAATCAAGAGAATAAACCAAGAAGTGTCGATGAACAATATCGGGCGTTAAGTGACATTGGCAAAAAAATAGCTGCAGCTGGTTCTGTTTTAGGCTCTAGCAACTTTCATTCAATCTTAACCGAATTAAAGGCCTTCAATAAATATATTCGCGACGGAAAACGTGTGAAAGTTATCCTTGATGAAGTTGAATTTAGTAAATCATCCAACACAGGTATATAGTCTGGAGAAAATGACCACTTTTGGTGTGCGTTTGCATGAATTAATTTATTTATCTATTATTTAGCTAACTTGATATCAACAACATCTTCGTCGACAGTTGTACGCAACTGCGGTATTGTAACTCCTTCTTCACTGGTTTCTAAAAAACGTAAGAAGCGTAGAGATCATATTCGAATTTTAACCGTAAGTATTATAGTCCATAATTCTCTGTAATTTTCTAATTTTAGCGTATTGTTATATAAAAAATAATTCTTAATTTAGGGTTCTCCCTGATCAAATTGCCACAAAAAATGTGCAAAAAAGGAAGACCGAAAGGGCTTTATACGGCTATTGGCCTGCCCAACAGAAAAACAAAAGAAAAGATGGTACCATTCGTTAATTTGCCGACCAATGATAAAATTAAATGTTACTAAGCTTTTTTGTGTATATTCTTTATTTATAATTTTATTTTTCTCTATTTTTAGTAATGTTAGAATGGTTACTAAAAGAAAAGACTACAGCAGACATTCCAGTCATATTATCTGGAAAGAAATCAATTACCCAGGAAATGATGCAGACAGAATTTTATCCAAAACTGTCTGATCAAGACAAGATCGATTTATCGATGATCCAACACTTGTGTGGTAAAGCTGCGTGGAAGCATGTTATAAAAAACACAAAAGAAATGGTTTTGCGAAGCTTGCAACAACGATCTTTCCGAGGAAACGTCTGTGGGATGTGATGGTTGTCTGTGCTGGTGCAATCTATCTTGTATGGCAGAACAAAAATGCCAGCAGCTAGGAGCTGGTTCTGCAAACCTTGCTCCGCACGACACATCGCAGCCATAAAATCAGATAAACATGAAAAAGATTGTTAAGAATGCTCTTTTGTAAATATATACATACTGTGAATTTCATTTTAAATAAATAAAGTACGTGAGTGTCCCGTACGAATGTAAAGAAAATAATAAAGTACGCGAATGTCACGTACGAATAGAAAAAAAAAATATTGAAATACGTGAGAGTCACGTACGAATAGAAAAAAAATATTAAAATACGGTCACGTATGAATAGCCACTGCGTATAATGTTCAGCTGGTTTGAAGTTGTTATCCATTTCAATCATATTTTCTTCAGAATTCACTATATGGGTTGTTGCTCCACAGTCCACGAGTAGTGTCTCACTACCATTAATTTTCATACTGAAGTCATCATTAATCTTGAATGCAAAAGAATGACTCTGATTATTATCACTCATCGACTTAGCCTGGTCACGGTTTTGTTTCGGCAGTTACGGTTCGAGTGCGATGAGGATCTACAAACGGTACACCATTGTCGCCGACATCCACTCGCTTTATGTCCAGCAACTCCACAACTGTAACAAATGAGTTGTTTAGATAAATATTCATTTCGTGCTTTCATAATAGCTTCATTTTTATTAGCTTCTGGTTTTGTAGATCGGGCAGTTTCAGTTTCATCAAAATTTCTCAGAGCTTGCTTAAATTTGTGAAATGTGTCTACAGTTTCGGATTGTGTTATAAAAGCAACAAAAGCTTTGTACTGATCGGGGAGTCCCTTGAGTACCATTGCAATTAACAAAGCATCACTGACATTCTCACCAGCTGTTTTCAATGTGGCTGCAGCTTTTTCTGCCCTCATCATGCAATCAGTTACTGATTCATTGTCACTTTTCAACAATGTTGTAAGTTGGTTGCATAGGGTAATTATCTGAATAAAATTTTCTTAGTATTTTGAACGCCTTTCTTCCATCATCTTTTGCTTCACGAATGACCATTGACAAAGAACGTTCATCTAAAAATTGTATAAGTTCAGCAAATGCAAGTTCATTTTTATCTGGATCAATTTCGATACTACTACTAGTTCCAACTAAAGTGTCTTTAAGTTCCTTGACTCTCATGTAACCTAAAATCTTTGTTTTCCATATCTCAAATTTTCGTTCCACTGGTTTCTTGGTGGACTGGGCCCATAACCTGTGAACATGACTTGGGGGTAATAAAATAAACAAATACGAAAATTGTTTTTCTTCTATATAAAATCAACAAACACGTGTTTCTTCTTTTACACTTTTAACTCTACCATCTTTAGTCCTAATGCCGTTCTAGTTAAACGGCACCGAGAGTCTAGCAAACAAAAACAAATATGGTGGCAATCTAACACTTACTACAACCAGAAAATTTTCTTTTTAAATTTTCTAAATAGAAGTGGCCTTTTAACAGCACATCTTTTCTTTTTTTCGAAATGCCAAACTCGCCCAAACCCCCACCGCTATATTGCACTATTTTCCGGCGGGTCGGTACTCTTGTCGTTTATATTCTAAATAATAAAAGCCACAAAACAAATTTAAAAAAAAAAACAAATATGAAATCTAACTATAATATCTCCATTGCAGAGAGACTAAATAAACAGCATCAAGCACCACAAGCTAAAGATGCTAGAAAATGGATGTACTCGTAGACTACGTTAAACGTGGACTGCATTATAGTACTTAGAATTCATCACAGTATGAATATCCCCTTATGAACCCTGGAAATATGCTTAAGGAGTCCTGGTCTAAAACGAAGAGCCATTGTTGGTGTCCGTAGTTCTAAAACTATTAACATGGCAGTGGATCAAACATCGGGATGCAAGTATCTCTTTTCTCAAATTCCATAATCTGTCAACATAAAGATGTTAGAAAAATCGTGAAGAAATTAGACCATGATAGCGTAGATGTTCGGAGAAAGAGAAGATTCCATCATAGAATATATATCACTTTTTATTGTGCAGTTTAGTGGTCTCACAAATATAACGTCGGTTACAAATATCAGCCGTTTACCACATTAACGTTAGCGAAGTGGCTACAAGTACGTGACCGTACTTTGACTTTCTTTTGCTGGAAGTACGGCACTCACGTATTTCTTTTTTCTAGAAGTCGCTTGGCTAGCGGGTTGGTTGGAAAGGTGACGATGAAAATATATTTTCTTTTTAGGGGGTTCTCTGTACTAGGAGCTTTTATTTACATCTCTACAACTTTGACTACGTATGTTACAAGGCTGATTATATGTTTTCAGGCTACGGTCATGTTAAGAATATTATCAAGAAGATATGATGCTCATATTAGTCAAAAAAAAAGAACATTGAGTCTCCAACGAAGAACTGTGTACCTTTGTCAAATAGTTCAGCGTTAATGTGGGGAATGAAGAACACAGCCACTTCATGCATGTGTCTAATTGTGATTCAGTAAACGCTCCACTATGAAAGTAATGTGCCAGATGATGTTTTTTTAATTGTTTCGTCGCTGTGACGATTGAAATAAAGATTATGTCTCCAGCTACCACAGTTGCCCCTAAAGAAAATTTGTTAGTTATTATCTTACATTTATTTTCGCATCGGAATTTTTTATTATGGAAGAATAGTAACTACACTCAATTTCATTCAAATTTACCTGGCACACTTTTCATTTCTTCGAGTAGCTGTTGTACATTATTTCGGCCACTCTCGTTGTTTTTTGAGCTCATGTTATGAAGGTCTTTCAAGATAACATTTTTCCCACATAGATTGGAAATATGGTTATGAATTAATTTTTTTTGGCTTTCACTTTTAACATTTGTGATGCCTGCAGCGAAAGGTTTTCATCAAAACATTTCTGTAAGAAAAAACGGAATATTTGACTCGCCGCAAGTATGATATACGGTCGGATTTTTTGTGTGCATATAATCAAGGTGACTTACTTTAGTTACAGGATGATTATGTTCTCCTGTAATTGATTTCACATACAGTTTTTGTCCAGAACTTTTTACCCTCACTTTGATAAGGTATGTACATCCCATTTTGTAAGTTCTAAAATTTATAATTCAGAAGGTACAAGTATTGACAAGTGCACTGGTAAAAAAATTACATAAAATCTAGTTATCCCAGGTAATAATTAATAAGTTGCAAAAAAGTGATAGTAATGTAATCTTTTCACAGAAAAATAATTTTTAGAACGAAAAAAATTCGGATAGCAATATATATAAAAAAAACGTACGCATTATGTTTGCGCTTTCCTGTAGAAGCTGATTTAAATTCTTTTCCCCCATGAATGCAAGCGTAGTCTATTTCTGCATACTTCAACTCTTCCTTAAAAACTTTCTTGCTAGCTCTTTTTGCTGCACTTTCTTCATATCTTGAACTCCTTACATACAGTTGTGTAAAAGTTGACTTTTCATGCTCGTTAATAGCCTTTAGCAATTCGTCAAAACTACAAAACTCGTCACCAACATTTATTTTCAATAAATTAATATTTTTAATCAACAACAATTCTTTCACTTGTAAAAAACTCAAGAGGAATGCTATTTCACATCTTCTGCAATATTCTCCACGCCACGCGCAAAGTGCGTCAGCGGTAATTGTATGTACGCTGACCAGCATTTTACGCATTCACGTACTTGTAGCAAAAAAAATTAAAATACGGTCACGTACTTGTAGCCACTTCGTAACGTTCGAAAGCCGCAGAGCCGTCAATATCATAATGAGTTCCGCTAAACATTTAATAAATTCTAAACCAGAAGAAACCTGGGCCGAGTTCATAAAGCATGATGTTGATTACAAAGAAGTGTTGTCGTCGCAATTGTTAAAGTTTGTTAAAAATAGAGCAATTTCAGTCGGTACGAACATCGGTTATGTATTATCCTCTATAATTACCACAGCCAATTTTGTGGTTGGTAAAAACAAAAATCTTATTGAAATTCGAAATGGTTACACCATCAATCTGAATATTTTTGTAATTTTCGTTGGTCAAAAAATTAAAAAATTAAAATTAGCTGTGTATAACCCGTTACAAAGTATTGATGAAGATCTTTCAGTCATGTCAACTGTCACTACATCGGGACATGTTGTTCCAATTAACCGAGTAGAGCAAGAAATCAAGTTTAACAAATATAATCCATCCTCGTCTTCTATAAAACGAATACAAATCCCACTAATGCTGTCGTGGGCCTGCACTGTTCATAAGGTTCAAGGGAAAACATTTGATAAAATTGTTGTTTGCTTTAATTTAATAAAGCAAAGAGCCTTTAACTCAGGAAAAATCTATGTTGCATTGAGTCGAGTCACAAGCTTAGAGCGTTTATACCTAACGGGAACATTTACCAGATCAGCTATTAAATCAGATATCCGAGCAACCGAGCAATACAATTATATGCGAGAACATTCGAAGTTGACATCAAGAGATACTGGCTTAATGAGCGAAAATTCTGTTATAGTTACTCTTCTTAATACAAGGTCCTACAACACACATAAAAACGATGACCGCGTTCTCATGGAAAATGATTTATACCACCCAATGCGACACAAAATTAGGTTCCTTTAATTTCATTTTGAACAACGATGTGGATAGGTTTTCTAGTCTTTTAGTTGGACATAACAAAACTATAGAATTGTTTATTATAGTAAAAATTCTAGGTGCAATATTTTTTAAAATGACAAAAAGAACGTTTCACGAAAACACTATTTGTTCTGCTTCTATATCGTAAAAATTCCCTCAATAGAGATGAGTCATTTTCCCTTATTCAACATTTTTGCGGGCGGTTTTGGCGGACAACCGTCAATTTAATTCGAAAAGTCGCCCGAACTCGCCCTTATATATGCGGGCGTTTGCAGCTTATCGGCGCCCTCTTAATAAATGTTGTTGAAAAATGTTTGCCAAGAAAACTGAAGTATCAGGTGCATTACCTTCTGTGTCAACTGATTGTCATTTTTGAAATTGAAATTTGTATTAGCTATATGAGATACTAAAAACTTCAATTCAAAATTTCTAATTCAGCCATTTAATAGACCCCTTTCCGTTATTTCGATTCATTTTGAGAACAATAGGCATGCGTGTAGGTAAAAAAGCAGGCAAAGGGCAAATGGCTATTAAAGAAAGATTAAAGATTTTTTGAGTAGCATAAAATAAATTAATACTTACAACAGAAACTGAAACTAGCTAAATTTAATATATTCAAGTAATTTTTCTTAACAACTTTTACTAATTTTAAGCAAATATTTCTTTTTTAAATGGATTTCTGTGATTACTGTGGTCTGTTGTGTATATTTTCTACCTACAGAAATGTTTGCGCATGTGCAAAAATATCAATGTATGAGATGAATGTATTCCTAAGGGAATTTGCCTTTTATCAGCCGCTCTGGCCAATGTTAAAAGAAGCCTTTCCACACATCATGTGTGCATATACTATTCCAATTCGAAATCTGTTGCTGAGCCTGTTTGCGAACACGAAAGAATCTCGTTTCTTGATCTAAAACTATGTAAGCCTTTTACTTTTCAACCTGTACTACCCAAACAGAGTACATCTTATCTTCTAACAGAAAATGAATTTGAAGAAATCTGTTACTTTACCTTATTTCAACTTCAGTTCTCATCCCTGTTTTTTTAAAAAGAATAGTGTTTTTTGTTTCAACAAAAATATTCTAAACTTAGGCAAAAATCATCATGATATATTCATAGAAATGTAGCCTGGTGTAAAAATCATGCCTAAGGTGCTGTTTTTTAAGTAAACTAATTCAAGTGACAGACAAAAAACTAGAATTTATGGGAAAATGTCTTTAAATAAAATCTGAGGAGAGACATGTTATGTCAATAAAAGATGCAAGTAAATACTTTTTTTGTTGATGCAAACAAAATTTCAATTTAGGCATAGGATCTTAGTTTGTTTATACCTTTTTGTTTAATTTCATCTCGACTATCCTATAGACTATATTTTTATGTTAAAAAAAGGGTGTATAAACTTTTCGAAGAACAGGCAATAAAGGAAAAAGCAAGATTATTTTTTTCTATTTACAATACTTGGACATGTCCCTACAACATGGCAGGGAACATTACAAAAATTCCAAATTTGATCTTTCAGCTGTACTCTTCTGTGCCCAATAAGTAGGTTTTTTTGTTGGTTTAATCCATTTACTCCATGTGATCTTTTTTACTGACGGTTTATATACCGACTGATAGCCTTGTGGTAGAGCGTTCGCTTTCAGTGCGGGAGGTCTTGGGTTCAAACCCTGGCCGAGTCATGCCAGAGACTAAAAAAGTGTGAATCTATCCTTTCTGCTTAGCGTTCAGCATGAGAATAGGATTGATATCTTAGGCGGTTGTCTAGTTGAGCGATTGCTGTGCTTCCACTACTTTCGTAGCTCAAATGGGAGCTTTAAATGCGCTAGGACCCCCTTCGCAGGACCCTCGTTGATAGCAGTACCAATAGGAACTGAAGAGGCTATCCTGGGTAAATAATAGTAATAATAATAATAATAATAATAATAATGAAAATGTTCATAACTTGTCTATAGCTATGCTTTAAAAAATTAAGAGGATGACTATATGCGCTCAATTTATGTTGTTTGGTTGAATTTTGGTCTGAAAAGGGACTTTGAGCAGAACAGATTCCGAACGAAAGGGGAGTCCGCGACAATTCTACCTTATCTGCGCTCAATTTATGTTGTTTGGTTGGATTTTGGTCTGAAAAGGGACTTTGAGCAGAACAGATTCCGAACGAAAGGGGAGTCCGCAACAATTCTTCCTTATCTGCGCTCAATTTATGTTGTTTGGTTGGATTTTGGTCTGAAAAGGGACTTTGAGCCGAACAGATTCCGAACGAAAGGGGAGTCCGCGACAATTCTTCCTTATCTGCGCTCAATTTATGTTATTTCGTTGAATTTTGGTCTGAAAAGAGATTTTGAGTAGAAAAGATTCTGAATGAAAAGCGAGTCCGCGAGCATTCTTCCTTCTGTGGGATGAGTTTATGATGTTTCGTTATATTTTGGTCTGAAAAGGGATTTTGAATAGAAAAGGTTCCGAATGAAGGGCGAGTTCGCGAAAGTTCTTCCTTCTCTGCGCTTAATTTATGCTGTTTGGTTGGATTTTGATCTGAAAAGGGACTTTGAGCAGAGCAGATTCCGAATGAAAGGCGAGTACACGACAATTCTTCCTTGTGTGCGCTCAGTTTAAGTTTCACACTGGGCTCCTGGAGAGGAGGTTGATCACGCAAAACAAATGTTAATTTTAAAGTGATATATTTTGTGGTTGTAAAGATACATAAATTGTTTCTTAAAATTAGCTTCATACCTGTGATCTACGTTTTTCTTTTATTTTCGTCAATTCAGTCGTTCCGTTGTCGTTAACGTCGGTGTTATGTCCATTACCGTCCAAATAATGATGAATTAGAGATTCTTCAAATAATAATAGTATGTTGAAGATGTTGTCAAAGTTATAAGTCGTCCGCTAAGAAACCATAAATAAAAAAATAAAAAACAAAAAAAAAAGAACAGTAGCTGCAAACATATTATAAATATTCAATATTCATCATGCGTATCAGCATGACTTAATGCAAGCCGTAGTTTTTTTTATCGTAGGATGACTTCTTCCATGAACAACATGAAATTAGTTTGGGACATATGTTTTGCAGAAGACTTGATACATTTTAGGTATGAATTAAACTGCTCACATATGGATGTATTTACAGAAGTTAAACCAGGAAAGGATTTGCTGTTGTAAACAGACGAACAGCCGTGACTGTAGCCGTTAAATACATCGTGGGAAAAACGAGTATTTCTAAAGTACCCAGCTTCCCTATTCAAACAGTACTCTTCAAGGCTGCAGGAAAAATCATTTATTTACTGGTGCATCTGTATTCGGAATTTCTCTCGTATACGCGTGGTCAGAACTTAAATCAACACGGCGAACTTTATGCTACAATATATAAACAAAAATAAATTTCTTATTTTTTAACTGCAAATTTTCTCTGTATTTACATTTAGAGAGCAAAATTCATTAACGAATAATAACATAAAGTAAATCAGTCAAAATAACCTCTACCTGTAGCTGTAATTCTTTCAACATACGGCAATGAAGACACATCAATCCTTCCCAAGTAATTTCGCCAAAATTCATCTGCACAGTAGACATTAATACACGAAATGTTTCACAGGAACAATTCTAGACAACATTGTTATCCTGAGGTGAGGCTTCCATGGATACAATAACATAATCAAAAAACTAAAGACAAGAAAACAAAAATGTATAATGTGAACCATTGTGAAACAAGGATAAAAAATTGCATAGGACATTATAATCTATGTTTAATATTAAAATATGAAAGTCATTTTTACCTTAAAGTCACCAGTTTCCGAATCATAATCGTTCATTACAACTGTTTGATTAGTACTGCTAAATAATCTCCATTTTAAGGTTCCGTGATTCAGTATATTATTTTTAAATGCTTGATATAAAGAAATGCTTTCCATTTCATTTTGATGTTGCATGCTTTTAAATTCCTCGTCAGATATGTTTAGCTGGCGCAAGAGTGTTTGCATTGTCAGTCTAGGCTTTACTCTCCTTGACAGTCTCCTTTTCTTTACAAGCGGGACATATTCTTGACGGAGGCGATGGTAAGTATTGTTGAAAACATCATTTAAGATGCCATATCGCTTCTGCTTTATCTGATCCACCATATTAAAATCTTCATCTATATCAAATAATTGCAAAATTAATCTTAACACTTTTAAACTGCTGACAAGATTTTGCATATAAAAAAGCATATACAAACCACAAGTTCTTTGGGTCTTTATTTCTTCATTTACTTGCATTCCTTCGGGAAAAACAAATATAACCAAGGGCATTTGACAAAAATCTTCTTTTTAAGACAGTGTATCCAAGCGGTAAAGATTTATTCAGTGCTGCTTGATTTCCTTGGGTTATCATTCTAAAGACATTGCTGTAGGTTATCTTGTCTCTTATTATTCACGATACAACATAGGGAATGGGTAACTAAAAATAAAACTAACAATAAAAACAAACTATTTCTCTGTTATTAGGTTGGTGTTATAGCAACATTATATTATCATAATATTATTGTTACTTTTATTATCTTTAGATATTTAATTCCCAATCTGAGGAACCAATTGAGAATGGTAATTATATATATTACTTTCACATTTCATGTTAAATTTTATTACTGTAATCGTGCTGATGATAATGTCAAACTATGCAAGAATTACTTCATAACTTGTGATTTTTTTCTATCTCATCGTTCAACTGATAAACGTAGATGTTAATTACAATAACCATTGGCAGTTTCAAAAAGTTTTGATAAATTCATGTTCTGATTATACTATTTATTACCTTTTATTTGCCTAATTCAGGAAAAGTTTGACATTCAAAAGGTCCTGCTTTGGCGACGTTATTGTCACAGTCAAACGCTTACGAGCGTAACTTTAAAAAAAAACCAAATCAAAATTATAAAACAAACTGCTATAACAACATTTAATTTTTGGGGAGAGTGTGGGCGTTTAGAATCCGACCCCTTGCGACCCTGTTACGTGATGAAGTCACGTGCTAAAACAGTACCGGAGGCGCAACGAAAGCGAACAGACGTTCTTGTAGCTGTTGTTAAATATTTAATTGTTAGTTATATATATATACTGTGTCGTATTCTGTTTACCCCTTTATGACACCTATGACACCAGAAATCGAAGCTACATCATTCCGAAAGAAATCTTTCAGAGAAGAGAAAAGATTTCTATTATGAAAGTGAATAAAATTCACTCAACCCTTATTTTATAAAGACAAGATATCACACATTTCTCAAAAATATTCCATTCTGGGAGCGTAATGTAACAGGCTGTTCTTGAAGATCCTTATGTTTGTTTTTGATCGTAGCTAAATAGGACATCATACGATAGTCTTAGTTGATTAAACTTGAACAGTTAAATAAAACAAAAAACACAATGAATTTTCGAAAACAGAAGCGAACTAATAGTATGTAAAAAATTCAGGTTGTATTTTCTTTTAAAACAACTTAATTTTATACTTGAAAATCTTACCATCCTCGCTGGAGTTATTTTCGCGTCCTTTTTCCATCGGCGATATTTAGTAGGATTTGTTACACTTTACTAATTTTAATAACATCGTGCGATTCTCACCCACTGTAAGTATTTCAACAACAAAAATGAAATTGCAATTTGCAACAAAAAGGTCACATATTATAAAACAAAACAATAAGAAAGGCGCCACACTGTGTCTGGATATAAAAATTAAACAATAAAATGACGCAGGAATTGTATATGAAGGCCGGGTTAGTAAGTTGGACAAAAAAGCCTCGGATGTTTTGGTGAGCTTTCGTGTTTTTATGACCTCTATTCGTATAACTTATGGGGAAACTGAATGGCAATTTGGGAGAATTTGGGGACGAGTAAGCTGGGTAAGAGCCTCGGATTTTCTGGTATGCTGACGTATTTTTGTACTCTCTATACATATAAGTACATAATTCAAAAGTTTCGTCTATATAATTTATGGGGTAAATAAAATGCAAATTTGGAAAATTTAAAAGGCCTATAAATCCTAAAAGCCCCATAGGTGACCCAGCTGACCAAGTGATTTCAATTACTACTTGTTAGAGTAGCAGATTATGAAAAAAATCCTGAGTCTCTTACATTTTATATTCCAAAGTTTGAAGTTTCTCACATACTTTATTTGAAAATTTTGGACGATCTTTCAAAAAAATCTTCACTCTTCATTGCTTTATGTTTTTATCACTTGCCAATACTCTTTGGAAACTTAGTTTCATATTCAGCTCAGCAATTTCATTTCATTATAAAGCCCGTCTTCTGTAGAGTAGATTTTGGAAACGATAACAGCTACACAGTAGCCAGGCAAAGTGAGACAACCTGTTTATGAAATATTGATGACACTATTTTACTGACTCATCGAAAATTTTGGACGTCCTTGTGTGAAATAACGTAGTATGTTACGGCTTTTTCACACAAAAATAAGATAGGTCAAACTCGTATGATGAAACACTTTTTGTATTTCGCGGTAAAATCAGGGCAGCTAATATTTTAAGACAAAGCTTCCAGTTATTTTCGGTTTTTTTTAGGTATTTGTGCCTAAAATTCAAGTTTTTAACGACAAATTCCAGTATTCCGGAGCGATACAATGATAAGGAGCTTTTTTTCATTGTTGCAGAAACACCATCCAAGGTTTCTCCAAGATATTCAAAGTGTTGACCACCCTGACTAAGGTTTCACAGCACTTTCGAGGAGACGGTGATAATATTCTTGTGTGTAAGAAAAAGTGCAAGACGTATAAAAAAACATAACAGAAATATATACATTTCTAGTGTTCTTCTTGATTTTTCTCGTCGATATTTTATTTATTACGACGACCTGGAAATCATTCTTTTAATAAGGTTGACCCACATTTGTTACCAAACCAACCATTTTGAAAATTATAACTTTTATGACATCGGCCTTTAACTTACTTCGTTCCCTATTGGGACAACGGGACCAACGTTTTTTCTTAACCAATGATATTGTGTGGTGTGACTCTCATTTTCTTTGGTCTACAGCATCGAAATATATCTTCTTTACCTCTTCATGAGAAGAGCATCGTCGTGCTTTAATTATATTATGGTGGGCAATCAAACGGTGTGAATCGCTCTCTAATCATTTTTCTCTTATATTCAAGGACTGGATCATGAGAGAAATGTTCCCATGTAGGGTCTTCTCCAGCGGAGGCTAAAAAAGAAAACAGATTTATAGTTAATAATAATATTGCTGGAAAAGAAGGTTCATAAACTCACTCATTAGTAAAGTTTTTTTATATTTTTTAACTCACATCTGTCCACATTCACAATGTGAAGCGTCTTTCCACAAAAACGCCTTAACGTCAACGTTGTTATGTTGGTAGAATGAAGACATACATCTGCTGTTTTTTTAAAGGGGCCTTTCTTTTCTTTTTGTTCTTCTTTTGTTTTATTTAGATCTCCTTTTACTTCTCCTGTTTTCCATCGCAGACAAAACGAACCTCGAACTCGTGTTCGTTCTTTTATTTCACGCAGCAGAAATGATCTGTCTATTAACACTGGAAATTCAAAATAAAATTTTTTTTCTTTGTATTTTAATGTGAAGTTGATAATATCATCTCGAAATGGATACCCATTGGCAAGCTTTTCTCCACTGTTAATTTCGTCACTGCTCATTTTCTTGCTTAAAATATATCCAGAATCCATACGTAAATCAAAATTAAGTTGTTGCTCAACAACGATATACTTTTTATAAAAGGTGCAGTTGATTTAATATTACTTTCTAAACAACGCTGGAATTTTTTTAATAAAATGAAGTTTTGTTTGCTTAAAATATAGTTTACGAACATCGGCTGCCGGCACTAGCCTAATAAACGGGTGTCGAAATCTTCATTTCGCACGAGTTGTTGAAGATGGTGTACGAAGACACGCGACACTATAAAGGTAAACCTGATACCCTATGTGGTTACTAGAAATTGAAAAAGAGGTTGCAAAGCATTCTCGCAAGTTGCAAGCAAAAATTGGTCATGGAGAACCAGAGGCGGAAATGTTTACAGGGATATAGACTTTAAAGCTGTTAGCCTAAGGTATCAATCCAATTCTCGTCAAGTATCTAGGTATACACATTGATGACAAGCTAAACTGGGAAGAACAGGTAACACAGGTAAAAATCAAAACATCACAAGGTATCGGCATATTGCATAAAGTCAAACATTTAATACCAGCATCAAGCATCGTTAATGTATATGCCAGCTTCGTGCAATCTCATTTATTATACTGTAACCTTGCCTGCTGGGGATCTCTATATACCAAACTTGACAAACTTAACGTCCAAATCGCTAAGGTTCATAAATTCATTAATAAAATTATAAAAATTAAAAATCTACAAAATCTTAAACATATTTACATTACGGAATCATGTAAATTGATGTATAACTTTCAAAATAATATGCTACCAAGTAACATAAACAAACTTTTTTAAACAATCTAGCACTGTTCATAACCATCATACTAGACAGGCAGCAAGCAGAGGTATGTTTCTCCCCCATATATTGATAGTAAACTATTTCCTCTACCAAGATTAGCTTGTAAAAATTGGATGAATACTGTTTAACGATCTGTAACTACTCTAAAGCAACATTCTCGGAAAAGTTGAAATCAATAATAGCTGACATTTAAACATCCTTAACTTTCATCTAAATTTTTAACACCTGTAAATACTGTATTATATTTTGTACTAGTAGCTTTACTTTCTTTTGCTTACTAACTTTACTGCAATCTTATTGCTCTTTTGTTTTCCCTTCCGCCCGCGCTAACCCCCTTCCCCCTCTACTTTTTTACAAGATATTCTTTTTTTTTTTTTGCACAAATTTACTCAACCGTCAATACACTATCCTTTAACCCATTTTTTCGCATTAGCCACATGGTCGCCTACGGATATATAGACAGTCTGTTAATATATTATTATCATATCACCGAATATTTATATATATTTATTACCAGACATAGTTATATATTTAAACGAGTTTTTTTGTGTGTGTGCTGAAAAATGATTTATTGTAATCATGAACGTTGAGTTTACATACAGTGTACATATGGCTCGAAAGCCTTTTTTTTAGGTTATTTCCATATGTAGTACTTCATATCTATATGATCTATCACGAAATATATTACTTACTACTTACTTACTTCTCATGCTAAGCGCTAAGCAGAAAGGACAGATTCATATTTTTATAGTCTCTGGCATGACTCGGCGAGGGTTTGAACCCAAGAAGCGAACGCTCTACCACAAGGCCACCAGTCAGTAATCTGAATTTTTTTGCACTTCTTTTTCTGCTGATAAAATTTTATAAGTGAGAACATAGTAGGACTGAATTCTGAAACTGTGTAGCATAAAAACAGATACGACAAAAACGGGTGCGGAAAATAATAAAACAAAATCTAATCTTCTGGAAATTTTAAAGTTTCATCGCATGAGTTTTTAAAATTTCTCAAAGCTTTTTAACAATACAAAATATATGAGATTAATTTTCATTCTTCGTAAATAAAAACATGCTTTTAAAATTTGTTATTGTTTTTTTAAGCGAAAAATATACGAAATAATAATGACAGCTTTAAATAAAGGTTGTTTTTTTATCACGCCTTGCACGTAGTTAGATTACATTCTTGTACATGTTCCAGCCTTCCAAATGTTAAATTGAAATATAACACTTACAGTTAGTTTGATCCTGTCCAACTAGATTGATACTTTGGTGATACATCTGTTGATATACAATCAGCGTCCCGTGCAGCTGTATTAGTTAGTTAACTATTAATGAGAAGATACAACTATCAATCTCCCCTCTTTCTTTATTTGTGTCAACTCCATTGGCTGGTCATCTTCTTTATCATCTGCAATTATTCACTTACAACATAAACTTGATATATATACATTGGTAAACCATGGTTGAAGGAGAAATGTAACATTCTAGATCGAACCAATGAAATACTTTCTAGAACTGGATGTTTATCTATGTACAGTGGCGTCGGCAAAATAATTATCTCTAAATCTTTGTGAACAAATAAAAAAACAAAAATCCAAAATGTTTGTCTATATACAGTAGGGTCAACAGCACATACCCTTCAAGCTGGAATGGTGTGTGAAAGCTGGCCATTCTCAATAGACTGTTTCAGTAGCTTCCAAGATGCTCCACGTTTGGTGACTGCATCACTGATTTGCGTTGAACCTTCTATCCATGTAACTTTAATGTCACCTTCTTTCACCATTTCTCTCAAGGCATAGATTTCTAGTCTCAGACGTTTGTCTGATGGTTGATTTGTTGAACCAAGTGCTTCGTATAATGAGCGACTGTCGGTTATAGCATAGACTTCTGTTGATCTTTTAATAACAGATTACTGACCATGTTAGAAATGAAGAATGCCAATTCACAGCCGTCACACATTGCTAATGTTTAAGCAGCCAATGCTGACCTTACAACACGTTTGAGTCGAGTAGAATTCTACGCTAGTGTGCAACATTGTTGGAACTTATCACACAGAGGAACTATCTGGCCACCTTGACTTCAAGCATTTGGTAAACTAATAAAGCTGCCATCTGCATAGACGTGGATGTGAATTGAATTAAAATCAAGGCAGGGGAATGTCATGAATGATGGATTATTTTGGACTTTAGTGATGACTTTGTTAGCATCAATGACATCTGTGAATGTAGCTTCTTTGATTCTCCCAGACAAGTATGAGACTTCAAAACTGATTTCAGGTTTGGACATGCATGATAGCCAGTTCAATTGACCAATGATGGATCTCAGTTCTCCTCTAACATTTTCATTAACAGGTGTATGTTTATCTATTTTTGGTGGTAGCTCGATCTTTTTAATTGAGGATGCAAAGTTGTTTTGAGAGAGCGTTATAGAAAAGTCTTCATGTTGTTTCAGTTGAATTCCCAAATAATTAAATGCTGTGTGATGTTCAGTACTAAACTTTAATACTTGTCCCAATGGCTGGATAACCTGTATACGAAAGGTTTTTGTGCCACTCCACATAATGTCATCTACATGACAAACAAGGATTCCATGCAACGCATCACCAACACGCCAATAGAACAACCCATTGTCAAATGGACTAGGGGTAACACCTAATTTGATCAATTCTTGTCGGAGTCCCAGGTAAAACTGGCGAGGAGCATCTGCAAGACCATAAACACACGTCATGAGTTTCCATAATTTTTCACTATTGGCTTCTTTAGGTGGTTTTATGAATACTGTACGTTCTATGGCATATCCTTGAAGAAAGGCTGTTTTATGTCTAGAGAATGGAGTGACTATTTCATTGACACTGTGATGGAAAGACAAAGTCGAACACTCTCTCTTGAGCAGGTGGGACTATCTGTCCGATAGTATTGGGATTCTTGAAAGCCTTTCGCAACTAGTCTGGCTTTTGTTGATGATTTGTTGTCAATAACTTTAGGAGTGATTACCCAACGTACATTCATAAAATTTTGACCTTCATCTGTGACTTCTTCATAAACTTTTCTAGACTTCCACGACTGAAGCTCCCGTTGTTTAGGAAGTTCTATGTCAGTGTGAACTTGGGCAATGAGGATTTCTGATTGTAATATCTCTTGATCGTTGTTGCTTTTGTTAGTATGATGCCACATTGTTACGTCACTACTGCAATCAACTGATTGAAATTCACCTTCGGCCGACTTAACATTCCATGAATACTTCCATTTTCCTGTTGAATTTCCTGATCTGCTATGTAGGGTTCCCTTTTTGCATGTATCGTCATTTTTGAGTTGATACTCCACAGTGTCGTTTTTACGCAAAGAATTTACATCAGGACATTTCTGGTTGTCAGGTGATGCTTGTTGGACATCAAGAGATTGTTGTTGTTCGAAATCTGTGTCTAATGTTCTTGTGTTTGTCGCTGCTGAAGACATATAGCGATGCGGTCTATGCGTGTTACTGGAATTTGGAGCAGTTGCACGTGGTGTAGGAGGGGGTGTTGCTGCGATCGTTGGTGGAGTAATGGAAAAATGATGTGGTTGTTCATCAGAATCGCTGTCGTCTTCGAGTGCTTTGGCTCTGTTTTTCTGGAGTACTTGGTGAACCAGATGTGACAGCATCTTTTTCTGATGATATATGATTTGAATCATCTTGTTTCGCACAGTGGGTTTTCGAGCTGGTCGTATGCGGCAAGGGTGTACTCTGATGTAATAACCACCATGTTTGAGCAGTGTTTGCTGTCCATCTTTCCCTAAAACTGTAGCTGGTCCTCTCCATTTTATTTCGTTGTTCCTCTTGTAGTAAACAATATCTCCAGTGAGAATAACAACATCACTGTAGGTACGGGTATTGCTTGAAAGGGCACGGCGAAGTCGTTCTGTTCTTTCATGGTGCATAAAGGTCCCTCTAGCAGCATGTAGAGCATTTAAATTCTGGTGAAGTATATCACTCGTTGGTATATCTGCAGTCAATGCTGACAATTCATTGTTCATGTCACTAGGGAGGCGTGGATTGCCTCCAATTGCCAGTTGATATGGACTGAAACCATGGCAATTGGTGAGGGAATTCTTGGCATTGACACACCAAGATAGGGCGATATCGAAATCACAGTCGGTATATTCCAGAACTTTGTCCAGCATTGCGGATATAATTTGGTTGTGACGCTCAACAAGGCCATTATACTGAAAGACGTGTAGCATGGTCGATCATATGGAGCAGTAAATTGACGATAAAATTTTAGATCCATGGCAACAGTGTCTAGAAATTTGTTGGCTGATGGTAAACTAACAACAGGTCTTAGTGCAGCTCTGCCATACTGTTCACATGTTTGGCAATTTTTCGCAACAGCATGTAGCTCTTGCTCCAGCTCTTTATCATGTGCCCAGGGGTCGCCAGCAGATTTTACCAACTTGATGAGTTTGTGAACTGGTGCATGCGCAAACTGACGGTGTATCTTCAGGTTATGCTTTGATGTTGCTTCCTGAACAGGTAAGACAATGTTTGGTTCACGTTTTGTATCAACCATGGGCAAGAGTTGTGTTTGTCTGGTGAGTGGAACTGTATAGTGACCACTCTTCGTCACATTGAGGTTCACAACAGTGTTAAATACTGACGCAGTATCATCTTTGAAGTCAATGTCTTTTTTCATAGCTTTTCGAGAAAGGAGTAGTGGAATGTCTTTTTCAACAATATCAATGAAAATACCTATTTCACGGAGACCAAGAAAGGCAGGTATGGTGGCTGTCTGGGTAGATGTGACTTCATTTCCATCTCCAAGGCGATAGACGTTGGAAACAGGTGATGTTTTAACCTTTTTAACATCAGTTTCGGAAAGGCTTTCGATGAAAGTGTTATACCAACTACGACCACAAACTGTTTTTCGTAGCACCACTGTCAAGAAAAGCAGCATTCCAAGATTCTGCCACCAGTCCAGGAAGATGTTTTGGGTGGTCATAATCACTTATGATAAGTGGCATGTTCATCAACTTGATGTAGGCTCGAATCATTTTCTTGCTCCTGGAAGTAAACATATCTGTGAGGAAGAGGTTGATTTCGTGGACGTATGGAACGCTTATTATCATTTTGGTGTTTTTTATCAGGGCAATCTGCAGCCCAATGATAAATTGATTTGCAAATTCTGCAACGACTGATTTGCCCAGTGCGTGATGGTGGATTTTTAGAACTTGGCACAGAAGAGTATCTTTTCATCGGTTGTTGGTTGGTTTGTGTTCGTCTGTGAGGATAGCATTGATAATCTTGATTGTATGTCTGCCAGCAAAGTATGTTGGATAACATCCGTCATTGTCAATGTTTTCATAAGTGACTTCATTAATTTCATGGACTTGTAATGAATTGGAAGCTTGTGATAAGCTTTCTTTATCTGGAAAAATTTTCTTAAGTTGGGCTTTCATGTTGATCAATGTAAGCTCTGTAACGTTACCTTTGGCCAACTTTTCATCTTGCTTTGAGAGATTTGCTGATTTTAAGAGCTTGTAAGCAAGGAGATCTTCGGATATAGTGGTACCATGGCTCTGCAGTTTGAAATACAACTTTTCAAACTGGTGAATGTGTTCTTGAATGAAAATTTCGGATGTCCGCTTGTAAGTGTCAAACTTATCCAGAGCTTCAAACTTTTCTAATGTTGTGTCTTTCAAATAAAGTTTATCTAACTTTTCTAAAACCTTTTTCAATCCATCATCGCTATTAATGATTTCTAATTCAAGTTCAAGTACGGCTTCTTCAGCCGACCCATCTAATGTCAATAATACGGCTGCTCCGTGCTTCTTTTTCTCTAGTGTGGTGAATAAGGACCAGATATTCACTTTCTTTTTCCAATCACTGTATAATGAACTTGCAGACAACAAGGGAGGATTTTTGTTTGATGATATTGTGTATTCAAAAACCGTGTATAACATCCAGAGTCGGGGATCTTGTTCCAGCTGCTACCACTGTTAAATTGAAATATAACACTTGCAGTTAGTTTGATCCTGTCCAACTATATTGATACTTTGGTGATACTTCTGTTGATATAAACTCAGCGTCCCACGCAGCTGTATTAGTTAGATAACTATTAAGGGACCGTCTCAAAATGTTCGTACGTAGTTCGTATAATTCGTATAAAAAACTTCGTATCGATTTATTAAATCTTTCGTATCATTTTATTTTTAATACGAACTTTTTCGTATCATCAAAATTAAAAGTTCGTATAAAGTTCGTATCATTTAAAATAAAGTTCGTATGTAGTTCGTATCATTTTTAAAGAAGTTCGTATAAAAATTTGCTTATAGGAAGTTCGTTTATTGTAATTGGACTATTATCTATAGTCTTTATATTTAATTTTTTTCAACAATTATAAAGTTCGTTTCGTTATACGAACTTCGTTTATTTTAATTGGACTTATTATCTAAGGTCTTTATTATTTAAATATTTTTTAACAATGACAAAATTCGTTTCATTAACGAAATTCGTTTAACAAATATTATTCACGTTATTACGCGTCTTATATCATAAAAAAAACTTTCAAAAAAAACTTTGTTTTGTTTACTAAGTTTATTGCGCTATCTTTACTGCATCTTATTTCGAAAAAAAAAAAAACTTTATTTAGTTAGAATTAAATAATATGTTTTAAAATATTGCTTCCACTTGAATTAGATAAAATAAGTTTAAATAATATTGCTCGCCCTATCATTGCGTATTATTTCACGTTTTTCTACAAGAATTTTCTGTAGGAATATCGAGGATGCAAAACGGGTCAAAAGTTAAGAATATCATAAGAATAAACCAGGCTCCAACTTTAAATATAGATTTTAAATTTTGTATGAAGTGTAATCTTGGAAATTTGTCTTTGTGTAAATATATAGATGTGTCAGTTAGCTTCCCCCACTCTACTTATATATATTTTTTTTAAAACGTGTAAGAAACACGTTCTTAAAAAACAGACAGTGAACTATTCGATAAGTTATCAATTATTTAGCAATAGTTTAGCAAAGATCAACGGTTACGACATAAGATAGTACACGTGGCTCCAAATTTAGCAACTTGTACAGAACTATCATGCTGTAAAGTTTCAGTTTTGAATAGAATAAGTGAGAATGAATAACGCTATGACGTAACAAGCTCAACAGTTTTTTTTTAAAACGTTAACCGCTACATATTCACCATTTTAACTAAAAAAAACAAATCAGTCTCGTCGTCGGAACTGGCTGTGTCATATATCCAATCGATATCACTGTCGTAATTTTTAGACATGCTATGAAAGTAGCTAGTTTTAAAAAAAACTGTTTAATTTAATTAAATTCGATATTTTAAAAAGGAAATACAAATGCTTGATATTAAATTTAAGTTTGGTTGAAACTATTAAAATAAATCGTATATTTTACTTCTTTTATTTCTGGTTTCGTATTGAAATAATTATGCGCAATTACGCCGGTACTTTTGAAGTTCGTTTTAAGTTCGTATAGCAATTTACTTCGTTTAAAGTTCGTATCATTTCTTTTCCTATGTCAAAAAAACTTCGTTTAATTCTTTTGTTTCTGATTTTGTATTGAAATAATTACGCGCTATTACGCCGGTACTTTTGAAGTTCGTTTCAAGATCGTATAGCAATTTACTTCGTTCAAAGTTCGTATCATTTTATTTTGTATGATAAAAAAACTTCGTTTAAGTTCGTATCATGTATTAAAAAAGTTCGTATAAACTTCGTTTATATTTTTTATTTTAAACGAAGCACTTCGTATGACATTCGTTTCACGAAACGAAGTACTTCGTAGCGTTCGTATAATTATACGAAAAAAACGTACGAACATTTTGAGACGATCCCTAATGAGAAGATACAACTATCACTGAGATGTAGCTAGATGACTTAATAGATAAAAAAGCCATTAGAAAATGACAAAAATTATTTCAACACCTCCATGTTACAGGCATAATTACACTGAAATTTTTGCAGGTACAACAATCATTTTTATGGAAAAATTACATAGGAGTGCACACAAGGCATAGTTTCGTTCTAATAAACATCAGTTTGTCTGACCTATTGCAAACATAAGAAGAATGTTTCTTATAATGAGAAACATGATTATGAGATACACCAGTCTGATATTACGTGTAGTTTCAAGTGTCAACTTATTAAAAAACAAGTTAATAAATCGACTGGTTTTCGCTGAAAAGTATTCAGGGTTTACAAATCCAATGTTCTTCTGACAAAGTATTCTTTTGATTTCACAATTCTCTTTTGAGAAGGAAAATTTGTCCATTAGTTTCTTTATTGACCTTTTATAGTATGGGTGGCAAGTTTTATTCTTCTTATATATCTAGCATGTTTTTTATTGCAAAAAATAATAAATGAACTCTTCCCAAGGATATTTATTTATTTTGTTCCAAAAATTTGAAATCTATCTATATAATAATACCAGTATACGTCTGTCACGCAAAATGGTAACCGCAGTAGCGGGACACATGAAATGCGGAAAATAAAGGACGGACAAAACAGTTGATTTTTCCACAGGCCACCGACTAGTGTTAATCAATTAACCTTTATAATATCTATGCATTGATAAAGTTTGAGTACGTACCCCTTAACGGGTCTAAAATTACTGATGAAAGAAAATGTCCAAATTTGCTATTACTTAAATATGACATCACAACTCATGCAGCATAATTAAATCTGAAATTCTTTAAATGTGAATATATTGAGAACGAAAAGAGATTTTTAAGAAATTAAAAAAACTTGTTAGCTAACTTTTTAAGCTCTATAATATAAGTCCAACATCATTTTATACCTTGGGTTCCCTTTAAAAGAAATAGTTTTTTTAGTATTACCATCTGTTTAGTATTACTATCTGTTTAGTATTACTATCTGTTTCTATTAAGTTTTAGCGTGGGGTGGAATGGTTTCCTTCTTTCATTCGAGTCTCAGTGTTTTGCACCAGCTGACCATAAGAGTGTCAGCATAAAGGAAAGGGGCTGACTTTTGTGTTCTCTCTATACCTTACGTTCTTCATAGTAACACCGACCTTTTTGATTGTGGGTCTTCATTGTGTTTTTGGTGACGCTTATTTAGTACATTCTCTTGAAATATAAGAAAAATATATCTTAGACATGTTTTAAACAAATATATTTTTAAGTCCAGCCCTATGGTAATTATTTTTTTACTTTTTTTGAGATTTTTCTTATACTTTTTATACTATTTTTTTTCAAAAAAGCTGTAGGAGGTCTGGAAATGTGACTTTTACATTGTTTACCTAACTCCTAATTTTAAAACAAAGAACAGAAAATTAACTAACTTAGGTTTAATTTTGTCTATATTAAAAAAATTATTTTGTTTAAAGATTTTTGGGTAAATGTAATGTTTTTTTAGATAGGACGTTAAATCATAACAATGAATTCCACAGATGTTACTGTTTCTAATCAAGAAACTCTTGATGAAGTTTTGTTGGAGCTAGCTAATGCTGAAATCAATGAGATCAACTTAAAAGAGAAGTTTGGTTTGTTATCACTGTTTACAAAGAAAGTTTTGGAAACAAAGCACATCTCAATTGATGGTGTGCAATGGTTACAGAATGTGTTATTTAAAGTTTGCTTTCAAAACTATCACAAGTTGAATGGTAAAACGTTTAAAGCAACATCATTGCTTGTGTTGAAGCAATGCTGCTTATTGGACAATTTAAGATCGAATGGACTAAAATGTTGTGTAGATATGCTGAATGGTGTTCTCAAGTTGGCTCATGACGGTGCACCAGAAAAGTCATTTCTAAAAGCATTAAATTTGACTTTAAGCATTGTGAGCACTTTTGAACAGAAGACACGAAAATGTGAAGATGAGATTGCATTCAAAGATATTTTTAAGCTATGCGTTCAACTGCTTCAAATGGAGTGTATTAATGAGAGCGAAATGGTGATTTGTGTTAGTTTAATGGATAAAGTATTAAATACTTCTGATGCATCTCAAACACAAGTACACAATTTTTTTGTTTTTGTCACCATTTGCATGATAATAAAACCATGGTTTGTCAGCATAATTTATCATCTTTTAATTGAATGGCCATTAGATGAATGTCATGTAGCACATTTACTGTTTGCCTTAGGGAAAGAAATTTTTATGCAAAACAAAACTTAATTTTGTAATTCACACTTTATTTGTTAAATAAGCAACTTAATTTTGTGTTTTTTGTATGTTTTTCAAGAAAAGTAATAACAAGAATTTTTTTTTAACAGCGTGAATTATATACAGTTGATTCTTGATAACTGGGTTACTCGAAAAGTCAAACATCTTGGTCAGTTAAACTTTTATTTGTTCCTCAAACCACAAACCCCTTTTAGGCTCAAAAGTCTCTATAACTCAAGCCATAGAGATATAAATAAAAGAGAAAGAGACACAATAGCTATTCAGGCTATTGTACTGAGGCACGTCCCTGGAACAGGGTGCATTCATTTAAATCTAAAGTTCTAGAAGCTGGATTGCTTACTCTGATCCAATCATGCCAAAGAAAAGGTTTTGATTGTTATTTTGTCCAATAATATTTTGTAATAATTAACTGTACGTGTTAGGATAATTTTTCTAGTTGTTCGTCAAATTACACCAAAAAAATCTTTGAGAAACAAAAATAAAAGAAAAATATAAACAATGTCTACGTAGAAAAGTTAAAGGATTTTACCATTACAATGTAAATTTATTAGCTGTACTGAATAAGCTCAAAAATGCTAACAAATATATCACCAAGCTCTCTCTTACAGTACAGTCTGAATGTAATCTACTGCAGACGCGGAACTCGCATTAATAGGTACATAGAACAATAACGTTGCAATAGCTTTTGTTTTTTAAGGAAATAATTGCCTCGCTGATAAACAATGACCCCATGCGATCGATTGTTTAATCACAATGGGTTGCAAGATCAATTTAGCAATCTATATTGCACGAACTCTTTTGAAAATTTTAATTGCAGTAATTAAATATAAAAGTTTAGATTGCATTTTAAAAGTTTAAAAACGAAGAAGGGCCATAGAAATGTTTTTTTAAAACGCATTTTAAAAGTTTAAAAACGAAAAGCAGCGATAGAAATGTTTTTTTAATCGCATTTTAAAAGTTTAAAAAAGAAGAACAGCGATAGAAAGGATTTTTTAGATCGCGTTTTAAAAGTTTAAAAAAGAAGAACGGTGATAGAAATGTTTTTTGTAGCTTGCATTTTAAAAGTTTAAAAATGAAAAGCAGCGATAGAAATGTTTTTATTTGTTTCAATAAAAAAGTATGCGGAAGGATTATTTTACGTTGTTTGTTAAGAAGGAAATGTTTTCATCAAGAAATGTATATATTGTATTTATTTTAGAATATACACCATTTGTTTTACAAAAATAAACCGTAGTTGTATTCTTTTAATAAAAAAACGCGCGAGTCATTTAGTAGTTGTGAACAATGCTTCGAACAATGTTTTTTAAATTAAACGCGCTGGAATCCTTTTAATTAATTAAATCAACAATACATTCTCACGCAATGTATTATAAAACTTTGTGAAAGATTTTTATTATTTACTTACTTCATGCTAGTACTTAAGGGAATAGCTTATCAATACATTTACACAATGCATCTCGCTATTACAAGAAATATAATTGCTCTGATATTTCTTCAAGAGCGCATTGTTTTTTAACACGCAAATATAAACTCGCAAAGCCCTTAAGGGATTCAATTATAACAAAAGACAAACGACTGCTGTCCTCCACGCAAAGGTGTGACATTAGCGTGTACGCGGTAGATTACATTCAGACTGTACTGTAGCTAAGCAGAGCTAGATAGCCCTTAATTGAGCTGTTGTTGTGGAACAACAAATCTTACTTAGCTATAATAAAAAAACATCACAGAGTAACTAACAATGTGAGAATAAACAAAAACCATGGGTTGGACAGGGTATATTAATGATCCTCTTCCAATCTGACCTAGACTGTGTTAGATCTAAACTCAACTTCCTCTGTATCAAGTCTGTCCTTATAACCTCCTACCAAGTCTTTCCCGGTCTGCCTCTGCGCTTTTCCTCAGGAACTATCAAGTCTCTACACTTTCTTACCCAATTATCCTCCTCCATTCTTTCCAAGTGCCCCAGCCATTTCAATATTCTTATCTGGATAACATCTTTAATTCTATGGATACTTAGCCTGCTTCTTAGCTCATCTGAACTCTTTCTGTCTCTCAGACTGGCGTAACACATCCACCTAACCATTCTCATATCATTCCTTTCTAAACTGTCAAGATCTTCCTGCTTCACTGCCCATGTCTCATTACCGTATAACATAAAACTTCTTATACAGGGCTCATACAACCTACCTTTTATTTCAATTGACAAGCCTCTGCTAGTCAACAAAGGAAGTAACTCTCTGAACGTTTTCCAAGCAGAACCTATCCTGCAAGTAACACTTCTTCCAACACCCCTTCACTGCCCAACATATTACCTAAGTAACAGAAGTTCTCAACTATCTCTAACGAGCCACTGTTGTAATAATAATAATAATAATAATAATAAATATTTAAAGTGGCTAGCCCAGAAAATCACAAAAACCTATAGTTAGTGGATTGTTTCCACTGGGGGCCACTAGAACAAAAAAGAAACAAAAAATGATAAACCTTAGACTGCCTCAGCTCAATCAAACATAGTAACATTTATAATCTGTGAAAATTGAAAAGAAAAAGAATAAAAACAAAAATTAAAAAGTTAAAAAGTGATCTCCATTAGAATTTGCCAAATACATTCGAGATGGAAGTCTTAAACGAAAGCAGACTTCCATCACAGGTCACTTGGTCTGGAAGATTATTCCACACTTTTGCAGCTCTAAATGGGAAGGCTTTTTTGCCAAATTCCGTGTTGACCAAGGGAAGTGTGAACCTGTTTTTTGAAGCTCCTCTTGTTTGATGATTATGACAGTTTTTTGTCAAAAGGAATTTTGAGCGCATGTAATCAGGAGCAATGTGATTCATGGCTTTGAAAACTAATATGGCATCGTTTTTGATGAGTAAATTATTCATTGAATATTCCCTCTCTTTCCCAAGAAAGTTACAGACACATTTTAATCGTTTTTCTAGTTTTCCCAATCTACCTTGGGTGGCACAAGCCCATGCCGAGGAGCAGTAGTTGAAATATGGCATGACAAGTGCATTAATTAAAAGGTTTTTTGTATGAGGTGTTAAACAGGATGCAATGGTTCTAATTTTAGAATATTTAATTAGTATTTTTCTATTTATGTCATTAATGTGCTTTTCCCATTGCATTTTTTGATCAAATGTTACCCCAAGATATTTAACTTTTTCGCTCCTCTTCAAAGGAATACCCATATAGTTGATAGTTTTGTTCTCAACTTTTTTTAACTGGCTGTGGTTGCCGAAAAAGATTGTTTCAGTTTTGTCCGTATTAATAGTCATTTTGTTATTATTCAGCCAGAGGTCAAGGGGTTCAGAGGTTGTACATCATTAAAGCTGAAAAAATACTTCATTCTCTATAATCTCACCTTTGCAACGCTTGCATACAAAGTGAATGTCAGCTCTTAACCTTCCACCAATATATACTACTGCAATTCTTATGTACCCATGCTTGCTAGTCTGACAAAAAATTGAGTTACTTCTAACCCATTTCCTGCAAACTCCACAAGGCCACTTTCCAACTACAACACCACACTGGGCTGCAATGCTGCATGACAGGTGCAGCTAGTTCGTTTGAGATGTCTTTAATTATCCTACCAGGGATAGTGTCAATACCAGCAGCTTTAGCTGTTTTAACCGATTTTAGTACTCTCTTCACCTGATTAATTGTCACTGGTTGAAATTTAAATAATACATTCCTTTTATTAATCGTGCACATATAATTATGTATGTTGAACAGTTTCCAAGTAAAGTTGGTTATTAATGATTTCATGAGACTTGAACCAACTTTGGTGAAAAAAGAGCAAAAATTGTTCACAATTGATCGAATATTGAATGTTACTGTTCCATTGATTACGAATGTTTTGCTCGGACTTGACAAATTTTTAGTAGGGTAGCACGACTTAATTTGTTTCCAAAAATCTCTTGGATTTGCTGAAGATTCTTTCAGAACAGCACGAACGCGGTGTGCCTTTACAACACTAATGTGATTGGTTACAGAGTTTTGGTAAGATTTATAACTTTCCCAATCTCCAGTAGAATTTGATCGTTTAAAACTGCGATGATGATAATCACGCGTATTCATTAAGTTTTTGGTTTCTCTGGTTATCCAGGGGTTGGATTTTCCATGTACAGTTTTTTCTTTAAGTGGCGCATGTTTATTGATTGCGGTTGATAAGTAGTATTTGAATAAGTTCCATGCTTGGTTTAAGTTAGTGACAGTTAAAAATCCTCCCATGGTACGTTGCGAATTTCATTCTGTAGATCTTCTTTGTTGTATTTTGAATAATCCTGTGCTTTGATGTTCTTTTGAGGATAGCGTTTACAGTTTGCTTTTTGGCAGATCCGATTAGGCAGTGATCGCTGAGAGAGTTAGTGTACACCAAAGAGTGGTTTATTTTTAATTTATTGGTTGTAAAAATTAAATCAATTAGTGTTCTACTTTCTTTTGAAATGCGTGTAGGCGATTTAATGACCTGACTGTAGTTATACAGTTTAACCAGATCTTTTATGTTAGAGTGTACTCTTGGGAGATCATAATCACAATTGAAATCACCACATATAATTGTTTCTTTATTTTTGACTGATATTGTATCCAACATATTATCAAACTTTGAGATGAAGTTTTTATCAAGAAACTTTGAGGAATCCGGGGGTCGATAAGCTGAGCAGAGTAACAAAGATTTTGATTTCAGAATAAATAATTCTATCCACAAAAACTCTATTCCATCGATCTCTAAATCACAACTTTTGCGATATTGTAAATCTTCCTGAATATAAAAAGAAACACCTCCATCATGACCATTTTCGCGATCCTTTCTCTCAAGTACATACCCTGGGACAAATAGCTCCGAATTCAATACATTGTTGTTTGTGTGTGTCTCAGAGAAACTAACAATATGAAAACAGTTTTTCACGTCGGATAAGAAAGATTTTATAATATCCAACTTCCGCAGATCCCATTTATGTTTTGATGTAGAAATTTCATGCCTCTCTTTGCAATGGAGTCTGACATAACAGGATCAAAGGTATACAGAATTTTCGGTTCATCTGGTAGGATACATTTGCTGCAGTAAAATTTCTCTATGTTTTCATCTATTCTGTCTGTAAGGCATTTAAGATGAAAAATATTTCCACAGGAACAGCATTTTTCAGAGTTGACCTCTGAGCTTCTTCTCCAACTGATTTTCTTGGGTGGGCGAGGGTAAGCCCCTTAGAGCTTTTTAGCCAATAAACAGAATTGGCAGAATTCAGTGGAAAACATGATAAATTTTTTAATCTTTTACAAATAAAATTGTCCAACTTTTATAGAAAAAGAATCAGTTAAGTAGTTGTTTTGCAAGAAATGTGCAAAAAAACCTGAAACCCAGTGGTGTGACTGCCCGTGTTACTTATTTGAACAATAGGGTTTATAAAATTATTGCTTTGTCTTTCTTTTATTTATAATGCTTATACACTCAAAAACTCAAAAATCTGGCTTAGTTGAAAATATTTTTTGGTCCCTTGGATGAATTTCTCTCAAAAGCTCTAACTTTTCCTTCCCTCTTCAACTTTAGTCAATAAAATTCGAACTTTTCGACTAAATAGTTCGATTTTTGAAGACAAAAACAAAGAATCAAAACCTCAACAAAGAATCAAAACCTCAACAAAACAAACAGCCTTGTGTGAGAGAAAGTTGGCAAAAAGGCTGAACAAAGTCTATCGATACCTTTCCATGTTTAGTCATGGACAAATTTTCATCCTTGTACTGAAAATGGAAAGTGTTATAGACTGTGAAAAGAATTGATAATTTAAAAAAAAAAAAGCTATTTAACTTAATTTTACTTTTTGAATAATGAAGAAAAAATGATTCCAAATTAACCTACCGTATTTTCCGGTATATAACCCGCGGGTTATAAGTTCATTTTTACGACTTCCACCGTTGGTGTGGGAATAATGTGGTGCGGGTTATGTGAAAAGTTTTATTATATTTTGTCATTTATTGTGAAATTTAAAGTTTATACATTCAATGAAGAAAATGGTACCAACAGGATAAAATGCGTACATTAATATAACTGCATGCACGATCCTATATCTACGTAATCTTACCTCAACTACGTGATTTAATTTTTTTCACACAGTGAAATTGCTTTAACTTTCTATTGCTTGCCAGTGCTAATATTACTAGCTTTCTCTTAAACACAATTCTGGAGATCATTTTTCTTTTGTGTTGAATGTAATTCTAATCTATTTATATCTTTGCAATCACGCTGAGCACATTGAAATGATTTGCTTCTGGTAATAGAGCAATGTGTGAAAATCAGTGTTTTTCCCTCTCGCTTTCCCCATCGTACATTGAACGTATGAAAATCAGTGTGTTATTCCCTCTCGCTTTCCCCATCGTACATTGAACGATCAAATTGGTTTAGTTTCAATTTGTTCGAGCGAACATGTTGTTGTAGTTTGCTCTGGTTATCTACCAATATATAAGTGTTGATATTGGCAATTTGTGTTTCGTTCTTTTAGAAAACTAACTGAATAATGAGATCATCAGTTGATTTCTAACCGTCATTGGAGTTTTCGGCCCCGTCCTAGCACGGACTAATCAATAACTCCTCGTGATAGTGGGCCATACCTTTGTTTAGGTATTCTCATCAGTTAGTAAGAACAATTTTCTTTTTTAACTTACCGTTCTTATTGTCATGCAACTGAAACAAATTCAAAGAATTGTTTTGATTCATTATGCGTATGTATATCTTGCGTATGTATCAGGCCCGGTCAGGAAAATTTACTCCCGCGAGCGCTAAATCGCTCACGTAAATTAATCTGCGTGAGCAATCCATGTGCGATCACAAAAGCTCATGCAAATTAGTTTGCGTGAGTGGTCAGTAAAACAAAAAGTTACGACATGCACATGCTTGATCTGTAAAATAAAAATTTCTTTCTGCAGATGCAGGAATGCCAGCCTTAAAACGAAACCCAATAAAAATGAATTTTGTAAAACGTATTAACCACAAGTGCAAAGTTGAATGCGATGATTGGTGGCAGATTTTTGGCTATATTTTTAAAACTTTATTCAACATGTTTTTGCTTTGGTATACATCACAAGAACATTCGTCTGAAAGCTGTATTAAGGTACAGCGCACCTAACCTCTCCCATGTTCTGGTTATATTTATCTTGCATGAGCAGTATTCTCTGTGACGATTAAGGTCTGACTGACTTATGGCATGGTTCCAAATGGTCTTCCGTTTTTCGTTCGAGTCTCAGTGTAATGCACCAGCCGAGCATAAGAGTGTCAACATGAAGGAAAGGAGCCGACCTTAATGTTCTCTTTACCTCATGTTCTTCATAATAACACAATCGTTCTTCATAAGCTTTGTGTTTTTGGTGGCGCTTATTTAGTAGATTCTCTTAAAATGTGAAAAAAATATATCGTAGGATCTCTAAAAATTCCCGATAAATAGTCTCTTACGTGAGCGATAAATTGCTCGCGTAAACTTTTTTGCACGTGTGTGGGCGTGTGCGTGTGCGATCGCACGCGTTTCCTGACCAGGCCTGATGTATGTCTTGCTACAACAGCGAATCGAGTGAAAAGAGGTCGATTTTAAGACATGTGCAGCCATATATAGTTGAAGGGCCGTTTAAAGGGGCCATTGTCAACTGTTGTTCGTGTTTTTCAAAAAATCGCAATGTGAGTATTAGTTGTTGCCATAGCGATATGGGTTATGATTAATTTAAGAGGCCGGTTGCAACTTTGTACTCTGGGAATAACACACTGATTTTCACACACACACGACATGTATTTCACAACCTAGTGCCCAGGACTTAATTATTAATTCCTGTTAAAAATATTGAAAAATGTTAAAATTAAATTGCAGATAATAATTTTCTTTTTTATCTTCGCTACCTTTGAGCAACAGTTGGCCACTGAAAATATGAAAAATAAAAGTACAATTAATAAAACACACACAACTATCTCCTCCTCATTGCCGCCATTCATTTTATTATGCACACTGTTGTGATTGCTGAGATATAAATAGATAACAATATTCTATTAGAAACTTTAGAAAAGAACGTTCCGTACATTGCTGTTACAGACAATCCGTGATAATTATTATGTTGTTTATTTTTATGCCAAAAAAATATACATAAAAAACAGATTTTACTTCAGGTTTATAACCTGATAGCATGGGTTTTTTTTATTTGTTTGTTGTTTAATCGCAGGAAGCAAGAGTTATTATTGGCTGAAACTAATGTCTACAAATAAAAAGAAAACAGCCTTGTCTGATTTAGTACTATTGGTATTAGCAGAAGATCGACTTGTCAAATTAATTTTAATTCATTATTATTTCGGAAATCGGAGACAAGAAGTTAAGACTGAGAGAGTCATTACTTCAGACACTCGTTTTTCGTGTTTGGGGTTCACAAGTTTAAACGTCCCCCACTGGTCTCCAGCATGTTTATAAAATTATTTGGGTAAGTACAAATACGCTGATTTTTTTTCTTAACACGATGCGGGTTATGCAAAGGAGCGGGTAAGTAATAAACATTGAAATTTTATGCGGGTTATACGAAGGTGCGGGCTATCTGATAGCATCTAGTTTATAACTCCCTAAAAAAGCTGAGCTGCGGGTTATACGATGTGCGGGTTATATAACGGAAAACATGGTATGTCAATTTTTTTTGTCTTATGAAATTTTTCAAAAACTTAAACTCTTGATTGGTTGTCGAACTTTTTTCAAGGTCCCTTAAAAGTTTAAGTTATGGAGAGTCAACTGTTATCAAAATCAAACATCAAGTGAAATATTCTTTAAACATTATCACTTTAAACTCAGTTCAACTGCATTTCCTGCTTAAGCGAAAATGACTAAGAGCATTTTCGATTGAAGTTTGAGATTAATGGAAATAATTGGTTAATTAATAATTATCAATAATAACTGTCACCTAAATATAAAATGAACTATGGAATCGGTTGCATGCTTTTTTATCTTGTTCTTCATGCATCAATTTTTTTTAGGAACTTTGGACTTGTATGTTAAATTTTTCAGAGAAGAATGATGTTAAAAGATTATTCACTTTATTGGCCATTGAATTACCAACAATTGCTTTTTGTGGCATACTGAATAAATTTATGTTTTGGCACATGGTACAAGAAGGCTTGCTGAATGCAGATACTTTAACTCGTAAACGTGCTTTATTTGTTTTGAAATGGGCCATTGATTTTGTGAGCAACAAAGAAATGTTTAAAACTGAAACCAATAAAGATAGTTTCCCAGTCATGTTTTGGGATAAAAAGCAACATTTAGAATTGTGGAATGTTTGGAAAAATGTAATGTTGATTCTTGAATCTTTTGAAGAAACACAGGTAAAAAAATTGATCAGAAATTTATGTTTCGACCTGTTCTTTTTGTTATGAGCAATGTTGGTCAGGCACTCCATAATAACTTCACCAATATTCTTTCGTCATTATTTACTATAGAACAGTAATGATAATAAGGTCAACAATAACAACTATTGTTTTAATTTTAGCTGCATGTGATTCAGCCAGCTTTATCAGTGTTTGATGATATTTTTAAAGCATCTTCATTAACGGAAAATTCAGGTTTGTTCTAAATGCGTAGTAATTTTAAAAATTGTCTGCAGTATACTGTGTGATATTAAACAATAATATTTAATATTAGGAAATTAAGAATATTGACACAATCACTTTAATTTCAAATTCACATGGGTAATCTGTCTAAAGGAAAAACGATGAAATACCTGAACACCATGCTACCACTCTGGCCAAACACAAATCCTTATTGCAATTTTTGACAACACAAAAATTGGATCATAAAGGCTGGTTTTGTCTTAAATTATATCTAAACACAGGTGCATTTAGGTTTTTGACAGCAAAAAAATGCTGTATGCAACTTCCCTTGTTTTATGTGGGTAAAGCGTCAATAAAAAAAATGTTGTAGATGTCACAGACCATTTCGTGAGAGGCATGGGATCACACACGCTGCCGCACACGCCTAGATTTGTTTAGGCGTGTGATTAATTGCATTCGTTCCTATAATCTTATGAAATGGCCTGATGTCATTTTTGATGGTTTTTGCTTTAAAACTTTTAATCAGTCTTACCTGTACAGACTAATCTCAATAATAATCTCAATACACCTTTTTTAATGAGATGATCTTTTTTTTGCCACATATTTTGATTGGAAATATGCAGGCCTATCAATGAGAAAATAATACCCGAGCAATAAATTGCTGCCCCAAGGTTACAATAATATAAGCTGTGCGAGCCATTTGAATAAATAGAATAAGTTTGTAAACACATTTTATCACTAAGTCTTTTTTATCTATTTTATTTTATCTTTTCTATCTATTTTGGTTTCTTTTTTACTTTAAGTGATAAGAAAGAGAACATTGATATCCATGTAAGATGAATTGATATTGCTCAGCCCAAAAACTTTTTTTGTAATTGGGGAGCAATTAACAGCTTTAAGTTTTTCATGACATTACAGAAAAATATTTGCATCACAAAAAAATTAAGCTATTATTTTGCTCCTTTTATGACATACTACAATTCTGCCAAGTTTAA
Organism: Hydractinia symbiolongicarpus; assembly: GCF_029227915.1. NCBI lineage: Eukaryota > Metazoa > Cnidaria > Hydrozoa > Anthoathecata > Hydractiniidae > Hydractinia > Hydractinia symbiolongicarpus. The sequence continues at coordinate 13,551,206 of NC_079882.1, read as the reverse complement.
AGGAAAACTAACAATTAATAACAAGTTGGGCTTGAAATATTTATTATGGTGTGAATATGAACTCTGTAATTTTTTTTAAGTTTCCGAGGCTTGGTTCTCGACATATTAAGGGTCAAAGTAGTAACTTGGTCGCGGCTATGACACCCTTAACATTTTTTGTTCAGTACAATACTAACGTGTATGACACAAGCCTAAAGTGATGTAAAGAAACACATTCTGAAGAAATGAAACGAGGGAATGCTGAAAGGATAAACTGCGTCTTCTGTGATTGTCTCAGATTAATTCCAATTATCATGTGTTGGAGTACATATCTTTCACAGAAATAAAATAATATTGTATTATTTTTGTATTGAAACTTCTTGGGGGACAATAAAACAACAGGTGTTCTCATTTAAAATGCTAGTTCAGAAACAAAAGTACAAATAATTATGCGCAATGAAGTGTGTTGATTTTAATACACAAGTTCGCATTTAGAAATTACGTGCTTACACATATATAATGATTATGTAATTAAGACGAGCGCACATAATAATCGGAAGATAAAATACAAAGATGCCAGTAGTAAACGAAAGTGACTATTGTCTAGAGTGTTTTCCCTCATTGTAGGCTCGAAATGCATAAAATACTGTCAATTTTGAATTCCAGCTTGTATTGATGTTTTTGGTATAGTAGCTATCTAATTATTTTTGCTATAAAGCCTGTTGATGTTATGTAATACTTCTCTAAGTTTGGTAAACATGCCAGGGAAGAGTTTTTTTTCATTTTGTCACAGCTATGCCACAATATTTATTGATACTAGTCGATGGCACATGGATACATCCACGGGTTCGCCCGTCCTTTATTTGCTGTATTTCGTGTGTCCCGCTACTGCGGTTATTATTTTGCGTGACAGACAGACGTATACGGGTACTATAATTATTATCGGCTTTGGTTGTGTTATTTCGCAAAACACTTTGGAGCGTGTTCGATTACATATTTAAAGCTTTCTTCCACAACAACACAAGGAGAGCAAATGGTGAGAAAATGGAAGCAGTAAACAAGAAATAACTGGTAAAAATGTTGACCAGTAAGGTTGTAGTGGTAAAAATATGACATTGGAAGACTTTCGAAAGTGGAGTAAACTCTCTCTTAGAATGATTTAGCTGTCAGAAACGGAAATGTTAATAGGGATTTTGAGACTTCAATGTACAGGTTAATAGAGATTTTTTTTCAAAGCTGTCCTTGGGGTGACTTTGCTGATGTCACCAAAATTTTTGTATCTCCTTAATATGTTCGTCAAAAGCACATGATCCTATACATTTTTTATGCAGCGTTTCAAGGTTTACACAAGTGAGACACTGTTTAAACAAATTTCAGAATTTTTTTTTTTTTTTTGCATATGCACTGCTCATGTCAGCAAAACACCTAAAACAACCTATTTTTACATTATTTTTCTGTCCAAGTGGATTTTTCCATGTGCCTAATCGACTAGTTTCACTTATTACAGGGATTTTATAAACGTTTAAGGATAACTAGTGTTCCATTGTTATTTTTTGCATTATTTTTTTAAAAACAAGTAGAATCTATTCCAAACTTTTATCCGCAATGGACACACAAATGGTCGACTAGCGTATGCTATCTTAAGATACGGTAACCCCTTTTGACACACACTCAGTATATTTGACATATCTTTAAATCACTAGATAACTTTTTAAGGTTACTGTAAAGAAAAAAACTCACTTGATGAGTAGTCTCAGAAAAACCCTTAAAATTTATCAATACTTTTATATTTTTTTATGTTTTTTTGTTTCTGAATGCTTGATGCTTTTTTGATGGTGCTTTTTTTGTGAGATGGTAATTTTCCAAAAAGAAAATATAATGAAATAAACACACACCAATTTTTTTTCACTGTACGTTTTAAAATGGCTTCTTTTTCTTAACCCGTGGTCGCAGACTTTTCGTTTTCGCACCATTATATTCAGCATAAATTAAATTCAAAATGGTTCCCGGGTTTTTTTTCTAATAACGTTGTTATGAAATTATTTGTAATTATATATAATCATTCAAAAAAATGCATATTTTTATCTTTCTGTCGTCATAATTCGCTAATCAGTATTTATACAAAAAAATCCGGGAACCTTTTGTGCATAATTTATTCAGCTTTTCATTACCGATGAGCCAATAGGAAGCTTTCGGAAAAGGAGACCACAAACGTAAAGGCATGTATGCGAAAATTTACTAACGAGATATTTGTTTTTAAAGATTTCCGTAGGTGTTATAAAAATGTGTGAGTATGCAGAAAGATGATAGAAGTGCGAACTTATTTTTTATGCTGAATATGCGTGCATGCACTCAGAATCATTAATAGAGAAGTCAGGTTTACAAGAGACATCTCATATGCATATTCCTTAACTTTGATTTTTTTTAATTCGATAGTGAAAGTAAACTATCTAAAAAATATTATTATGCATATTTTTATACGGGAGTTCCATATTATGCATAATGTTTAAAAAAAATATGCTCAACTCATTTTGCACATATTTTTTCAAAGGTGTGAAGGATATAACAGCTCTAAAAAGGCTTTTTTCAGAAAAAAGGGATGTTCCAAATATTTTCATAGACTATAAAATATGTCATTGGAAAAAGAATTTTTTTGCAAAAAAACTAAAAAAAATTGTTTCCTTTACAGTAACCTTAAGTCTTTTAAAAATTAATTTTTTGATAGATAAATAAATTCTCTAAAAAGGATGATATTTGCTATACAGAGGCACAGGTATCAGCTACAATACAATGCTTATTTCGTCATGTTTCGACAGAAATAAAGGGAAGTTATCAAGTGGCAAGTTATCAAAAGTGTGAAACATCTGGATAATAAGCAACTTGTATATAATTTGTTTCTGAAGTAAAGTTCTTCTTTGACTTTGGAATTAGAAATGTGTGCACACGATATACGAATTTTAAAAGAAATAGTATATAGAATTTATAAAAAAAAATTAACAAAATAGATTTTTGAATGAAATTTTTCCATATCCTTAAAAACTTTCTTGGACTTAGAATTGTTTGGAGTGGCAAGTAAATCTACTTAAATTTGGAATTGGGATTTTGAATTGGGAGTTTATTTTAATGTAAGCATTAAAGCCTTTTTTTAAAGAAACCTCCTAAGCACAGGTTACAGGTTGTCACACAAATATGGATATATTAACTATAAAGTAGAATTATATTATTATATTATTATATAATTATATTATAGAGCTTAGGTTGTTGCACTATTCATGGCTATTGATTTTATTACGACGTGCGTTGCTTCATGAATCAAAACCATTAATAAAATGGGCTATGCAATATTCTCTTCAAATGGATCTGAAGAAGATACCATTGCTTCAAGAACCTGACTGGAAATACATTTTTGTTCATTTGTTGCGAAATTTACAGCCTGTATTTATCTATGGTGGCGAAAACAACAGTCCTTTGGGAAGTCCCCCAGTTATTCTTCATTTACTCAGCAAATTCTTTTCATCCTGTCTAAATGTACTCGATCCCATTCAACAAACATGCTTCTGTAGTAAGGTATATTTTTGTTTTATCATTAATTTTACCAACTACAAACTGATTGAAGGCTGTCAAGCTTTCACTTTCAGTATGAAAGGTTGTAGGTCCAATTTAAACCAAGTTGTAACAGTGACCACAATGTCAATCGATTATGTCTGCTTAACATTGAGTTATTGTTGTAGTGCTATGTATATAATACGAAGCTCCATGTGTCTGTCTGTGACTTTTACAAAGACAATGTTTTTTGTCTCAATTAGTTACCGACAAATTAGCTATTTGTTGCCGTTAATAATTATTTTGATCAGCGTTTCAACCCCTAGACAGTAGAGAAAACAGGTAAACAAAATTCCCAAATAAAATTTTTGTGTATTAATGGGTCCTTGCTGATGTCATTGAAATTCCAGTGATAGTCTTTTCCATTGTTCTTCTGCCTAAGTGGAATAGTCTCTTTTAATAATAATAATAATAATAAGTCTCTTATAATAATGCGAAGCTTCGTCTATATGTCGGTGACTTTTGCAAAGTATATTTTTTACAGTTTTCTTTAATAAAGTCTTCAAAACATTGGCTATAAAATTCTTCTGTAATTTACCAAACTTTGACATTAAAACAATAACGTCAAAAGAAAGTACATTAGGATTAGTAAGGATCATCTACAAAAATTTCTAGCAATTCCGTTGCAATTCGTATTAAAAAAATTCGTATATGCTATATGCCTGTTTTAAATTAAATTTGTATAAGTTTTTAAAAAAATTCGTATGATTTTTAAATTAAATTCGTATGAGTTTAAAAAAATTCGTATGAGTTTAAAAAAATTTGTATGGGTTTAAAAAAATTTGTATGAGTTTTAAATTTAAATTCGCATAAGTTTTAAATTAAAACAAAAGTTTGTGAGTTTTTAATTAGATGCGTATGTTTTTTGTTTTTTTTAAAAAAATTCGTTCCAGATTTCATTAAATTCTTATATGAGTTTTTAAAAAAATTCTTTTAAGTTTTTATAATTAAATTCGTATGTTTTTTTTAATCGTACAAGTTTTTTTATTAAATTCGCACAGGTAAGAAAAAAATCTTATATAAATACAGTACAGTCCAGATGTAAGTGTACGCGTACGCTCAAGTTTTACACCTTTTTCTCGGAGGCGGTAGTTACTTATCTTTTGCTCTTATTAATTATCTTGCAAGTCTTGTAAGTCATTAACTTGTGCGTTATAAACAAAACATTCTGATTTATTTAAGAACAAAGAACGGCGACAAAAAAGCTTCGTTAGATTGCATTTTTTAAAGTTTAAGAACAAAAAGCGGCGATAGAAAAGCTTCGTTAGATTGCATTTTTAAAGTTTAAGAACGAAGAGCGGCGATAGAAATCCTTTTTTAGATTGCGATTTAAAGTTTAAGAACGAAAAGTGGCGATAGAAATGCTTCGTTAGATCGCGTTTTTAAAATTTAAGAACGAAGAACGGCAATAGAAAATATTTTTTAGATCGCATTTTAAAAGTTTAAGAACGAAAAGCGGCAACAAAAAAAGCTTCGTTAGAGATCACATTTTCAAAGTTTAAGAACGAAAAGCAGCGTTAGAAAAAAAATTTGTTGAAAAAGTAATGCGCTAGAATTACTTTAATAAATACGAAAAGTAAAAATTTTATAATATACACCTATTTAAAATAAAAAAAAAGATAAAGCAGAGATGTGTTTGAAATAAAAAAACTTTCTCTCTATTCTCATTAAAAAAAACTTTTTCTTTATTCTCATCGCCACACATCGAGACGGATTTTGTCACGATACTAGATTCTCAATAGATTGCGACAATTTATTTTAATTGTTTCTTATTATTATAAACGCGGTACATTGCGTATCGAGGTATTCCGTGCACGTTGCGTGCTCGATATGTTAAACAACCTTTTTTCAGTACTGTATTTGTCAAAAGTACATGAATCCTATACATTTTCTTGATCAGCAGTTCAAGTTCTATACAATACAGGCCACAGGTATACAAATTTCTAAGAAGATTTTTCTATTTAGCCAAGTCCTTGCTGACGTCAGCAAAATTTTAAAACCCTTATATCTTATTTGGCGTTCATCAAAAGCGAATCATTCTATACATTTTTTGATCCGCGTTTCAATCTCTACACAACAGAGGCAACGTGTGAACAACTTTTCTAAAAAAAAAAAATTTTTATGTATTGATGAGTCCTTGCAGACGTCATCAAAATTCCAATGATGGTTCTCTTTTCCATTATTCTCCTGCCTAAGTGGATTTTTCCACAGGCCTTACTGACTAGTTCTATAAATTAAATATTATAAAACGTTATGATGAAGATCTTTATAAGGTTTTCTGAATTTTTTCTAACTTGCGAACCATTATCTGAACAACCTATAGTATGAATTTCATTTACTGAATATTTAGAAGTTATATTTATAAAGGATTGTTTATAATAGAAAGTATCGTGCTTCATTGAGCAGTGTTGAGTACGAGTGAAATATTTTAAGGAAATAATTATTACTGTAATTAATATGTACCTATTTTTCTTTGTTTTAGTTACTTGACGTCATCACATCAACTTCATTTAATGACATATCGATGGTTTATATCACTAAAGCTGTCAGTATGCTATCAATGGACACATTTCCTTGTAAAGCAGTTGATGTGTTTCAGGAATTTGTCTTTTCACATATATCTACCTTTAAATTAAATTATCAAATTGTAATCTTTCAAAACTTGTCTGTATTTTTTACCATCAATTCTCCATTCGAAGAGAAAATATTCCACAAATTTCACAGTATCCTTTCTTATGCATTAAAGAATGGAATTATCAAAGTTGATGATAAGTGTTGGAACATATGGTTGCAGTGGTTTGGGAAATTTAACAAATCAACAAATGACTTTTTTATTGAAGAGGCTTTGAACAAAGCCCTTAACTCGTACTTATGTACTGGACAGTGGGAAAGTACCAACAACGTTGGTGTGGTAACATTACTGTTTGTGCATGCTCATACATGCAGTTTATCTAGTAAATTAATAGAGGGCTTGTTTTCAAAAGTTACAGATGCTGTTTTGAAGTTAAACTCAAATCCATACTTAGACATCAACAAGATCCTGAAAGTGTTAAGTCTTGTTTGTGGAATCTTAGAAATTGTTGTAGAATTAAATTCTAATACAAATGTAAAGATTGCGTCTATTTTAAATTTGCTTATTACATATACTGCTGAAATTTTTGCCTACTTCCTAAATCTTTGTGCTGATGTAGTAACAGAGCATGGCTGTTACGAAGATTTGATACACAGATCTGCATATTTTGTTGACCTCAACATGAAGTTAAATGTCTGCACTGACAATTCGTTAAAGAGTAATCTTGACCAGTTATTTGAAAGTTTAAAGAAAAATATGATATCTCGGCTTGAAAAACTTTTTACAAATCACAGTGTCAATACAACATCTTCTACAGATGTGTTATATGACATGGTTACTATTAAATGTGCTATTTTGTTAGCTAGATGGTATGGTACTGATTCCTGTGAAACCCCAAAATATTTGGAATTGCTTGCTGGTTTTACAGTGCACTTTGATCGACAAATCGTAAACAAAATTTGCAAGAATAATAAATTAAAATTAGTTACGTCTGATTTTTTTATCCAAAATTGTTGGCTCTGTTTAGATTTGTTGTTTAAACCTACTGTTTTAAAAGATATGAGGATGGACATCTTGGAGCGATACTTCAATGATGTAAATTTGGTTTCATTTAAAAAGGTGGAAACCTTAGTTGTTTTTGCTAAACATTTAGTAGTTTTATTTGAAAACATGGTGGTACAATTGGAAAGCTTAGTCGATTTTATGTGGAGGATAATAAGAGAGCAAACACAGGCCGATCAGTCTTTTTGGAACATTTTTCAGGGCTGCATTGAAGTAATCTTTCATCCAAATCTGTTCCTGTGTGCTAATGAAACCATTCAGTGCAAGCTAAAAGATATTTGGAATTGTGTACTAGAAATTGGAAGTAGGAAAGCAGGCATTGTCAATCTGTTGATTAAGCAATGTGTGAGTGTATGGGGTAGTTGTCCAAACAGCCAACATTTTCTTGACAGTTTGTTACTGTATCTTGATTATCTACTTCCTGTATGCGTATATGGGCCTCTGCGCAGAAAGAATGAAAGGCCTTTTAATGACCTTATCCACTATTTGCACAAGTGCAATGAGTATGATGGAATCAAATCCTTGATATCTTTTCACTCTCTGGATCAGAGTGCAAGGGTGGAGTTAGTTGATTTTTTTCTTACACTGAAGGATAGTAAAATGGCCACAGTTGTCATTACCAGGTTTTTATTGTCCTTGCTAAATTTTGAAAGCACCATTTCGAAGCAAGGATGTTGCTATTATCCAAACTCACAAATTCACCGTCAGAAAATAAGAGCTTGGCAAATTATCTTAATTCTGGTTGGCTTCTTTCCAATCTCTGATAGTGCTACGCACATATTAAACCAATTATATCAAACCTTTGCAGCTGATAACCAGCCTTCAGTTCGATATTTTATTGAGTGGTGCATTTTGGTAGTCCTAATAAGGAATAATGAATTGATCGAAACTTTATGGCTTCAGTTAGACTCTGCATCAGAGAAGAAGATCATCACAGTAACTTCCATATTTTCATTATGCATTCACTTAGCAAATTATCTGAATGATATTAGCTTCGAAAGTTTCTCAACTTCAGCCATTCCAAGATTATTACCTTGGTCGCAGGCACAGCATATGACATCACGGATTCACGCACAGGTCGCCTTGCGTGTAATCTGGGATAACATGGAATCAAGGAAGCTGGAGCATTTTAAACATAAATTTAACTGGTTACAGCATTGTTTTACGTTAAAAGAACACAACACAGCAGCTGTCAGGTTTCGCAAGGAATTGTTAGCAAAGCCTTTTTATTCTAAATTTCACCCTGTTAATCATTACTCATTGCAATCCATATTTTCTGGTTTTCTTACACTTGGAGAAGTGATCAAAGACGAGTGCATCATGTTTGATCAATTTAAATACAAAAAAGACACTACCTCCTCTGCAAGTTTTATTGAACTTACTACTTGTGACATTGACGAGAATTTGCAAGGAGAATTCAATGTTGTCTTAGGTATAACGTTTTCCTAATCTAAAGAGATTTAATCACTACTGTATTGCGTTGGCTAGTTTTTTCTCTTTTCTACAGGATAATTGGAAGGGAAAATTTAATATTCTTATCTTACTTGTTCAGGATTTAGCTTCTTGACACTGCTTGTTTATATTTTATTACTTAGAGAGCCTAGAGGTAAGACATTCTGATAAACAACTCATTGATATGCAAAAAAAGATTATGCCGTGGAGAATCCTACCGCCCTCCAATGATACAGCATTAATTACAGAATTCGAAAAGAAAAAAAAGTCACGTGTGTCAGATTTAGTGTTATGTGCGGTTCTGGTGGATAAAATTCCTAATCTTGGTGGCTTATGTCGTACTTCGGAAATATTTGGAGTTGGTACTCTTGTCTTGGCTAGCCGTCAATATGCAAGCGACAAAAACTTTAAATCACTCAGCGTGTCTTCAGAGAAGTGGGTGGAAATTGAACAGGTTCTGCCAATTAAGTTCTTGCAGTATTTGCAGAGAATGAAAGCAGATGGTTATCATCTTGTTGGTGTAGAACAAACTGCAAATAGCAAAATGATTGCAGAGTACAAGTTTCCAAAAAAGACTGTTCTAATTTTGGGAAATGAAAAGGCAGGTAGGATGTTCATGGTGTTTATATTTTTTCGGTTTTCCATACAATCCAAATTTCCAATTAGTTATTTGTAATCATGTTACTTTCATACTAAAATTGTATGACCCTGTCCTTTTTCCAATTATTTTGATTTTTTAATGCCTTGGGTGTTAATTTTAAACTTTGATAGTGTGTGTTTAGTTAGTAGTAAGTGTGGCGTTAACAATACATAACTTAGACACTTTCATATGGAACATAACGTAAACAATAAACAAAAAAGCTTTTTGTTTAAGAAAATTAATTGAATTTCCGTGCCCGAAGGCGTAGGAAGTTCTTTAAAACCGTCGTTTTTTTCTTTCGGAGCATTTTTTGAGAAAAATTGACCCCGGGATTTCACGTTGGTCCGTCACAGATGTAAACTTCGTACCCAAGCTCCTTAACTACTGGGAAGTCTAGTGTTGACGCTTCAGGCCAAAATTAGTATTTGTTTTCGACAAAATTTGGCACAGTTAACAAAAAAAGTATGCTGAACATAATGGTGACATAATAATTTTGATTTTTGTCACCTAAATGTCATTTTAGGCCAAAATTGGTCCAAAAATTAGAACTACTTTATTTTCAACAAAATTTGGAACAGTTAACAAATAAAGTATGCTGAACATGATGGTGACATCAAAATTTTGATTTCTTCTTACCTAAATGTCATTTCAGGCCAAAATTGGTCCAAGAATTAAAACTACTTCATTTTCAACAAAAATTAGCAAAGTTAACAAAAAAAGTATGCTGAACATAATGGTGACATCCAAATTTTGATTTTTGTCACCTAAATGCCATTTTAGGCCAAAATTGGTCCAAAAATTAAAACTACTTTATTTTTGACAAATTTTGGCACAATTAACAAAAAAAGTATGGTGAACATGATGGTGACATTTAAATTTTTGTTTTTTGCCACCTTAAATGTCATTTTAGGCCAAAATTGGTCCAAAAATTAAAACTACTTCATTTTCAACAAAAATTAGCAAAGTTAACAAAAAAAGTATGCTGAACATAATGGTGACATCCAAATTTTGATTTTTGTCACCTAAATGCCATTTTAGGCCAAAATTGGTCCAAAAATTAAAACCACTTCATTTTCGGCTAAATCTGGCACAGTTAACAAATAAAGTATGCTGAAAATGATGATGGTACAAAAGTTTGATTTTTTGTCACCTAAATGTCATTTCAGGTCAAAATTTATCCAAAAATTAAAATTGCTTTATTTTCGACAAAAATTGACACAGTAAATAAAAAAAGTATGCTGAAAATGATGGTCACATCAAAATTTTGATTTTTTGTCAACTAATGCCATTTAAGACCATAAACGTTTCAATCGCAAGACTTTCAACCATGAATGATAGGCTGTATTTTTTGTTAGCAATTTCTTTTAAAATGTGAGTTTACTATGACACGTTTCGTTTTGTTTGCGTTTGTTGTAAGATATAATGTCACTGGTGTGCTTTATCTTCAGAGGTTCATGCACCAAACCCCTTCGAATGTTTGGCACAATAACACAACGAATTAGCAGGTTTTCATCAAATATTTTAGTAGCGCGCGGAAATTCTTAGAGCCCCCAGGGCTTCTTGTTCACATTAAAAATTGTAAGTGTGCATTTTATTTTGTGTTAAAAACGTTATTAAAGCCCCTTTTACCATGCAAAGGGAGTATTTATGGATACGGATACAGAAATTTAAACAAGTTTGAAAATGCATAAAATTAAGATGAAATGTCAAGAGGAAAACTAAGCAGGGACAGATCTATATATCAGCCATTTTTTTACTGAGATTTAAAGCGGATTTACCTAAAATGACTGATGTTTCATAAAGAGAGGTGTTTACGCACACTGTTGACTTCCAAATTTTTGCACGCTTTAAAAAATTCCTTTGAGTATTTTGAAGGCTATAGCTTAAGAGCATTTTTCAATAGATTTCTGGTGAACAACTGAATTAGTACTGCTTTAAGAAAAGCGTGTGTGAGAAAGAAATCAGAATGAAACCCAGCACAAAACAACATGAAATTATATTTTAAAAAATATGCTGTATTCAAATAAAAAATTTATGCGAATACAGCATTTTACATTTTTACGTTTCTATATAGCTAATAAAAATTCCAGATTTCTTAATTTACTAGTTTAAAAATAGTAGCAAAGTTTCCCTGCACGTTTTATCTATATTCTGACTATCTAAAAACTTACAAAACAATACAAAATCAGCTTCTACCTATAGCACTGTCTCTTGACTAACAAAGTTTGTCGGAAAAAAGTATTTTTGGAGGTCTTTTAATTGATTTATATTTTCAACCCTCTATTCAACAAAAAGTGAAAGTGTGTCCAAGTACGTCAAGATTAAGTTACGAGAGATACCCTACTATTTTTAGAGTGAGTTGAAGCAAAATAATTGAAGTCTATGTCCCCTAGTGAAACAACATACAAAGTTAGTCGCAGGATAATTAAGCAGTTTCTTTCGTACGCCATATCATTTATGAATATGTGTTCAACTATATAATATATGCATTTGTGTATTATGTGTAGAAATTCTATAGAAATTCAACGCAGCGCATTTTAAGAAAGTTATCCGGACAGATTTTTGTGTATAAGCGAAATACTTAATTGCAACAATACACCTTTGGCGAAAAATTAAGTACATCCACCCAACTAGCGTGACATACCCTTAATCCGCCAATGGCACTCTTGTCTCCAGGCTTTTTTGATATGACAGAAAGCGGTGCAAAGTACCCTGAAATCATTGACTGGATTTTGAAATATGATTGGCCTTCATATTTTTGCATAATTAAGAGGATTATGGCATAGAGCCGTGATTGATTGATAAAGCTAGCCAAATTTATAAAAAACGTTTTGGTGTTACTTTCTTCAAGCACAAAACGCTTTTCAGTATAGTTAGCTTGTAGCAAGTGATAAAAAACTACTGTTGGCATATTATCTTTGTATATTTTAGGTTCATATCTTGTTTATATTTAGCTTATCTAAACAGCTAAACGTTTTTCGAAAGAAAAATTTGCAAGACCATAATCATACAAACTTTTGGTCTATATTATAAACTTCATTTCTAATTAGTTTATGAACCATAACTCCACTTGGATTTCTCTTGGTGGCACGAAAATTAAAACTCTTCAACAAACTGGATTTGAAATCTAACAATAAATCATCAGTTCGGCAAGCAAAATTTCTATTCAGGAAATACCTACTACACTATACTCTCATTAAGTTAGACGCTAAACAGGACACTTGTTAAGTAGTACACTATTCCTATTGCTACACTATTAAATTGTTATTTTAGTAAGGCAATACATAAATATGGTAAAATAAACCTTTTACAATCGCTAAAAGTATTTATTTATACCTTCAGCCTGTGCGGAAACATCTTCAATTTCATAATTTCCAAGGTTGCAATAAGCCAACAGGACTACATCCCAATAATTGAGCATACGTCACATCGTGCAGAGAGTCCAAGAGCTCAGCAGATTGCGTTCTAACAGTTCTGTTTACTTACTGTTTTCATTGTTCATTAATAAGATGTCATGTAATAATAACAAACGAGTGATAAAATGATCTGTTTTTTTTTAGCGAAATTTTTTTTTAAAAAAAGTTTAAATTATATTTTATCGCTTTTCTTTAACATGCTTTTCCATTAAAAAACTTTCTCTTTTGCTTCAGTAAAATAATCTTTCACTTCTTTCTTGCTTTATAAGCTTATTTATTTTTATTTCACGGTTCAACAATATCATTCCTTTTGCACACAAATGTAAACAAATCTTACTAATGTTAAATTATTCTTTGTGATGGAGAACCATTGAAATGCGTGATTGAAAGATCGAATGTTCATGTCGAAATGATAAGTTGGTAAAACAGGGGTATAATTATTGTATAAAAAAATCACTAATCATTCTCATAAGTCATAAATGCGTTACAGAAGCTGCTCAAGTGGTTGTTTTGACAAAAGCTGTTTTAAAAACTGCGTTAATTGCATTGCATGACTTCAAAGGGGACACTTTAGAATTAAGAAATTTGTAAGTCGTTCAACTTCTTTCCCAAGCCCTTTATTTGTCTGAGAAATAAGAGGGAAAACTGACAATAATGCCTCCCTTATTTTTATATATAGGTCTTACCATTACGCTGGTTATAAACTGTTCAGTGGATATACAGCCGATTGGGAAAAGGGGTGGGAAAGTGATTCCTTCTTGTGTAGTATGGGCTATTCAGAGAAAATATCCAGCAGAAAATAAAAAAATATGTGTTATTCAAAAAAGGTTAAAAAATGAAGGAAAAAAGTCATGTTTCAAATCTTCTTTGGATTGCTTTAACAGGATCGCTTTTGTCGGGTTTTTCAACTTTTGTTTCTCCTGTTTGTGGTAACTTATCTTTTTCGTTGTTGATCAGTTTCAAAGTAGCCGTCATTAATTCCTTAAATTAGCCTTTTTTTCTAATTTTTTGAATTTCTAATGCTTTGTGAACCACGTATGCATAACACAGCTTTTCTTGTGAGTTCAAAGGGAATTTTTGCCCGCAGCCAGTGAGCGATCTTATTATGGTCGATGTCTTTCTTTGCAGATAGTTGTGACGATAGTTCTATTCAGTTTCTTTCAGTTTTCTTTCAGTTTACAGTTTCAGAAATCTGAAAAAGTTTTTTTCAACTGTTTGTAAGTTATTGAAACAACTGAGAAGCAATTCATTCGAAAATAGCATGCAGTTATTTATTTTTTGCAAAGGTATTTTCTCAAGATAACCACCCGCTGCTTAATTTTTTGCTATGTTTTTTGTAAACTAATGGCAGCAAACCTATGGTTGCAAGTGAATCCTCAATCTACTACATCAGACGTTAAAAACAATGTGATAAATAGTAACAAGGCTAGAGAGATATCAACTGTGGCTGATACTAGAAGTAAAACCTCTTTCTACAGAATTAATCCAAACTATGGGCCAGTAGCCTATAACACTTTAAATAAAGTTACATTATTGTACCAGACCAATAAGATGAAGAGAGGCATGAAATTTCTACATCAAGAAGCTGTTGTAATGCAACCAAGTATCACGTCATGGGTAGATAAAACAAACGGTGAAAAACCATATTGACGAACTTATCATGATATTTGTTGCTGGAGAAAAAACTTATTCCAACTTTCTACAGGAGCTTTAGAAGAACATTACATTCGAATTATGAAATCTTTGTTATTAGATTGGTCCACCGACGTTAGTAATGAAAACACATTGAAAAAGTGTATGCCTGCACTACTTCTTCAAAAGAGTTCGAACAAAACTAGTGCTCAACAGAATAAAGCAATTTCGAAACAAGATTAGATTAATAAGAAAGAGGAGAGCTGACAGAACTCCTCCAAGAAGGATTTACAATGATAAAAAATACCTTACTAAAACGTTTTCTACATGAGGAATGGGAAAGTTAATGCGGCTCTTAAATCACTCAGCAAAGCTGGAAAAGATAGTAACCTGAATGGTGATACCATGAAAATGTTGGTGGTGAAACGTTCTAAAGCGAAGCCAAGAGATGAATATCTATTACGTGAAGGGCCAATAAATTTCGCACACGAAACCATGTTTGACGAAAGTAGACTTGGTTTTGTAAAGAAATGTGCAGCCGCAACAAAGGGAGCTTGTGGACTCTCTGAAGTTGACGCAGACGAATAGAGGCGAATGCTTAGATCAATATATCTATGGGCGTTTAGTGTTATTCCTACTTCCAAAGTAGTATGTTAGTAAAGGTGTGAATAATCCGGTTACACTTTGCCAAATAGAATATAACAACTCCATACAAGTAACAAAAACATTTTCAAATGATGTTTTTGTATAGCAAGATCAAGAATGGGATTCAAGTAGCTAAAAGAAAACAAAACGAAGAAAGGTTGGAATCTGTAAAAGCTAAGCACGTGTGAGCCAATCATAGATTCTAAACAATTGATTGCTCCACAGAAAGCAGGTCGTATAACTGGCTGACTGCTTTGCCAATAAAACGATACAGATTTACATTAGACAAAAGATTGTCCTGGAATGCTATCTGCTTGAGGTACAACCTACCACTCACTAGATCGCCAGAATTGTGTGCATATAGTTCATCATTCACTGTGCAGCTTGCATTAAGCTGCCACACTGGTGGATTTATTGCAAGACGACACAAAGAAGTCAAATATATCACTGCCCAGTTCGTATCTGAAGTATGCAAGGATGTTGGAGCAGAACCAGGTCTCTAACTATTAACAAGAGAATAGCTTCCGACAATCGACAAGACGAAGCCCATTTTAATATTGCAGTCTGGGGTGCTATGGACAGAGGGCATATTTTGATGTGAGGGTGTTCAACCAACAAGCTCGATGTTATAGTGAGATTTCTTTAAAAAAGGTTAATGGAATGAATGAAAAGTCTAAGAAGAAGACATAATCAAAATTGTAAAAGGTTTATTTACAGTTTTCAGAGCCACAGGAGTTATAGGTAGAGAATGTTGCAGTTTTTACTCCAGTTAGCGGAGCTATTGGCAAAAAAGAAGAACAACAAGTATAGTTTGACAGTGTTGGGTATGTGCCTGCAAGATTTTAGTTTGTTGCGAAGAATGATTTTATGTATTTTCGCGGATCTCGATCTCACCAGATAAAAAGATGAGTGGAGATGCCTGATATGGAACTTGTTTGTAAAGTTGCAGATGTTCATATATAACAAACGTTTTCGTAGTTCTATTATATTTAGGTTATATTGTTTCTTTGTAGGTAGAAAAAATATATTGTTAATATTGTTAATGAACAAGGATTACATAGTTACCATTATTGGCCAAAAACACTCATCGATACCAGGGTAATTTTCGCCGTCGTCTCTCATATCGAAAAGACAAAAATCCATGGGGCTAGGGTGACCACTTCCTTATTTTGTATTAAAAAATCGAGAAAAGAATTTATTACCAATTTATACTGCAGAATCAATAAACTTCCCATGGTAATATTATTGATTTATTTTTCAAACTGTAAAGTATCTAAATAACTTTTTCTCTGATCGTTTTTTCACACCTTTAAATTAAATGGGAGTGTAAATTTTTTTAATAGGTTTCACCCTCATGAGTATTATTTTTCAAAATAATGAAAAGTATCAGTATCGTTTATTTTCATAAAAAATGACCAATTTCAACCAAAAAAACTTGCTTCCGACAATCGACATTGTTTTTAAAAACAATTTTAGTTTGATTTCTATGGCATACGCAATAATGTTTTTATGCATAGTAAATTTACATTTTAAGTTGCCGAATTTGACGTGTTCATCTGAAAACAATTTTCTAAACTATTTTCTAAATATTACATCCTAAAGACGAAAGTTTAAGTTAAAAAGGCATTTTTTTAAAAAGTAAAATAAATCAAAAAACAGGGAGCTTTTGGAAAATAAGTAGAAAATGTTTTTACGTAATCTATCACGATTCTAAACAACATAGAATAAGAGTTGGCAACAAAGTAGTAGGCAGGGTGTGCTTCAAAAATGTTTCTATATTTTTTAGAATATTTTCAAATTATTTTCATACCATTTAATAGGGATTTAAAAGTGCTTTCTAAGTGATGCATGAATGAATAAATAAACTATGATGTACTATCGCTGTAAAAAACCGTGATTTGAAAAAATGGTGTGGTATGGTACCCCATACCTTTTGAGCATGTCAAAAGGTATACCATATCCTTAATAGAAGAAGGGGAGTTAAACGGAACAGAGCATTTATTTTAATTTAGCATTTAGTGTGGGCGGTAATTAGGAAAAGGCATTAAAAAGGATTAGGATGTTAAATAGATGAAGCACGGTATTTACACATTTTAATTATATTTTTAGGCATTCCGGTTGATGTAATCCAACATTTAGACGACTGTGTTGAGATCCCACAGTTTGGAGTTATCAGATCGTTGAATGTTCATATCAGTGGAGCCATTATGGTGTGGGAATATTGCAAACAGCACATGCTTTAAGTTAAAACTAGTTATTGATTGTACCTTACAGTTTGTAGCTGTTATTAACCTTAAGTACTTCAAAATATTGCTAGAATGTTGTTAAAACAAATGACTATTCACACAAAAGCTGATGCTGTTAATTTACTCAACAATGGTAGATATTGATTTTAAATAAACCCAAATTTACTCTTTTTTGTACTTAACTTTTTTATTGATCCAGAAAATTTGAGATGTTCATTTTTACTAAGTATTTATTCGTACTATTTTGATTTTTAAATAAAAAAAACTTTTTTTTATTCTTTTGCAGGAATTTGAGTTTATAGATAATTTTAAGGTTGCATTCTGAGTAAAGGGATTCCAGAAAAATGATATCAAACTTTTGGTTGACTTTGAGCTTTTTAATGTCTTCAGGATACGGTAAACTTGAGAGAAAAAATTACATTTTTGGAATGCAGCAAGTTTTTTTCAAAAAATGGAGTGAAGCAATGCAGATCTTAATAAAAGCTATTTGGTCATATGCTTTAATAAAAAAAAAAAATTGCTGAGGGGAGTTAACAAAGAGTGTGTTCTCAGTTTTTTTCTGCTTGGAAATTCCTTATATTAAATTAAATACGTCATCCTATGTGAAATTTATTTGTCTTTAGAACACATATTTTGGAAATAAAATTTGTCATTTAGACATGTTTGGATATACTAAGTGTCAAAAGGGGCTACCCTATCCTTAAAAGCTTTTTTCATTCTTAACCCTATTCAGTCCTGGAGGGGGGGGGGGGGGGGGGGATTCGCCCCCCCCCCCCCCCAACGGTTTTTTTTAATAACTCCTTAATGTTGCATGGCTCGATGCTTACTGAGTTTCAATATTGATCTATTAGCCACCTGCATGCCAAATTTTTAGGTCCCATACCTTTCAGAGGCTTTGATATTGGCTATTACTCCAAACTGCCCCTAAAAATCTCTATGAAACCTTTATAATGGGGAAAATATAATAACTCTCGTTAGCATTATTGTTAGAATTTGAAACGTACAACACAACTTTGTTTCATCAAGAAGAATCATTTTGCATGTTTTCGTCACGTGATTAATCCGATTTTCCGATTTTTTCCGATTTTACCCAAAAATCAAAAAAACGGATTTCCGGGCAATTTTTAGCAATTTTTAATGCGATCTGTGTAAAAACTGGAAAATATGTTAAATAACTTTTATTTAGCTTTTAAAAACTTCAAACAGAATGTAAAAATTCGCTCTAGAACTAAAGTAATTGAATTTATTGCTGCCATTTTGTTCCTTTTGTGACGTAATATAAGTGTGCTAAGTTTGATTCAATTTGGACGAGCCTATGAAAAGTTATTAAGGGGTGGCGGGGGCGGATCCCCCCTCCCCCGTCATAATATGTCCGAAAAACCCTGGACCAAATAGGGTTAATAAAGGTGAATTAATTTCGCGTACAGGTCTAGAAATCTCTAACTTAATTTTTTTGTAACAAAATGTTTTTAGACCGAGTGTATAAAATGTTACGTTTAATAAAAAGCAAAACATTAAAAAATGTTGCTGATTGCTGCAACACTTCTGCAGTTCGAAGATTCTCATTACTCAGCCATGTGTCAAAGAAAAAGCCCAACACAACTCAAGTCATTCTGTCAAATTTGCGTCATCGTCAGATGTCCTCTTTAACAAAGCAATCTTCAGACACTTTACTTGTTGCAGCTGGTACTGGCATTCTAGTAGCAACCTGTGCCGCTGTAAGTCATGGCTTATGTTAAAATATTAGACATTCTTATCAATTCCTTATCTCAACAGTGCAACCTTGGTGGTGAAGTGTACTCTGTGCTGCATATCTCTTTTGTTTAATTATATTATGTGTAAATATCAAGTTTTTTAGGCATATTTGTTTTCGAACACTGAACATGTTCCTGATAAAAAGGATCACCAGCAAAACGCAGAAGAAAAGGTATGCCACACATTTGTGGCTAAAGAGGCCATTTGACAAATATAATTGTTAACACATAAAAGACGCATTTCTCATGTAACATATATTAACTTTCTTCAGTCTGAAGTAGTTGGACAAATGGACTTTGATAGTGAAGAACATTCACAGGACGAAGATCAGGCAAAAACTGCAGGTAAGGTGAAGATTAGTAACTATTATTTTGTTTTATGAACAAACAACCAAAATTACAAAGTTGTGCGTTAATTTTCATTTACAGAAGTGATCCCTTTTCCACCTATACAAACTCCTGAAAGTGTACCATACTTGATTATTGGTGCTGGTACAGCAGCTCATGCTGCATATAGAGCGATTAAAAAGAACCACAAAGATGCAAAGGTAAGATCATGGACAAAACACAGTTACATCCAGAATGCCCACCCAGTCAGATAAGAAAATGAGTTTAGAAATAAATTGTGAAATATTTTTTGTGTGTTGATATTTACTTTGTTTCTGCTATTGATCGAACAGGAATAAATTGGTCAGCAAGTGTATGTAACGTCTGTTATTAATTTGCTTTCATGCCTAAGTAAATTTTAAAATTAAATAACTATAGTAAAAATTTTAATGTAGAAAGTCACTCATATGCACACAAACTTTTAGATTTTAATTATTGGCGAAGAGAATGTGTTACCTTACATGCGACCTCCTTTATCGAAAGAATTATGGTTTAATGAAAACCCAGATGTGGCAAATTCTTTGGTGTTTAAATCGTGGAATGGAAAAGAACGAAGGTAACAGCTTGTGATATGCACATTAATTATATTTATTTGGTTTCAGATGAGGGAAGCTTAGGGTTAACATTATTTCCTTGTAAACTTTGTAGTGTATTTTTTGAAGATGAGTCATATTACGCTGAGCCGAAAGACCTGACATCAAATGATGATGGTGGAGTAGCTGTAGTGACCGGCAGAAGGGTGAGTGACTATCCTCAGAAAAGTTGTCTGTCCTTGCAGAGAAAAACATAAAGGATGAAATAATAATTATTTCTTAATTTAAGGTATCAAGTATTAATGCAGAGGAGCACAGTGTAACATTAAATAGCGGAGAAAAAATTAGTTACGAAAAACTTCTTATAGCTACAGGTGAGAAATTTAAAGTTGATATCTTGATTGTGAGTACAACTGCGTGTCTTTCAACATCACTGAGCTGCAATTCCTTAAAATGAGGCAGGTGTGAAACTTTCTGACATCACTATGACGTCTTTATACAGTTGACTCTTGAAGAATTCAACCTTTTTTAAGGAACAAAACACTTCCCTAAATTATTGAAGGAAGTTCGAATTATCAAAAATGTCTGGGTGTCCAACAAAGTACTTACAAGATCTATAAATTTTTAAAATTTGCCTAAAGAAGTGCATAAAAGCCAAAAATTTAAGTTCGAAAAATGTTGAGTAATCGAATATTCGAGTCATCAAAGGTCAACTATACTTTTAATTTAATTTCACAATAGGAGGTCAACCGAAAAATCATCCTGTTTTTTCAAAAGCTGGGAAAAATGTCTCGCGTCGTACAACTTTGTTTAGAAATGTAAGTTTGTTCTTGTACCGTTTATCGCATTATGGCAACTTAAAAACTAACAGCTGAATTATTTTTTGTGATTTTTTTGCCTTAAATATTTAGGTTTCAGATTTTCGTGAACTGCATAAGAAATTGAAGTCCTCTGATAGTATAGTTGTTGTTGGTGGCGGATTTCTTGGTAGTGAATTGGCTTATGCCTTAGCTGCAACAGGTATGATTTTTGGAAGTAAATAGACCTTTAATAGTGCAACAGGTAGGATTACAGTGAGTAAAGTTAGCCTGCATTAAATAATGAGCGTGTAGTTTTAAAAGATCACAAGTTAACAGACAACCTCCATTCTTTCTGTTGCAGTGTAAAATATTTATTTCAATTTTTTAGATCTGACCATGTTCCAAAACTTTAAATTTAAAAAATAGTTTTAATAATCATAACACAATTACATTTCAGAGAAGAAGAAAAAAGTGATGCAGATATACGGCGAGGATGGTAATATTGTCCTTTCTTCATGTCTTAGAAGCAGTTCGTATTTATTGGAAGAAAACAAGCCATCAAAGAGGATTTTTTTTATTTAGGAAATATGGCGAAAATACTGCCACGTTATCTCAGTGAATGGACTACTAAAAAAGTAAAAAAAGGTAAAGTCTGCATTGTAGTATCAGAGTAAAGAATTTTTACCTGTTTGTTGTTAATTCGGAAGTATCTGATCAAAACTGACTAAAAATTGACTGCTCAGAGAATTAAGAAACGAATAAGGCCTTCTACCCCTTATGCAATTACAATAGCTAGTAATAAAAAAAAGATTTTTTATATATCCACTTATCTTGCCTTTTTTATTTACAAGTTCTTTTGAACGGTATGAAAAAAAGCATAAAATTTCTTATTTTACCATCAAGTTTCAAAATTAGCATTAGCATCTGGCGTAAGTTTAGTATAATTCCTCAAACGTTTAGTCATTTACTGAGAAATAAATTGTATTCCTTTCCACTTACAGTAGATAACTGCAACACTCTACAGGTTGAAATTAAGAAGGAGTTTATACGAATTTTTACCATTAAGCCGTTTAATTCATTGCAAATACATATAAAATTGTTTCGTTATTTGATTATTTGATTTTTAGAGGGTGTTAATGTCGTTGCAAACAGAACTATCACAAAGGCATGTTGTCGAAATAATCAAGTTGAAATTCAATTGGATAATGGAGACAAGGTTTGTTGGTAACGCATCTGGAGTTCTATTGTTCGCAATATTTTGATTTTAGATAAATAAATGTGAATGTTTAGGTTGTAGCTGATCACGTGGTTGTCTGTGTTGGTATTGAACCCAACATAGAGTTAGCATCGTCAGCAGGTTTAGAGGTCGATCCTGAAAATGGCGGCTTTCGCGTGAATGCAGAATTAGAAGCTCGATCAGACATTTGGGTAGTGAGTAACAAAATTTGTTGTACCTGAGAAGCTTTTACTAACGAAATGACTCCCAACTTGATTATAAAGGATTCTTAGAAAAAATCTACTTCGAGACCTAATTTCCTCCATCTGCCTAAAGAAATTCTCGAGCATAGTTTTTGTCTGCCGAATTTTACGCTTAGAAGAAAAAAGGTTTAGACGTTTAAACTTTGCGCACTCAGTGGAAATAATTCTCTTTACAGCATATTGAATTGGCATTCATATTAAGTGGATTTAATGAAAACCTAGCTCAATGAAGTTGCGTGTTGTTGCTTCAGGCTGGTGACGCGTCATGTTTCTATGACATTAATCTTGGTCGCCGTCGTGTCGAACATCACGACCATGCTGTCGTTAGCGGAAGGTTAGCAGGTGAAAACATGACTGGTGCTAAGAAAGTTTACAAACATCAATCCATGTTTTGGTACGCTTATTACCCAGCTATTATACTGTGCGCTGACAAACATTACTTGGTAACCTGTAAATTTTGGAGCATGTCTTCAGCTGTGTCAGTTCGGGTCACACAAGCTTTTTTTGCGTCAAAAAAATGTTTTTAATTTTATTTACCCGATGTTACCTCAAAGGTATTGCTTGATAGTGGTAATTTGTTTTTTGTTTTTCTTAGGAGTGATATAGGTCCGGAGGTTGGGTTCGAAGCCATTGGAATAGTAGACAGTGCTCTGCCAACTGTAGGGGTATGGGCAAAGGCAACACCTGCAGATACTCCTAAAGCAGCTTCAGAAGCCACTGGTGAAAGCATACCATCTGAAAGAGAAGAAGTAAGCTGAACTTTTGTAAAAAAAGAGTAAATCCTATACTATCCGAAATGATTTCATTTCAAACAGTATGGTGTTAATTCATGTCAAATCCATGCTATTATACTTCTGCTATCAGCCAAAAATAGTATTTACTTTGATTTAATTGCTCACTTTAACCGCGGTTAGTATTTTTTGGTGATGTAGAAGTTTCTATGCCATGTTATTTGCTCTCTTGAACGGGTCATAGAAAATTTGATTTTTGAAACTGTTTTGATGGCAAACTCTCTGTTGCGTCGTGAAGTGAAAATCAGTTTTTGTCATACTTGAAGCAGTGCGAACGTTACGTGAACTGTCATGTGTTAATATTGGAACTTTAGGCAGTTGAACAATCACCGGTTGCATCGTTGACTGTCACCACTTCGGCGAGCGACGAAGAAGAGTTTGGGAAAGGAGTAGTGTTTTATATGAAAGAGAAGAAGATTGTCGGAGTCTTGTTATGGAATATATTTTCACTAATGCCTGTTGCGCGTCAAATAATTTCTGATGGAAAACAGCATGACGACTTAAATAGTGTTGCAAAACTTTTTAACATCCATCAGTGATGCACAATGATCACGTGAAGTGGTTTAATAAACAACGATTTTAGTTAGATTCGGCTGACGGTTAAAAATAATAGCAGAGAAAACAATCGAAAGTTATGGCCAAAAACTTTTCAATCATCTAAAAAATTACTTAGCTCTACATTTTTTGTATTGTAAATTGTAAATTTGTTTCTATTAATCCGGAGTCAGATTAAACTCGCTTAATTGGCTAAAGTTGTTATGTTAAATTATAATAAGGAAATAATACTTTTAATGAAAGATTTGTGTAGGTATTAATAGTTGGCATTCATAATGTTTAATAAGCTTATTGTTGAATTTTTATCTGATGGGCAGTTCTGAAATAGTGTGTAATATGTGTGTCATCTATACATAAATTGTGAAGAAAAAGAATACTAAAAGTAAGTTTTACTGTTTTTACACTTGTTTTTTGCGTGGAATATCGTAATAAATTTGCTGTACACAGTTTATTCTCGTCGTAGTAGTCGTCGTTGTTGTTGTTGTTGTTATATTTGTTGTTGTTGTTGTTGTTGTTATATTTGTTGTTGTTGTTGTTGTTATATTTGTTGTTGTTGTTGTTGTTATATTTGTTGTTGTTGTTGTTGTTATATTTGTTGTTGTTGTTGCTTTACATACAGTTGCAGCGATTTTCGTTTCTTGTGCTAGCGCACAAATTTTCGTGTCGTTGACGCAAGTTTTATCATAAGTTCCTTTCTTTTTTTTTCAAGATGAAAGACATTTCCACCTTAAAATAATAAAGTGTAGAAACAGTGACTTATCTTGTTCTGTGTCAGTATCGACTTTCAAAACAAATATTTGCTAATCTGATCAATGTGCGAGAACATCCTCAGTTGCACGGAATTCCTCACATGCGTAATCCATGTTTAAATATACAATTAAATGATTTCGTTTCAATAGAAAGAGCAGACAAAGAATGGCCGAATCAAAGTTTACAAATATCGATGACTTCTCAGAGCAGACCTCGCAGGTGCGTTTGTGTCATCCATGCTGATTGCTTTCCTTATGAAGAATATTTAGTACTAATCTGTCACTGTTTATTTCCGTTATGTTGTGTTTTGTTTACATAGATACATAACGAAGAATTTTTATTCCCTTACTTAGGTTAAATTGCTATTTCTTGCACAAAAAACCCTTCTGCTTTTAAGCTAAGTTTACACTAGAAAGAAGACCGTTATCTCGCATAGAACTTTCAGTACAACGGTGTCAAAATGTTGACACCGTTGTACTGAAAGATTATTAAAGAAAAATTATTCCTTCTGTCTCTTATCATCCATTATGGATTTTTGTTTGATAAAATGAAATTTATTAAAAAATGATAGAAAAGTAAATGAGTATTTCTTTTATCTCTAAGTCATCTGGAGATATTCATCCTTCAATTTGCTAAAAAATGACTAATTTTTTATGTTTTGTGCAGATCATTTAGTTTAAACTAATCTAACGAGCGCGATATTTATGTGACGTTTCGTATGATGTTTTTAGGGACTTAATATCATATTTAACACGTGTTTAGAAATATACAAAAATGAAAACAATATACCCATCGTTATAAGAATACAAAAAAGGACAGCTGCGCGACTGTGTGAAACAACCATATATACTAAAACCATCGCCTCGTAACGACTTTCAAACTCACATGCAGATCAACAACATCAGTTTTTAATAAGAAGCACGCGTTCAAAAAATTTCCTCAAAACATAAGGCTAAAACAAACAAACAAATGTGTTCAATATTTGCAACAACCAGAACAAATCATATTTGGCTTTTATTTGAGAAAGACTTTAAAATTTCATAAATATATATGCACAAAAAACTACGAACTTAGAATGTAATCCACGACGAAAAAATGCCTAAACGAATACAATTGTACATGTGATCAACTCGCACACATAAAAAACATTTATAAACACATTATTTAGCATCCCTTGGTGATTACTTCTACTATGGAGCTTTAGTACTTAAACAAAATAAAGCGCCCATGCACATCTTGTTAAAAGCGGTCCGATTAACAAAGGATGTGGCGTAAATCGTTGTAAATATGTTAAGTGTTAACGAGGCCACAATATGCTTGTCTTGCCCAACCCGTTTGTTAGGTTTTGCGCCAGCAATGGCGATCTTATTAGATGATCTATTTTTGTAATCCAAGTCTTGTCTTGGCGCACAAGCGATTCTTGACAGCACGTCAATAAAAATACGGCAGAAAACTTGTGAATTTGCAGAGATTTTGTTACACAATCTGGAAATTAGATTAATCGTTTTTATGAGTGTTAAAAAGAGTTAAAAATAATGTTTATGTAGTTTATGCAAAAGTGTTGAGTGATTGTAAAGATTTTTTGATGTCAGACATTTGCAGTTTTATAGATGCTACCAAAGTTTTGCGATTGACTAATGTGTGCTTTTTTTCGCACGGATTTGGCGGATGACTAAAGTCGGTGAGTTTATTTAGATGATTGTGTGCATAATTACAACTCAGAAATAAAACATGATTTAGTCAGAAAAGTTTGCGCTTTTAATTTCAGGAATTTTTTTTATTTTTAGCACGAATTTTTACACTAAATACGGCAAACGTTTTTCCACTGAAGTTATCTTCAATGTGATATATTTTATGCTGTTTATTTTTTTTTTCTTATTTCATGATGTAAAAGAATTACAACTGCACTGACTTATCGTGTTTTTTTTCGAATCTTTATTATTTAATACCAAAGCCTACTCGCAGTGAATTGACCGACAGTATGTCACAAAATTTTCAAAAGAAACTAATTGCTGAATAGAAATTAAGTTCGTGAGAAGAACCTTATAAATTTATGTGTAAGTTCTAAAAACTTCGTGAATGGACCAGAGTAAGTTTATAGTTCTTAATGGTAAAATTTTGTTACTTCCCACGTGGACGACAAACGTGCAATAAAAACATGCTTCTTATTATTTTAATAAGCCAGTGATGTTAAGCTTCCAAGAACTTGATGATCGGTTTTGTTTACACAGCCTGTTTACACAGTTGAGAAGGTGCTTGAGTAGAAATGCGGTATAGTAGTTGTAAAAAAATTTCAGAAAAAAAAAAGTATCAACTACGTGCATTACAGTGGAATCTCTCTATCTCGAACTCGCAAGGGACCAAAATATTTGTTCCAGATAGAGAAAGTTCGAGATAAAGAAAGGAAAATACCTTAGCCGTACGACAAAGAGACCAAGACTTGTTCGAGATAAAGAGAAGTTCGAGATAGAGAGTAGTCGAGATAGAGAGATTTTTATATTATAATACAAAACAATACAGAATATATTTATATATATTCTGTATTGTTCTTGGTGTTAAATGAGCTAGGTAATAGCTAGCTTTGAATATGATGATGAGTAGCTAGATGGTTGGCTGACTTATCAAACAAATGTAAAACTTCAAACTGTTTACCAAAATTGGTGATGTTGTTAGTATATATCCTGTGTCACAAGTTATTAGGTGTACCTTATTTTTTCTGTGAAAATAACATAAAGCCAGGCTTACTGACTGTGGTTTTAAAATAGTTGACCTTGTGGGTGTCTTACCCCGTTTATTTTTTTCCAAGTAAGGGTAGTTTTGGAAGTATTTATAACTCACATTCTACACATTTGTGATTTAAAAATTAGGATACTAATATCACTTGGTGGGTCAAGTTGAACTTTAAACTTTCATTAGAATGTTCTTGCTTATTTGTGCCACATTTTAAGCCTCTATCGTAGATTGTATTTGGTGAAACAAATTTTTTAAAATTCCAAGATATAAGGTTAACAAAAGGGATGATTTCCAATTCTTAAGTTTTATGTTCAGAGAGTTACTAACAAGAAAATTTAGAAATTTTTCCATGAATAAATTACAAAATGGTTTTTGACGTACTGCCTAGAAAGAATAAATTTTCTGTAAAATTTTGTCCACAAAATGCTTGTCATGCCGAACTTTCACTTTCAGTTGTTTTAATCAGTAATAATGTTTTTGTGAGGTCGAAAACAAAATTTTTAGTTTTAAATGTAGATTTTCCCAAAAATTAAGCACTTTTGCAGCTAAAATTCAGACATTCTTATAAGAAAAAGTTATATATTATTTTATCTTTATCTATATGAAGATTTATGATAAGCTCTATGCTCTATCAATTCATATTACTTACAAAAATGTAAGTATTAAAGTTAACCATCACAATGCTTGATACAAATGTACGATTATTGACAATACGCGAGAGTAGTGACAGAGGGAGTGTGACAGTTGCATAATCACAGCTGCCAATAATAAATATTAATTTTATATATCATTTTATGCGACAAATGTTGAAAAATGCTTTGTTAATTACTCATGCAGCTAGGCTATAGCTACAGCCCTGGAAAAAATACTTGTGAAAATGTTTTTATAAAATCCACCCTTTTAGTTATTCTTGATTTTGGAATCTCTTTACTGTCCCCTGCCCTCCATCACCCCTAAAGTCAATGTTACTTATTTCTGTTAGCATCATTGAATCATCTATATAATAATACGCCAGTTCTGTCTGTCTGTCTGTGACTTTTGCAAAGTGGTTAAAATTTCTTTGAAGTCTATAAAACGTCTAAAAATTTGTTCTTTAAATTAGCAAACTTTGACGTTAAAGCAATATTGACGTCAAATGAAAGGATATTGAGATTAGTCAGGCCATTGCATTGCACTTTTAAATTTAAGGCTAAATAACTTTGAAACGGGTGGAAATAACTGACGTCATCTCCTGCGTAGGTAACTAAGGACCACCTGGGACCAATTTGGGTAAGTTTGCCAAACCTGGGTCCCCGAATCCGTTTCGGAATGGACGGGTTGATGACGCCCTTAAAAAACCTTCAAACCCTAATATCTCTGCAACCGTTTGTCAAAAATACGCGATCCTATACATTTTCTTGATCAGCGTTTCAAGACCTATACAATGAAGGCAACAGGTATACAAATATCTAAAAAAAATTTGGGGGTTTTTGACGGGCCATTGCTAACGTCAGCAAAAATTTTAAACCCTTATATTTCAGCCGCTCATCAAAAGCACATGATCATATACATTTTCCTCATCAGCGTTTTAACCTCTACACATTACAGGCAACGAATAAACTAAATTCGCCAATTTTTTTTCTGTACTGTTGACGTCAGCAAAAAATTTAAAACAACCTATTTTCCCATTGTCCTCCTGCCTAAGTGGATTTCTCCTCGGGCCTTATCGACTAGTATTCAATATTTAACATTGATATTGGGGGAGTAGAGAGCTCAAAATGAAATTTACAATATGTTTTTCTAGCTTAGCCAGCTGCTTGTTGGCTGGCTACTAGCAAGCTAATTTTGTTTTTCTTGAATTGATCAAAGTAATAAGAAGTGCCACTAAGAGTTAACTGTATAATAATTTTTAGTTCTAAAATTGTTCATCTTTTTCTTCACATTTATTTCTCCTTTTTTAGATATTAAGAAGTACATCGTTTTCTGATCCCGAGATAAAGAATTCAACAAAACAGACCAAAATGGATGCTTTGTGTGAATTAACTACGAAAATTACGAAACGTCCAGGTAACTGTTTTTCTTTGTTTTTTTAAGGGAGCGGCAAATTAAAAAAAAAATCCAACTGCGAAAATGTCAAAACAACCAAACTAAAATTGCAGGGGTGTTGCCAGAACCAGTTTTGTGTAAAATTTCGAGGGGATTTGATTTCGCGGAATTTGGAAATCTATGAAATTTTTTTTCCGCCAAATTTTGATTAGTAATGTATTTCATTTATATAATTTCGCGTTCAACGCACAGTTTAAATCGATTGTTATGATTTCTTTCAAATTCCAGAGCAACAAAATGACCTTTTACAGTGATGCTACTCGACAAGTTAGCGCCACCCAGGTGGGCGATAATGTAAACGCCTTAATTGATTATTGTTTTTTTTCCATGCGTTGAATTACGTACATATGTCTGTTTACGGTCGATACTTAGTTGTTGCGGTTGATGCAATAATGTAGATGACACTTTGTGGTTTTGTGTAAACTCGTCATGTAAAGTAATTTCAACACGTGACTTTCAAAAATATCAAGTCTTTCCTTACTTAAAATCTCTTTAAAAGGTAGTTGAAGAGATATGTCGAGTATGGCCGGTAAGTTCGTATTAAGATTTTAGCTTTTTAGATTTCTATGCTTTAAACACAGTTTATAGTTTTCAATTCGTATTTCACTACGTTCCTGTTCCCTAGTTTGTTGCGTTTAACAAATGTGACACCAACATGACTTTTTTATGCTTGCCATTCAGTTATTATTACGTCATCAAAATTTTTCTATGGTTTTTGTTTTGCTGAGTTTCACATTTTTAAGTGTATTAATGTGTATTAATTGTTGAAAGACTTTGTAGGTTGTAGATAAGGTGTTTTTGTCGTCAAAACAAAAAGTCTCTGCAGACACAGATATTAAATTTTTCATTCCAAGCATTCATACATGTAAACATTGAAAATCAAGTGTATGTATATGAATACTTTCAGAAAAGTTAGTTATCTCTATAATAATACGCCAGTTCTGTCTGTGTGTCACTTTTGCAAAGTGGATAAAATTTCTTTGATAAAGTCTATAAAATATCGCCTAAAAATTTGTTCTGTAAATTAGCAAACTTATATTGACGTCAAAGGAAAGTATATTAAGATTAGTGAAGCCATTGCATTGCACTTTTAAATTTAAGGCTAAATAACTTGGAAACGGGTAGAAATAACTGACGTCATCTCCTGCGTAGGTAACTAGGGACCGCCTGGGACCAATTTGGGTAAGTTTCCCAAACCTGGGTCCCCGAATCCGTTTCGGAATGGACGGGTTGATGACGTCATGAAAAAACCTTTAAACCCTAATATCTCTGCAACCATTTATCAAAAGCATGATCCTATACATTTTCTTGATCAGCGTTTCAAGATCTATGCAATGAAGGCAACATGTATACAAATTTCTAAAAAAAAAAATTTAGGTTTTGACGGGCCATTGCTGACGTCGGCAAACTTTTAAAACCCTTACATTTCATTAATCGCTCATCAAAACCACACGATTATATACATTTTCTTGATCAGCAGTGTAAGCTCTACACAATGGAGGAAACATGAAAACAAGTTTCTCAATTTATTTATTGTGTATTTGCACTGCTGACATCAGCAAATAATCTAAAACAACCTATTTTTCCATTGTCGTTCTGCCTAAGTGGATTACTCCACGGGCCCTATCGACTAGTTTCTATAATAATAGCCGTCGTCTGTCTGTCTCTGCGCGGACCCCCAGCTGAGTCAGAAAATGATGTTACGGAAACACCAATATCAAATGCGATATATTTTTGTCTACTTTGTTGCGACGGGTAAATTTAAAGGACGGGCGACCCCGTGGATTTTTCCACGGGCTAGCGACTAGTATAATATGATAGGAGATATAAACTAAGAGATAAATAATCATTGTAACTTCACAGACATGACAGAATTGCTAGAAAAAAAGTCAAGGTGACAATTCAAAAAGGAAATATTATTTTATGAATAAGAGAGTGAGTTTGATACTGTTGTATTTTAAATGTTAGGTTTTTTCTTTTTTTACTAGTCCACCCGAGGTCTTTTTTCTCAATTACGACAGATGAAAAGTACTTTTCTTTAATAGATTATTATCTTAAATTTAAATTATTCCGTTAAGAACTTTCATTAAAACATTCAGTCGCCATCTTAAATTATTTATAAAGTATGGTTTTTGTTGTTTTTTGTTGTTGATAGCGCTTGGAATTCTCATTGCTTTTTTTATAAGACGTGATCACATTTTGAAGCTGTTGAATATTGTGTCTTTTGTTAATTTCCGTAATGCTGTATTTTTTTCTTTAAAAAAAGAATTTTTTAATTACTGTTTACCTCTTAAATATAAATGCACATTAGATTTTAAGTGGAAACGACAAAATATGTGCCCTTTCTCAATTATATGTTTCCGCATGTTACAAATAGATGATTAAATTTTGTTGTATGAACACTTTGAAAACTGGCATAGAAAACGGTGTTATACTCATCGTCTTTGTGGAAATCGCTTCACGGTAACTAAGTCAGATGTATTTATTGTTAATCTTCGTTTATTTCATATCATATCATTTATTTCATAATTTGTCTTGTTGTCATAGTTTTGTGTGTCTATGATATGCAGTGGAGCATGCGGCGTCGAGTGTCTCTGCTTTTTCTGCATTTTGTTCTTTCAGCGTTCAGGAGGTTTTGCGTATTCTTTTCAAAATGGTCGCAGAATGTGTTGCTAAGGAAGCACAAAATCGATGGCCGGAAAGTGTACGAGGACGATAATCTAAGGGCTGTATATGCACGACAGGCGAACCCGTTAATTTTGTGATGTGGTCATATAAAATTTTATGTACATAATTCGGTAGTACTCCAACCCTTAAAAAGTTTAAAAAGTTCAATGCTGAATTGTCTGGAGGCTATTGTCATAGTTTTTGAGTATTATGTTTATGAAGTGATATTTATTTCCAACCCTATTCACGAAAAGTTTTTATTCAGATGTTATAATATCAAATTTTAGTTTCCGATAGTGCTTTTAAAACAATCCATTTTTTCTTTACCCTTTATGTAAATGTGCACTGGAATTGTGTTAACATATCACGAAATACTAAATAATGAAGCAATGATTTATTTATATAGCATGATATCAAAAATTCATTTGAAAATGGTGCATAATTTATGCAAGTTATAACAACTTATTTTGTATAAAGAAAACTTTTCATTTTTTAAACATTTGTGGATGGTGTTCGTGCCATAAGGTATAGAGCGGCAGATATTTTTATCGATCGTATCAATTTAATTTTACCATATTTTATAAAGTGTAATAAAAACGATCCTTTTATGATAAAGTGTAACGTGAAATTATTTTGTTCACGATAATAACTAGTGGGATTGGTGTTCAGGTTTGCTCCACGTTTAGTATGTTTATTTTCAACATGTTTTTAGCAAACTACGACATACCCGCACCAGATTACGAAAGAGCGTTCGATTACAACAGCAACGGATATTTGAGTCCAGTTGAAAATATCTCTGGCGATCAGGAATTCCTCACAGCCGCTTTTATTCGCAAAAATATGTCGTCGCAAATGAAAGATATTTCGAAAGATATTCAAATGAGGTCGAAGCAGTAAGTAGCTATTTTTTCGGCTGTTTTTTCGACTGAATCTGAGTTGGCGTGGACTCAGCGCACAAATAAATGCACAACAAAAAAAACAAAATTATGGCTCCCCAAATAGTTTTAGCATCTATTTTTTAAAACTTAAAGGGCTATATTATAACACACGAAATTCTCTTTGACGCAATTGCGATTCCTCGAGGATTGAAAGATAAACGAGTCAACTAACTCATGCCATTATATTGCTTTAGGGATACTCAAAAAAGACCAGAATTTCTTACCAAACAACATCAAATGAAATCTGCGGCGTTGCGTAAACAAGAAGAAAAAAAGAAGGAAGAGTCGAATGAACTGTTTGCAAAACTCAAGTCTCGATCGCAGCAAATAAAACAGGTGCTGTGTCCACTTTACTGTGAATGTCTGTTATTTAAACAGCGTAGAAATCTGGTGTTAAATTTCCATTCACATTTTCGTGAAAGAATAAGAATTTGTTGCGTTAGACCTTGGTCTTTCTTACACTGGTAACTTGCATATTTTTTTTTTCTTTTAGGTTGAAGAACAAAATCAAGAAGAGAAAAATAAGCCGGAATTCATGAAAATTAAATTAAAACCCAAACAACCGCTATTGTCCAATCATAGCGTTTGTTCGGATAAAAACCTAACCACCGTACGTCCAGTCAACTAAAATAGGGCACAAGAAAGTATTGGAGAATACTCGGTCTAACACTTTAGTAAGAAACCTGAGTTGTTATTGTGGGTTTTTTTTTTATCAAACTTTTATGTAGATAGATTATTTTAGTGGAAAATTTTATAATTATGTATATATTTTAATAATGCTGCTATAATAAACCAGAAATTTGTTAATTTCATGATTCCGTATATTTTTTCTCTTTGAATGCATAAAGTATACAGGAGCGTGACAGATGTATAAATATGGAATATAAAGTATAAAAATGCACGACTTTTTTGAAAATTACCTTATAAAAACGTTTTTAATACATAACAATTTATGTCTTGATTAATAACGTAATTGCAAGTCACTTTATGGTATCCTGGATAGAGAATTAATTAAATGAATCGCCTAATCAAACTTGTTTATGCCGGGAAGTGTTTTATCGAACGCGAATTCTTCTTGACTTTATACAAATGCGAAGAAGGAAAGATTTGTAGCTACAGCGTGATAGGGTAGGAACTAACATGGCAGTAAAGTATTTTCACTGTCTTTCATGCAGAAATACACGATTCGTGCCGTGTCCATGATGTTGGGATCTTTTCCTTCGCGAAATATTCCAAAATTGGGATCAGGTCCAGGATTACATACTTGATCTCTTTTTGAATGTGCTTTGTAACCTTTTTGACATGAATATGTTTTCATTTGTTCTGGTTCATCTACAGAAAAATAAAACACCATCAAAAACTGGCGAAAAACAGAGCATATTTCGTTGGAGACTTGTATTGATAAAGGGTACAGCACACGGTCAGGATTTGAATAATAAACTAATTATTATTTAAACATCTAAACGTTTGCTCACTTATACACAAAGCTTTTCTCATATCACCTGATTGGAAAAGATTAACCCTGGAATACATAATTTTAAGTCAGTACGGGGCGTTTAACAGTATATCTCACACTTACCACCACAAGAATAAGTTAATTTGATATCTTTGCCTTCGGAATCTGTTTTTTTCCATTTAAACTCTTTTCCCGTTCCGCATTTTATTACATCGTGTAATAAATTGCTCGTTTCATCTGGCAGCGGATGAGTTAAAGTGGACACCAAGGGAATGGACAGTAAAAGAACGGCCAATTGAAACAAAGATATAGCAGCCATGTTTTATCTAAAGCAATATATCAAAAACATACCATTACTTTTCTTTGGTCCGTGGTAAAACATGGCATGTAAAACTTAAGGTCGTTAAAACGTGGCAAAACTGTGCTGTTCTAATTAGTTATGTTATAGTTGAAATTCTTTCTAGGAATCCTATTTTGCTAATGTTTTATGTTTTTGATGCAAATTGCAGAACTTATTTTTATTATCGATTTTGTCAGGAAAAGCATACAGGATCAATTTATGCATTTAGACATTTTATATTAAGGAAAACAAAAAGGTAAATAATAGTAAAAAAGAAGCCACGCGGCTTGAATATTTTCGCAATTAGCAACCCAGGGTTTCAAACAACCTGAAATGTCATGAAATCTGAAGTGGACCTTAAACATTGGGAAAAAAAGATATCCTTAAATCTCATAATTGATTTCCGCCACGCAGAATCTTTAAAGCTGCCTGCGGATAATAGATAGAGTCAGTGCAGAGCATCAACGCCACAAGAGCGATGGTATTTAGGGTAAAACATTTAACCTTGTGAAATCTTCATTTTCTTTAAAGCTATTTTTTTCAACTCGTTGACCAATCTTGTAAAAAAACCTAATTCTCTTGAGCAGCTCAAGCCAGAACATTACGTGATCAAATCACAGCAATTAATGTAAAGCATAACTGCAGCTAGCTGGTTTCTTTTTTTGTATAAGTCATGTATTTTATCAGATTTTTTTTTTGTTAGCCAGCTAACTTTAGCTAGGTAAAAGATAGATAAAAAATAGAAAAGTATTCTTATCTAACTAGCTATCACCCTTCCCAGCTACTAGCAATAAAAGGCCAGGCTATATATCCAAAACTTTATACATACAGTCAACATTCCAATTATCGGACAACTTCGGTGCAGAGAGTTTTTCCCGATAATTAAAAGTGTCAGCTTTTTGGAAACCCGATTTTATTGCCATATTTTTTGCCCAAAGATGATCCCTGGTTACTTTTAGCTATTAAGAAGGATTCAAGGCAATTGTTGGGTGGTTTACAGACAAATGAAATGTACATATTTTTTATTATACTTCATTGAAGAATTACAGTTGATTTCTCCATTACAGATAATTTCTTGCGTTTGATCGTCAAGCTTTCGATTTTTTCGCGGATGGCAAATAAAGAATCTGAATCATCTTTGCCCATGCCATCCATGTGGAATAGCTTGTCCAGCGACTTTAAAGCTTCTCGAGGGCTGGCATGTGATTCTGCTACCGGATTTTCATCGCCATTCCCATCACTATCGTCATTGCTTAGTACTTTGCCAAGCGCAACATATCCCTTAATGCAAGCTTCGACTGATGCTTTGTCAAAGTTAATATCGGGAAGTGACGCGCATCGAAATTCGAGTATTCCTCAACTGTCATGTCACTGTCGGTTGGCATCTCACTAGTTAACTCTTTAAACAGCTAATTCTTTACCCAGCTCAACGTCACAATTGGATTGCTTGCAAAATGTCGACTCCGTTCGCAATGCCAATTCAGATTATACAACCAAAGTAGTTTTCTTGGGTTATCTAACTTTTGAAAAAATCACACTAAATCCAAAATGCAATGCACAACTGTTTTCTACGATTGGACCCAACACGTAACGCATACGCTAGTTTCGGAATTTGAGCTTTGAATTATTCTAGCATGGTTGCAGGCGTGAGATAGTATTTACTTTGAAACTTTATTAATTAAAAAGTAGATTAGATCAACCAGATTTTCGCATTTACAACCACCTCCAAGAAGTTTTATTGAAGGCTGTTAGGGGAGATAGCTATAGCTGGGCTAATGATTATTAGGTTTTACGGTAAAGATTATAATAGATCATCTTTGGGAGTTCAGTTAACGTTGCTACCACAAGCAGCTGAAGCATTGAGTTTTTTCACAATCTTGGATTTAGTGCGATTTCTTCAAAATTTAGATAACCCATGAAAACTACTTTTGTCTGAAGTTATAAAAGTGGGAAAACTGATGTTAGTTATGCCTGCTACAAATGCTGTTAGCGAACGATGTTTTTCAGCTTCGAAACGCGTAAAAACTTACCTTCGAGCTACGACCAGTGATACATGAATGAATAATCTGATGGTATTACATAGTTACAAATCATACTCTGATAATATGGATTTATATGAAGTAGCAAACAAATTTATTAAAAAGAGAGAAAGTCGTTAAGGACTATTTGGATCCTTCCATAGATCATTATTATAAAAATCACTAAATGTTTTATTGAGGCTGGCAGCACATTTAAACTTTGTAAATTTTGTAAAAAGTGCCAGCATCCTTAAAACTTCTAGTGTTCTTATAACATTTTATATTATTGTAGTCGTCTAATGTAAATGTGTATTTCTTTCTTATAGAGATAGGAAAATGTATGATCTGGCGCAGTCGCGTGCGCGTACAACAATGACGTCACGGCAATCCATAGGAACCCCCGCAATGACGTCATCGACAATCTTCTAATACTCACCACACCATCCGGTACCATGCCATACCTAACCATATTAATCATCCATTCCAAGACCCATTCTATATTAATCTCCATAAGACCTAGTAATCACCATAATAACGTCATCAAGATTCTAGCGCAATTCCCTAATAATCAACGCACATACAGGGAATTTCCCTATCATACAAAAATGAGTAAGGGAATTCCCCCAAGGGAAATAACCGCATTAGTTTTGACCGTTATATAATCCTCCGACAAACAAAAATTCCATATAACAAATGGAATCACATACGGTCAAACAATTACGAGATATTGCAACAAGTCGTGGCTTAACAGGGTATTATAAGCTACGCAAAGCTGAATTGGTTGCCTTATTGGAGAAGGGGAATATGCCACAGATGCCATCCAGATGGATCAAGATTGTTGACGAGAATCAATTTCCGGGAGATCATATATATGCCATATTGGTTCAAGACACAAGACATGTGCGATAAGGCTGTTGAAAAGAATCCCGAAATACTCTACTATGTGCCGGATAGGCTCAAGACGCAAGGTATGTGTAATAGGTGCAAAGAAGCCCTGGCTGCTCAAATATATACCGGACTGGTTTATCACCCCGGACATATGGGATATGGTTGTTGATAATGGAGAGCTGGAACTACTCGAGGCTTGCTATTACGGATGGAAAAGGCCGGGATTAAAGAGGATCTTCTTCCAATAGCCTGGCATTCAGATAGGGCCATTAATTGGTGCTTTTCAGAGGATGAAAAGTTAAGTCTCAAAAAGTATTAGGGGTTGGCCTGAGAACGTTTATCATACAGCAATTGTTGCAAGTTAATACTATCAATAAAGAATGTGTATAAACAGTCAATATAGTTTGAAAAGTATGATTTTCATGACTTTCCTTACCGCCATTGGTCTCTCCCTACCACTTGTAACCCTGGCATGCGTACAAGAAGCAGAGAAGGAGAAGTACAGGAATCAAATAATTCAAGATCTCTGGGATTAAAATAATATTCTAGATCGTCCTTGTAGATGTGATAGAGTAAATGAATGAACATTGTGACGACTGTTTGGCAGTACTCGATGCCTATGATAAATGTACCTGTGGACGTAGGTTTGTTGTAAGTGGTAAAATGTTATGCTGGTATTGCTACCATGAACATATAACATATAACGGAGGTGGCTGTGCGTGCACAATGACAGGCAAATCTCTGAAGTCGTTCGAAATGAACTTGTTAGCACTAAATTATTTTATAATTTTGATAGTACGTTTACAGACATCAATGATATCAATTTGGAATACCTGACTATATCAGAAGCCAGACCTGCAAATGGACGTAAGGATACAAGATATGTGGTGGGCTACCATACACAAGACCTCGTGGTAGCTCTTAGGGTAAAGACGCCTAACATCTGGTCCCCACATGGGGTGAGCAAGTATAATACGAATGCGTCACCAACAATGAGTCTGAATTTTGAGGAGTATCCGGATTGAGTTGCCGTACCGCCAAATCTGGGACAAGATCGAAGAGTTAATTTTTCAAAAATTAACGATAGGGCCCTTAAAAAAGGACCGTTATGTCAATGCTAAGCTTCAATATTACAAGGACACAATTAACACCAAATTCCATTATATGCCCGTAACGTATGATAAACCCTGCCAATCCAGTGCAATGCTTGTCATTTCATCGGTGTATCAGCAGGGTAACAACTACTACCCGCAGGTGAACATCACAGAATGTCGGTATAAAGACTTTATAAAGGAGTGGCTACTAAGCGAGGATTAGAAAAAAACATATATTTTATAGACCCAAAGGGCCTATAAAATATAACACAAAATTAGGGCTCATACCAAAGTGGGGACTCTACATAGTGCTTGCATACTGTACAGATTGAAGTTTTTTTTAAATTTCATCTTTCCCCTCCTCCCTACCCTTTGCAACTAGTTGGGCTCTCACCTGTTCGTTGATAGCATTCACGAT
The DNA here is from genome assembly GCF_029227915.1 of Hydractinia symbiolongicarpus. NCBI lineage: Eukaryota > Metazoa > Cnidaria > Hydrozoa > Anthoathecata > Hydractiniidae > Hydractinia > Hydractinia symbiolongicarpus. Next base: position 13,512,273 of record NC_079882.1, on the reverse strand, counting down.
CCTATTAAATCTCTGCCGCATCTGTTCCTTCAACAGCATATACCTCTCCTTTTCACGGCTAATTAAGCTATGCTCATGGTCGCTGATAACGCCATTTTCCATTGCCCTGCTTATTAGGTCAACGATACTGTTTAATTTGACTTCCGCAATCAGCCTTATGCCCTCATGTTTTTTTGACTTAACACGTAGACGTTTTGAAGCGTTCCAAAGACCGGCCTGCCCTATTCCGGCAGCAATCGCGAGTCCTCCCATAGCACAAGCCAATGGGACCCCCATGCCCGAGGCCATAGCTCCTATCCCCATCCCCGACGTAATCACACTTACGTCAAGCAGACCATGGTCGCACATCCTTATCCACGTGTTGTGCATCTTGAATGTTTTCGCTAATTTATTCCGCTCTTTTATTTCATCCCGAAGATATTGTTCTATTTCTTCAATCTTGTTGAGCCTAAAAATCTGTCCCTCATCCTGATCGGAGCCTTGCGCGGATGCACTCGGTAAACCCAGATAAAGTTTACTGACATCCATCTTTATTCTATCAAGATTTGTATCGTAAGGCCGGTGAACGTCACGTTTTTCTCATGGTGGAATACGTCTGTTAAAAGGAATTCCAGACGATCGGTTGAACCCTTCTGTGGGAGGTATACAGGACTGGCAAAGGTCCAGGTCAGCATTTCTCCCCAGGCATTCAATTCCTTGGTGGGAAGCAAGGCCAAAATTTTAGGGTTTTTGCCATTTAGCAGACAATCGTCCTCATCCAACTGTGGGCAAAAGAGTCTCAGCCAATGGTAAATGTCGGTCATATATTACCCATCATAGTCGCCCTTCATACAATATTTCTTACTGTGATCGTAGGTCAGGCCTAGGAGCTCTTGTAATTGTCGATTCATCACCAGCGGGTACCCATCGCTGACACGGAGCCTGTAGTAGTTACTTTTCAAAACGAACAACTTAATCTTACAATCTGCCTGGCTATTCAGAATGGTTGCAATATCCTCTATCCTGTATAAACCACCGATGATCTCGATCCGAGTCACCCTCTGATCAGGCCCCACCTTACGTATAGTAAACTCCGTATTGCTATACAAATTCAGCCATCCGGGCCTAATAGATATCGATTTCAGGGCAATACGTGTGTCTTGTCCTAGGTAGTCCTCGAATATGGTAGGCTTCCCGATATCTGTAATATACAGTTGTTTCATCCTTTGTTTTAAAACACAGATGAATATATACCAATCCAATCTGAGAGCCAAGTAAAGGTCCAACAGGGGCGAATGGCCACTTGGTGTTACAAATTTGGAGCATAAGGACTTGTACGTGAGTACAGACTCTCACATTTCAGTGATATTCCCGGAGTTTACAACCTATCTTGATGACCCTGTTCATGTGAATTGGAGGGGTCAGGCATTGGACTATTAGAATATCCAGGTTAATTTGGCTATCCATTGTGCAACCACCGCATTAGGCATCTGCATCAAACACATGACAGGCTCCGTACACCTCATCAACAGCATATTATAATTTCACGTGTACTACCACATGCGTTGTATTCGGGCAAGGATGAAAGTGCCCATGTCATATGACGATTGGTTCTTAAAGTACAAAAACCCATACTCGAGCTCGGGGTATGCCCAAGTGTGTCCCGAGTATGGCGCGGATCCCAAAGTTTTGTATAAATTTAAGGCAGTCATGTCATCATTGACAAATGGTAGATGGTGGCCGCTGGTTGATGGGGACTGGGCCAAGTTCATCATGCCGACAAGTCAGGGTCTGACGTCCGAAGGGTTAACCAAGCTGAGTGAGATTATCAGGGTTTATGTGGTCCTGTTACTGGGGTACCAAGCAGGTGCCAAGGCATCCTTTCTAGGTACCGGTGCCGATAATTATACAGCAAGGCAAATTCTAGTGCAAAAATTTGAGGCTATGTTCCAACGTCAAGAAAATGTAAGCCATGATATTACGGAGTTCCAAAAAGTACTGCAATATGCCCGGACTCCGGTAAACTTTGCCGTCATGCATGGGGTGTACATGCTACCATCCGATATGAACTTACGCATAGGCAAAATTGTCGGTTATAGTAACAACATACTGATTGCCCCCATGAACGCAATCATCGGCATCAGGCTTGATTTGAATAAAAAGCCACTTATGGGACATACGTCTGCGGCACCCCTCAAGCATACTATACCACCAACGCCCCCAAAGCATCACGCACCCCCCATACCTCCCATACATACTCCTGATCATACTATACAGGCCATACCAACTCCCGGGTCTACCACATCGACCCCCATACCTGAACAACCAAACCAACACGAGTATATCAAGGCCTCGTTAATCACCATGAGAGTCGGTATCATCCTAGCCTATATATGGTTGAGAAAAAAATAGGGGGCTTATTTCACATATAGCACGACAAGCCCTGCAGCTCCCGCAATGGCTATATATAGATGCTTTCCTATATATGTAACGATGGTTGACGCTACTCTTAGAAGGAAGGAGACAACTGTACCGATAATACCAGGCAATGCAGCACCTGCTTTACCTGCCATGTATTTCAGGAAATTCTCAAGTCTTTCAAGCTGTTTCTCCACAAATCCTTTTTCACCACCACCTGCGACGCCTGCAGCACTTCCTCCTGTAACGGCAAGAACAATGGTGGAAACCAGTAGACCGATAGCGGATACGATACTAGCTATGGTCAAATCCTGCTGCTTGAACAATATCTTCAATTTTTTTAAGCAGGGAAGTGTTATCCCCGGAGATTTTCAATAGTGTATCCCTGATATGTCTCAGCTGGCTCTGAATCTCACGCTTGAGTTCCTTCACCTTTTCCTGCATACCTTTAATTTTTTCTCAATCTGTGCTATTATTTTTTTATCAGTTTCGGAAATCACACCATCGTATGCCTCATCTTCCTGATCCTTAATCCGTTTCAGACTGTCTTCTGCATCATTAATATCGATGTTATACGAAATTATCTTATGTTCTAAGCTTTTAATGTTACCCTGATAGGCTTGAAGTTCGAGATCAATTCCCTTTAATTCGCGTTCGGTGAATTTAGTGAATGAAGTTTCTTCTGTAAGGGTCCCAACATCATGCAATTTTCTCTTGATCTTATTAATGGTTTCCATCTGAATGATCTCACCGGGGTCTAACAATATCATCAACCTCCAACATAACCTTCTGCCTCGCTTCCATTTTATTGTGCGTAGTGACATATTCTTTAAAGCCCATATCTCGAATATGTTGAACCGTAAGGCCATTTTTTCTTAATATACTTAATGCTAGGAACCCGGTCCCATACTCTTTTGTAAGCCTTATATTTTTGAATAAAAGCTGCCCATCCTCAAGCTCAAAGTTACCATTAATTACATTTATCTCTATCCGGGTTTCATCCAGAGGTCCCAGGTTCCAATTATTATTACTATTAAGATGTATGTAAAAATCACTTACCTCTTTTTTAGTTTATTTTTAATCATTCTATCAAGTGAACCTCCCTGCTGCTGTCCCGGCGTTGAAGTCCCGGATGTTCTGGGGAGTTGCATCGATTGCTGTGTATCCTCCCTATCATCCTCATCGTGCCTGCCGAGATCCTTCTCTCGGGTGAAATCATGATTATCAGCCATCCTTTATTTACAACATTTTCATCCCATATAATAAACATATAATGAACGCATACGGTACATTGATGGACCCCTACGCAGAAAGCAAACACCTTCTTGGCATGAAGGGACGCCGGTAAAGAGTCCAGATTTCCCATAATCCATCAACAATTGTCCAGAAAGAAGATCTATATGTCGATATTCCGAATATGCCCCAGAATGATGTCATTATCCCGGGTAGTCTCAAGCTCTTATTTGATTTGGCACTTACAGGGAGTAACACGACACGTACGATCGTGTCAAATATAGGCAAATCCCTGGTGAAGAATCTACGTATTACCCTGAATAACAAAGAAGTTCAGAATATAAGCGACTACAACATTTTGGGATTATACCGAGATTTATGGCTATCTAAGTTTGAACGTAACAATAATCTCATATTGGAGGGGATTAACCCTAATGACGGCACAATCAGGGCCCTACAGGTCAAGGCAACTGGTCATGTGGGAACAGATGAGGAAAAGAACATCGTTAAGGCCTATGGGATCACATTTTGCATCCCATTGGGGAAGATGTTCGAGCTGACCCGGGACCTCCCATTCTATCCAGCAGGCCTGTACGACAGATTGTAATTCATTATCAATTTCGCACCTTGCAGCGACGTTATCAAAGATGCAGGGACGGGAGCCTCAGGGTCTACGGTGGCCAAGGCGGCCGATGCCGCATACAAAATAACAAACATCAAGCTGGAGTTTGACAAAATCACTCATGAAGGTCTCGCGAGCGCTATGATGTCGAGGTAATCGAGACTCGTATTACCTTACGAAAGAGTACTCAGGATGAAGGTACTTACCATGAAAATATCAGACACTAGCGACATCATCCAAATAGACTCAACATCAAAATCGTTCAAAGGAAAAACCCTATTCCGGTGTCAACGAGACATTTTACAACCCAAAAATTGAGAAGATTACCATCACGGTCACGGTGGAGGGGAAACCTAACGAATCGCAATGTTACTCAAAAACCACCTCGAACAAATTGTCAACATTTTTGGCAGGCGTGGGAACTCCAACGTGACCATCGGACAGTTTTTTAACGAACGGTATGCCTTGTTTGTGGACTTCCGGAACTCCCCTGATGAGATACTACATGGTAGTGGTAGGCCACTACAAATTACCAAGGAAGCCGATGGAACAAGCGGTGAATTTAAATGCTTCGTGTATCTGTTACAAGATGCCCAGCTTAATATTTTTTGATGGTAGGCTTGATCGTGTTGAATCTCTATAATAATAGCCGTATTCCGTCTGTCTGTCTCTGCGCGGAACCCCCGCTGAGTTAGAAAATGATGTTACGGAAACACGAATATCAAATGCGATATATTTTTATCCACTTTGTTGCGACGGGTAAATATAAAGGACGGGCGAAACCGTGGATTTTTCCACGGGCAACGACTAGTATTAAATAAATAGCCACAATAGCTGTTATAGTGGCTGGGGCGGCCATAAACGCCCTCGCATTTTCAGGTACTAATTATCTATTTTCAAAGCTCTCGGGACCTGGCGAAGCAGAACGGAAAAGAACGGTCCCGAAAGAAGCTTCGTGTCAAAAGAACTCATGCTTATTCCTGAAGACGTTGAAGTGCCCCCGGATCATGTTAAAGATTGGTAAGGCCCATGGTAGATGCCTACTTGGACCCATAATTTTTAATACTACTTCCACAGGTAGTATTAAAAATCGTGCCTATTCTGCGAGTTCCAGGAGTCTTTCATGCGTATAATTCCAACCAAGCCTAAAATGCCTGACTCTCTCCGGGTTGACTTCAATACAGCCACGCTCTCGGAGCCAAATATAGTGAACAATCGAATTGGGGGTTTCGGCTAATACTATAATCTCACCCTTCGTGTAATCAACAAGTTTATTGCGTATTTGTTGTGTTACATACCCCTGTTGCCCACAGACCGCAACGTATGGCCATGGATCATCATTATTCTTTTGAATTATTACCATACTGTTATCCTTGCCGGGATCTTCGAGGTGTGGCACGGCACGTTGCTGCAGCTCCTCAATTTCATCCCCCAATACCATGAGCTGATTATCCATGTCCTCAATTTCATCATTGAGGAAAGCAAGGGCATTCTCCTTATCCTCAAGGGCTTGACACTGCTCCTTGAGTTCATCCTGTAATTTTTCCACCCCTTTCCCGGCTAACCATTTTTTCAATGCCGCGGCCTTGGACTTTCTTGACCAGACGGTAATTTCCAGCTCCCCATTCAACGTGACGAATATATTATGTCGTTTTTAATACCTTCTGGGGTATCGAGCAACTGTACCCGCCGGGTACAGTTGTTATACCCTCTAGTTCACCCCTTAATATTGTCATATGACGATCAAGGCCATATTTTTTGGCATTTGGAATGCATAGGAACTTCTCCAGGTCGGCGCGTTTGAAGAGGGGCTGATTTTGTTTATCAAATAATGTCTCGATGGCTCCTGCGGGTATTGCGTTGAATAAGGCGAGTTGTGAAGACATTTTCTATATACCAACACCCGGACGGAGGTTTTCATCCTCCTTAATTCAAAATATTTCAGGATCCGGGATATTCAAGCTTTACGTACAGGCAAGAGTGTTTAGATTTTTTCAATTCGGCCTTAATATCATCCCACCCGTAGATAAGATTAGTCTCTTCGTCTATCACTTTCATATCTGATTTTTCATGTGGGTACCAGAGGAAGAGCTGTTTCTTCTGCCTTCTCAAATTTTTTGGTAATGCCGTATACGATTGCGTTAAAAGCCACAGGCTATGCCTTCTGTGCCTTCCTGAAATAGCCAATTCAAGCAAGGGCTGTCTTTCTCTCGTTGGAGATCATATCATCAATCCCGCCAACAATGAAAATTTCGCTATCCATTCAAAAAATTGGTCCTTGGAATCTATCAGAAATACATAGGGGTCTTTCCAAAGCGAGGACCTTTCAAGATAAGATTTATTCCACCGCAATGTCGGACAGAGGATGATGATATTGTTGAAGTGTCCCTTGTATTGATTTTCAAGCAGATCCAGGACGCGTTGTGTCTTACCGCAACTTGTCGGACCTGTGCAAATTGCCGTATGTGGGGCCTCTACGACGTCTAGTAGGACCATTTTTTTATTATGAACCTTCGGATACACTCCAAAGCATGCGGAGCATACCAATGTACCCCCGTGGTTATTCACCAGGGAATCTCGACAGGCGGGGCAGAGCTTGGTCCCCCTAGCCTTGTATTCGAGGGGTGGTGGAGTGAACCTTAGTTTTCCCTCAAGGCATCGCAATATGTTACGGTAAATCTCATAGAGCCTTGCCTTCTCAGGGCCATCCTCGATGAGTTCGTTATATTGAGGTATAATGTTGTATGTTAATAGGTCATACAGGATGAGGTAGTTTTCATTCTGTTGAACACCCCGAATTTCCCGAGCAATGACAATGGGGTCTATTTTAACGTCTTCATTGACCCTATTTTTGGAGTCGCCCGCCTTTCCTTCGCCTTATCCAGGCAGGCCAGGCAGGTTTTGGTCCGACCATTGCACCTGATTTTAAACTTGTGTAGCGCTAATATTTGCTAACAGATCCTACAACATTTGATGTCCGCCATTTTATTGTTTCCGTTAGCTATTCCGAGACATATTTTGCCTTACAGCATCTGATTCCCGGATGTTATAGCATACTGTGCCCGTCTCAATGCATTTGTGACGTCAGCAAGTGTTGGGGAATTGAAAGTTTCATCGTATCTGAAGCGTACCCTATTATATACGTGCGTTTCATAATTTTCCCACGTGTAGCCCTCATTAAATTGGGTTTTAATATGGTCTTGTAACATAATTATTAGTTCATATAAAGGTTGTATATAGATGCTGCGTTTGGCATTGCCTTTTGATACCCTCCCAAGATTAAGGCATGGAATGCAACTTTTTGTAAGCTTTGACTTGAACTGGTTCAATGGTAGAGATTTTTGGCATGTATAACACTGTTTGGCCTCCTCTTCCATATTTTCTATTTACCCCAGGGGTAAATAGAAACCTTACCATGCAGTCTATTTTTGTTTGGGCACGATGCTGGCTGGCAACCACCCTTTGGAGACGGCCATTTCACGACTTGTCCTCCCTGCTGAAAAATAGGCAACCATCTTAATGACATCGCTGGTGTCCATTTTTGTAGATGGCCTTGTTATGTCAAAAAATTACTTACATGCCATGGCATAGGCAAAGGTGAAACCAAGGTCCACGACTGTCTCGTACAACATATCTAAAATTTCCTTTTCCTTCGGTGTTACGTTGCTAGCACTCATTTTATTATTACTGCATTTTGAAAAAATCAATATTTGGTTGGTTTTTGCCCTTTTTCCCCTGTTTGGGCTCCAGATTGATGCTTTGAGGTTTTTTGGTTTCATTTTTACCCTTGCCAAACACATACCAGACGCCTACTCCAATTGCAATTACGGCTATCGCTCCAACTCCATAGATGTGGGCACTGCCCATTGACTGTACGGTACTGGTCCCGGAAGAGGATTTGACTGCAGGCTCTACAGTACCCTCTTATTGCTTCATTTCTTCCTTCCACTTCTTCATCAGTGCCGCCAACTTATGTCCCTGTGCAACTTTTCCCGGATGCTTTGTGGGCTTTGTAATGACTCTCTGTTCTTGTTTCTGTTCTTCCTCACTCATTTTATTTATAGTACGGTCTCCTCCGTCGTATCCCCTCCTTCTCCACGTTCTCTTACTTTTTTTTGGTACTGATATGTCGGGCCGTATGCCCTGCAATGAGAATAGGTGCCAGAAACTTTCCGAAGGTACAATATACCAGTATGCCCAAGTCCGCGAAGGAGTCTTTAATAATAGGGTCATTATTGATATCATTTTTCAGGGCCTAAACGCTATCCAAATTTACAAAATTGTTAACCAGGTTGGCATATAGGGAGACGGCATGGGTAGCCAGCGCCCTTGACGTCTTCTCCCCTTTCTCTTGAAGCTCACATTGTACGTACTCAGCATGTAACTTTTCTACCACCTCATCAGGGGCCTTGTCAATGAACCCTTCCGTACACTTCTTTGGTAGGAGAAGCCCTTTACCTTTACACAGGGCCTCTTTCAAATCTTGGCGTTTATCCGCGGGCTTCTCAATATTTTCATATTCTGCAGAGGCATTGTCGAATACTTGTGCAATGTCGGACGACATCTTTATTATACGTCGATATCAAAAAATATGTAGGCAATCAAGGCATAGGGCAGGAGCAAGGTTATATACAGATATGCCTGCATTTTATTTCCCCGTGGCAAGCGTCGTAATTTGATCGAGTTGTACAACCCGCTTGTCGTCTGCCCTGTTCAGTGCCAATTTGTTCACCTCCTGCGTGTAAACCCTATGGCCCTTGTTTTGTATCAGAACCTGGCTCTTGTATATATCAACACCCTCTTCCAGACATCTTCGGTAATCGTCAAAGGTGATGGATTTCTTGGCTACACACCTCTTTACGCCCTTGGCTTTTCGAACACCGCCTTCTGGTGTAAAGCTCTTATAGGCATATGCCTTGGCCCTCAATGTAATGAACTCGGTCATAACTTTACCATTTAGTTCATCCTTCATCAAGCCCACCACTTTCTTGTTTTTTCCTATAGGGAGAGGCCTTCCATCATCGGGATTATAGGTATTTATGTCGAATCGTTGGCTATATCCTTGTAAAAGTCATGGGTTCGAATGTGGTATACGAACGAGTCCGTGTCCATGTAACAGAGCTGCAGCGTGCTACCATATTTGGGCTGCATGTAATCGTAATGGAATTCATACATGATCAGCTTTGACATACCCAGGATTGCCTGGCCGATGTATATGGGCTTATTCATTTTAACCTCGGTCTTGCCCATCTCTATACCCATTAGGTTTTTATTGAACCTGCTTCCACCCTTGAAATTAGGCTTCATTACAAATTTCATATACTTGTCCTTATTGGTGACCAGCTGGATGTTGCGGTGATTTCTAATATTCTCCATAGTCTTCCCAAATACCGAGAGATTCATCAATTTGAAAAAATCCTTCTCAAAATCATTCCTGGCAGCCGTTTTCAACCTCGTGTTGTGATCAATGTACCCCGCCAGCCAGGGCTTCTGGTTGAACCTAATAACCCTATGCACCTTATTGAGTTCAAGCCCATGTTTTATAGCCTCGTAAAGGGCTCTAATGTGTACAACATATTTACGCTTATGCTTGGTATCAATTTCTCAACCTTGCGGACCTTCCTTCGTACGGGCAGAAATGGCAGCTCGTTATGCTTCTCATGTAATTCCTCGGGGTAATCAATATCTACCTCTAAAATATAGCCATGCTTGTTGTCCTCAACAAGTTTTCTGATGCGACTTTCGGTGAATGCCTTGACATTCCGCACCCATTTGAAGCCATCCGTGGGCAGATCTTGACGCATGGCCCAGCCATACAAATTGTTGGCATCGAGGTATTGCAAGTAGGAGGATTCAATCTCCGGATCGTACTGATTTCCCATATCCTTGTTATTGGCTTTGGCATATCGATGCCACACAGCCCGTGTTTGCCTCCCCGTATACCCTTCTCGAACATGAGGAGCATGTTGGGGTCTGTAAGGAGCTCAAGCCTTATACCTGTAAATTTGAGGGCTGCCTTCCATACCAGGCTGGGTGCGGAGTAGAAATGGGCGGGGTCAAGGCTGTAGTTGCCCAAACAGACGCCTGTCTCGAAGACGTCGGCCAATAGCAGGATGTCTATGGTCAGGTAAATATCGTAATAGTCTCCCATGGTAACGTTATCGCCCCCTGGGGTAATGACCTTCCATACCTCTTTTGCGTATACATAGTCCCTGTCGCTGATGCCCTTCATATTGAGCTTGCTGTAGAAGGCCTTCTTGGGAGGTAGTTCCGGCTCCTCGAATCGATGCCATCCATCCATGTACTCATACGGATACACGGCCTTCCGAAGCATCAGCATGAAGACGTCATCTTTGTCGATGAAATTTGCCATGGATGGGACATTTGCCTTTACCTGGTCTCGATTAAGCTACTTGGTGGTACACGTTGATTCACAAGCTGTACACCAAAAGCTTGCCATATAAGTCGTTAAGTCGTGTCTATGCTCTGGAATTGTAGACAGTTATTATCTGCACACTGCTTACATTTCATACCTGCGGTGTTTGTACCAATGAGATTGCATGCCAATTTCTCCAACAAGGATGCCATAAATCGACAGGAATCTATGAACCGTATCTCTATTGTCTTGTTCTTCTCGCCATCACCATACCCCATACCCCCAAGGGGTACCTTAATTTTAACGCCGAAGCTTATATATTTTTCCGTGTTCTCGGTGATGCATCGAATGTCCTGACTATCATATTTTTCGCCCAGTTCCCGGATAAACAGGTGGGCGTCATACCCCAATAAGTTATGAAAGATGACATGGATATGGTTTGGTATCTTGTATTTGATGTTGCAGCTGTTATGTGCTGCACCCCTATATAACATGTTATAGTGGCAATGGTCCCTGACCTTATGGTTATTCTTTCCGTCATCAAAGGGCTTTAGGCAGATATGGCAGTTCGATACGTCATGATGTTCTTTAGGATCTCTGTTAAGAGTTTCATGTCCTGCTGCGGGTATTGATTATATAGTCTTTTAACCTCATCCTCCAGAAGGTTGACGAAGCAGGTAACGCATTTCTTGCCTCTGTATACAGTTAAGGGATCCGGTACATCCCCATAGGCAAAGGTACTATAGGTACACCATCCGGATAGTACGTGCTTGCTCAGCTTTTTGGTCTTGGTCTCTCTGGCATCCTCTTCCATTGGTATTAATAAGCGTTCGAAGTCTGCATAGATGGCAAATGGCACCTTGAATTGTTGCTAACCATCTCTGTAGTATAGCCATTTTTCAGCCTCCGTTGGCATTGTAATTTTAAGTGCCTCGTAATCGGTGCAATACCTGTAATGCTTGTCTCTCGATTCAATTGTCGGAAAAGCCTGTAGGCAGTTTAGGCAGAAGTGCATTTTTGCGGTATTTTTTGAGGTCTCAATACAGAGAAGCCTCACCATCCCCATATAGCCATCAACATCAGCATTTCTTATACCGGTAATTCGGAAACTCATAAAAGTCCTGTGAAGAGCATGCTTATGCTCCTGTGGTGTAAAATCTTTCCCCGGTTGTTCATATATATAGTCTTTCTTGGCCTCTTTTTCTACTTCGTCATGAAGTGTAAGCATTGTATTGGTTGCCCTGCGATAGAGCTCCATCACCCCTCGTTTGAATTTTGCATAATTACTCATGACCCCTTCTTTTATAGGCATTGGAATGGCATCATACAGCCAGTTGTACCATTCCTGCATCTTGTCCCTTACAACAGAACGATTCTTCGACAGCTCCTGTTTCTCGAAGACGTCTATCTCAATACTCAGTTATGCCATCCCCCGATTTTACCCCCTATAGGACGGACCTTCGCCATCTCCTGTCTCTCAAAGATATCCATATCCCCCGGTACTACAGGCTTGGCCGGTTGTTTAGGTGGCATCTGTGGCATATTCCCCTTCTCCAATAAGGCAACCAATTCAGCCTTACGTAGCTTATAACACCCTGTTAAACCACGACTTTTTGCAATATTTCGTAATTGTTTGACCGTATGTGATTCCATTTATTATATGGAATTTTTTGTTTGTCGGAGGATTTCATAACGGTCAAAACAAATGCGGTTATTTCCCATAGGGGAATTCCCTTACTCATTTTTGTATGATATGGAAATTCTCTGTATGTGCGTTGATTACTAGGGAATTGCGCTAGAATCTTGATGACGTTATTATGGTGATTATTAGGTCTTATGTAGATTAATATGGAATGGGTCTTGGAATGGATGATTAATATGGTTAGGTATGGCATGGTACCGGATGGTGTGGTGACTATTAGAAGATAGTCGATGACGTCATTGCGGGGTTCTTATGGATTGCCGTGACGTCATTGTTGTACGCGCACGCGATATTGCGCCAGAACATACATTTTCCTATCTCTCTTATTTTGGTTTCTGATGAAAATTTTTATCTTAATTTTGATACCAATGAAACAATACAGTTTTTCTAAATTACAAAAATATCAAAACATTCATTGTGATTTCTAACATTTTAACATCTCGCATAGCATAGCCCTATTCAATACGAAAATGAGACTACGCCTAGAATTGAGGCCAAGGCTGCTAAAAAAACTCTTTCTTTTAAGCCGGGCACAACAAAGTTGAATAAAATTATCAGGTTCACGCTATAATAGAGAATATCTATTTTGCCGTAAAATTTTATGATATCTCCATAATATTGCGTGTGTTTATAACAATCCCCATAATAAAACGAAGATATGCCAACTAAAACAGCTCAAATTGCCAATTGTTAGTTTTTCAACTAGAGAAAAGAAGTCTGTTCTGTCTGATTACTTTTAAGTTTGCCAGTTATATTTAAACTTTTTATAATTTTACTTTTGGCTTTTAGTAGTATTAATACTACTAGCAGAGATAGAAATATGTTCGTTCTAGCGCAGTCGACGGACTACAAGGGAAATTCCCTCAAATTCCCGAAAACCGAAATCCCAATTCCGATATAATCCGAAAACAATTCCGATTCCGATAATTCTGAGCATGCGCAATAGCGACTAGCGGGAATAATGCTGACATCAACAAAAAATTGAGATTGCGCAATTGAGTAGGGGAGAGTCCCTTACTCAAAATACGACCGCGCTAGAAATTTTATTTGATTGACATCAAAAATCTATATATATAAAGATGAATACACATACTGTGAAACAGTTACACGCTATCGCGAAAACCGTGGGCTTACGGTCTATTCCAAGCTACGCAAAGCCGACCTTGTTGCTTTATTAGAGGCACACTCAAGACCTGTTCCTGCGCCAGAATCAAGGCCACAAGCATTTACACCAGATGCCTTATAATATATTTGAGCATCAAGAGATGGCAAAAACCCGTCCAATTAAGAGCAAGATTGAACCTCGAATCCCCACACCCGATGCTATGAATGTCTTTGAACGCCAAGAGATGACAAAGACACGTCCAGTAGTCAAGAGTAAGCTGCGAGAGTGGTCTGACTGGCTTGTGAACTATGTACCAGAAGGTATTAGAAAGTCGGTGCAAGGTATATATGCATCAGCAAAAAATCGCATCCTTGCTTTTTATGATGGAGCAAAGGGGACCCTGATGGGTGAAGTTAAAGAATAGGCAAGGGAGGATCATGCCGAAGACGAGCAGCAGCCGAACGAAGATTTCTCGCCTCAAGAACATAAGCATGCTCACCATAGAACCTTCCGAAGTTTCCGCATCCCTGGTATAGACGGTACGGATGTCGAGGGGTACTTGCGGATGGTGCGATCACACGTGAAAACTCTGGTCGAGAAGAAGGTTAAAGACATGGGGTCTGCTAAGGTGCAGTGCTCCCTCTGGATTTTATGGAAGAAGCCAGTGGAGGGTACTAACGAGTTTATCGAAGTTGATAAGGTCTTCCATAGCAACATGACACCGGTCTTTCAAGGTACAGTCGTGGACGAGGTGTTAGATACGATGTTTGTCCAAGTCAAAACGCATGTGGAGGACCCAGCGCTGCCTAAAAGTGGCTTCACGATCGGTCGAATCATGCATCTCGACGTGGACTTCCATAAGCTACGACTAACAAGGGGTTCCTCATATATCAAAGCACTCAAGTGGATAGCCACCAAAAAGGCCATCATTAACCCCGCGAACAAGGACGGGGAGTGTTTCAAGTGGAGCATGATAGCTGCTCTGCATCATGAGGATATAACTAGCGATCCACAGAGAATCAGCAAGCTGAGACCATATGCGGAGCGCTATAACTGGCAGGGCATCGAGTTTCCCACAAGCGTCAAGGATATCACCAAATTCGAGAAGAACAACCAGACATCGCGGTGAACGTCTTGTACGTGACGGGGATGACTTTTAATATCCTGCGTCGATCTACAGACAACGGACGCGAGAAACAGGTTAATCTGCTACTCCTCACGGAAGATAAAAAGAGTATATAACCATCAAAAATCTCTCACGGCTCCTGGGTAGCGAGACATCAAAGATTCATGCAAAGATGCACTTCTGTATGAACTGCTTGCAAGCCTTTCCAACAATCGAATCGAAAGACAAGCACTATACCTACTGCAGGGATAACAAAGCGGTCAACATCACAATACCAAGCGAAAAGTGGCTCTCCTACAAGGTCAGCAGAAGTTCAAAGTACCCTTCGCCATCTATGCGGATTTCGAATCCCTGCTCGTTCCCATGACGGAAGATAAGGGGGAGACCAAGACGAAAAAGCTGAACAAGCACGTACCATGTGGCTGGTGTACATATAGTGCCTTCGCCTATGGTAATATATCATATCCCTTACAGAGATAGCGTGGTAAGGACTGTGCGAAGATGTTCGTTCAACACCTGTAGGATGAGGTAAAGCGGCTCTACGCTACCTTCCCACAGCATGACATGCTGCCCCTAACAGAGGTGTTACAAAGTTGGTATTTCGCTGAGGATGACACCTTTAAACTCATGCGCAGAAAAAGTGTGTATCCCTACGAGTACATGGATGGCTGGCGACGATTCAAAGAGACTGAACTACCTCCCAAGGAGGACTTCTATAACAAGTTGAACATGAAGGGGATCAGCGACGAAGACTATGAACACGCTCAAAAAGTCTGGAATGTCATCAATCCAAAGGGTGTTGAGGTCAACATGGGTGACTACCATGATATGTACCTCGTCGCGGACGTCCTGCTACTAACCGACATCTTCCAGAGCTTTCAAAGTGTATGCCAGGAGAGCTACAAGCTCGATCCTGTTCATTTCTACAGCGCACCAGGCCTGGCATGGAAAGCAGCGTTGAAGTACACCGAGATCAAGCTAGAGCTCCTTGCGGATCCTGACATGCTCCTGATGTTTTAAAAAGGTATTTGAGATGGTATAAGTCAAGCCGTGCACAGGTATGCCAAAACCAACAACAGGTACATGGGGGATCAATACGACCCGGAGGTTGAGTCTTCCTACTTTCAGTACCTCGATGCCAACAACTTGTATGGCCGGGCCATGCGTCAAGATCTGTCAACGCATGGGTTCAAATGGCTGTCGAACGTTGGGACCTTTACAAAGAAGAGGATTGAGAGGATCGTCGCTGACAACAAGCATGGATGCATCTTGGAGGTTGACATTGATTATCCAAAGAGTCTGCACGACAAGCACCACGAGCTGCCTTTCCTTCCGGAGCGCAAGGTGGTTCACAGGGTCGAGAAACTGATACCAAATCTCGAGCATAAGCGGAAGTACGTGGTGCACATAAGAGCCCTTCATGAGGCTTTAAACCAGAAGTTTAATTTAACCAGAAGCCCCGGCTGAGGGGTTATATCGATCACAATACGGGGCTTAGAACGGCTGCCAAAAACGAGTTCGAGAAGGACTTCTATAAGCTAATGAAACTTTCGGTATTCGGTAAAACTATGGAGAATTTGAGGAATCACCACAACATCCAGTTAGTTACCAACGAAGAGAAGTACACAAAGCTCGTTATGAAGCCAAATTTCAAGGGTGGAAACTACTTCAGCAGCCATCTCATGGGTGTGGGAATGTGTAAAACAGAGGTAAAGATGAACAAGCCCGTGTATATTGGCCAAGCCATCTTGGATAACTCGAAAACCGTCACGTACAACCTCCACTATAACTATATGCAGCCCAAGTACGGTAGCAAGCTGCGGATCTGCTATATGGATACCGACTCATTCGTTTATCACATCAGAACGGAGGACCGTGATATTGCTGATGATGTAGAAGCACGTTTCGATACGAGTGCCTATAGCAAAGATGACAACAGACTTCTCCCCATTGGCAAAAACAAGAAGGTCGTGGCCTTGATGAAGGATGAGCTTAATGGGAAGGTCATGACAGAATTCATCACCTTGAGAGCAAAGCTGTATGCTTACAAGAGCCTCACGAAAGAGGGTGGCGATCGCAAAGCGAAAGGTGTGAAGAATTGTGTAACCAAAAAAAACCATTACCTTTGAAGACTACCAGCGCTGCCTAGAGGATGGTGTCGATATATACAAAACCTGGGTCTGGATCCAGAACAAAGGGCATTAAATCTATACGCAGGAAGTGAACAAGCTGGCACTCAATAGGGTAGATGATAAACGGATAGTGCAGTCTGATGAGATAACAACACTTGCCAGGGGCCAATATTGCTTAGTGGCTAAAGAGAGCAAATAAATGGACGTTGTGTTACTAATCGCCGTGCTACTGCCATACGTCTTGATCATCTTCGGTTATTTGAGATACAGACGACTAATAATAAAGTTGTCTAAATTAGCTGAAATTTTTGATAGAGTTGTTACTCCCGCAGAAGCCATTGAGCAACGTGAAAAACCTATTGACAAGCGCCAGGCTTTGAAAGATGCACGTAAAGGTAAGGTACACCTCCCACCCAAGAAGTGCACAGAAGCCTTCCTTGACAAAGCATCACCCAAAGTGATCGACAAGATACATATTGAGTACGCTAAACGTGAGCTCCAGGAGAAGAGAGAGAAAACGGCCAAGGCTCTATCCTCACAGGCTATCAGTCTATATACCAAGGCCGTGGGGAGTATGGTTCAGTTAGATAGTGCCGAAGGTCTAAGGGTGGATATTGAAGAGGATCCCATCATCAAAGACTCTATGGCTGACTTGGAGGTTCTGGTGTACTCAGCTTTCAGAAAGTTTCTCACACCTCTGATCGTCGCTGCGCATACGATTAATCACACTCAACTCCCAACGTCCAGGAGTGGTGAAGAACGAGATGATGAAGAGCAACAAAAAGATGAGCAGCGCGTGTAGTATTATCATCAATCAACAGCAACCCGAGACCGTGGAATAATTGTTGAAGTACATAAAAAGCACCCGGGAAGGGTTGCAGCTGGTAAGAGACTTGCCGAATGGAACCGCCAGCAGGGGAAGCTTGGAATAGCTCCACGAAAGAAAAAACCCATGCCGTTTAGGAAGTTCCTGCGATACTTCGAGAGAGATTTAAAGACTCCTGAAGCCATACTCACGGGGATAAAAGAGACCATGGAGATCCTTGAGGACCAGGGCTTGGCCTTCCATCTTTCTTTAAAAAGGAAGTGATTCCTATACGTCTTAAACGTATAAGAAATGAGCGAAGAACAACCACAAGAAGTAACAGTCATCACAAAGCCAGCAAAGCACTCAGGGAGAGTTGCGTGGGGTCACAAGTTAGAGGCACTGAAGAAGGAAAAGAATAAACTGAAGCAACAAGAGGGTGCTGTAGAATCTACAGTCAAAACCTCTTCTGGGGTGAGTTCTGTACAGTCAGGCAGTGTATACATTGGTGGAGGCCTTGTCATACTTGCGTGCGTAGCTGTTGGTGTCTACCACCTTACGCGTGAGCAGCCTGCAGCGGCCCAACAGCCTGCCGAAACCTCAGAACCACATACGGCTCCCACGCCCAAGCCAAGCCCAAACCGAAGTCAGCAGCTATAAGATTCTATCTGCCCTGTGGCAGACAGAAATAAAAATTGGCTCTTGACATAGTCAAAGACCCACATACGGCAATATTTACAAGCCCCACAAGCTGCGAAAAGACCCAGCGCGTGCTCAACCTTTTGGAAGGCAAATACAAGGGATACTTTGAAAATATCGTCATAATCTGCCCCACCATCCGCTGGAACAAGACTTACTTGGAGAGATCCTCACTGTGGGAAGATGACTACGTATCCTTGATAGAGCCGGGTGGCCAGTTATTTGAATGTATCAAACACCTATCGAAGCTGCTTGTGGGTGAAGAGAGCTTCTTCATTATCGATGACATGATAAGCGATGAAAGTCTCGATAAAAAGCGGCAGCCCTTGCTCGAACTCGCTATCTCGGGAAAGCGCAGAAAACACAGCCTATGGCTCCTCACTCAAAGCTACACGGCTCTACCAAAGAACCTAAGACGTCAAAAGAAGCAATTGTTTATGTGGTACCCCCACGAAAGGAGCGACATGAAGCTTATCGACGAAGAGACTAACATGATCTCGGATTGGGAGAGCATCAAGACCCAGCTCAGGAAGTCCAAGCATGCGTTCTTGTATGTGAGATTGGAACACCCTCGGACCTGGAAAACTTTGGAGTGATCAGACATCACTGTACCGGCGGGTACAACTGAAATTGGAGCATTTTGCTTTGATTTTTCAACTAAATAAATATGTCTAGTATCGACATGTCTTGTAGGAGTTTGAGTGGGAGATCCGGAAATTGGAGTATAAAATCAAAAACCTGGAGACGAGCTATAAAGAAATCGATCTGTCGAGAGAGGGGGAGACCCAGAAATTGGAGGAAACAATCGTAAACATGGAGACGAGAGATAAATGCAACGACCGGATTGCTTTAATTGCGTGCGTCTCATCGCTAACTCTTAGCATGATCTGGCTAGCGAGAAAGGGTGTTGAAAAATTGCAAAGTCGTATAGGGATATCCCGACCATTTCCCGCCATGAAATAGGGATCGTTAGTAACGACCCCTTGGCAAAACCACGCCTCGCCATGAGATCACGGACCATGCGTCGGACGCATGATCCAAGGAAGTCGCTGGAGACGACGCTTTCGTAACATTTGACGGTGCCTTGGAGATCGTGCATCTCCTCGCTAACTCTTGCTACTATATGATGAAATATTAGGACCATTTCACGTCATGAAGTAAGACCACCCGGTCTGGTATGCTAGGAGGAGGAAAAAAATCCTCATGTTTCCAACAAGTATATAATACGATATAAAGACGTTAAAAATGTTGTGGAAATGGGGGTCAATATTGACCTCCCCCAACCAGATACGGTTTTACTGACAGAACCGGGACTTTATTGCTTTCTCTTGATGTACAGTCCTCAATGTGAGCCAATGGCTCACATTTAGCCCCCTGTTGGATTTCCGCCTCCTAAATAACATATGATTGAGGACACAATTAAGCAGCTTATGGAACGGATAGAGAAAATTGAGGCCGAGCTCGCGTATGATAACATTCGAACAAGGAACCATCCGAAACGGATATAGATTGGTGGTTGTTGGGTGACATAGCGTGGGATTTGCGACAAATTCGAGACCAGGCAAACTGGATCAGGAGGCTTACCATTATAGGTTCCACCACCATGGTGTTTCGCGCATTATATAGAGCGTTATGATACAATTTTACCGACAGATACCAGGGCTGCAATATTAAGGTGAACCACTGGTTCACCTTAACAAACCTACAAATTACCATTCTTTTACATACTCCTCAGCCACAAAGCTTCCATCAGGCCCATCTGCCAGATAGTATAATAACCCCGTACCTGTCACGATACGGTCTAGTCTATACGTTTTCTTGCTCCACCAAGCGTCGTTCGCACGTCTTTTAGCATCACCGTGCTCCTCTCCAGCTTGCAGCAAGTACAAGTAGAGGCCGTCATCCGGTAGAGGTTTTTCCTCCGGGTGCTGCTCACTTTTCATAAGCGGGACTTCATCCAGCTTGATGGCTTTCGAAGGCTTCATGTCGATCATGACGGTCTTGGTGTTGTTCATGCTTTTTACGATAGTGTACAAGTGTTTGATCCATGTGGTACTAGTTTCGTCAGAGGCAAGCTCTTGCGCATCTTTGCCCTCCAGCAGCTTCGTCACATCTGACTTGAACTTACTACCGTTGTCGCATTGGAATGTCTTTGGATAGCGGAGAGGTCCCGCTTTGTAAATATCCTTGAGCATATCAGCGACTTCGCTGGCTTTCTTGGTTCTCAAGGGTATAGCTACTACTTATAGAGCGAAGCTACATCGATGCCTGTGACGATATATTTGTAAGTGCTGCCGTAGACATTGTCATGTGGCATGTAGAGCAAATCAAACTGATGCATTTCATTGGGTTTCTTTTTAGGTAGTCCACTCTGCTCAGTGAGTAGTTTGATGGCTTTTCGACCAGTCCAGGAGATGTTCTGGCTGGTAATAGATACTGCTTTGTTTTTCCTCTTCTTCTGTGAGGATATGTGCTTATACTTTCGACATGCTTATTACATGTCGAAAATGTTCCGCGATGCTGCTAGGTGAACTTGTACACCACGAAACCCAGTATAGCCAGAGAGCCCACGATGAACGTCAGCTCACTGTCCTTCTGTTTCTGGGAAGGCTCGTAAAAGTCCGATAGTTTGGGCTCTTTTTCGATAGTCGCAATATAATACTTTCGCATGCCCTCATCAAATTCTTTCAAAGACTCACCAGCCTCGCGCTTCAATTCACGATGATGGTTATACCAGTCGATCTTGGCTTGCCTGTCCCGCACCCTTTGAGCCTGGGCTACCTGCAATTTTTCCACGGCCTTATCATTCCTTTCCTTTCCTCCTCACCGTGGCCCATCAATGTACCAAATAGGTAATTCGACCCGCTAAATGCCAGCGCAATAATCAATGCCCCTCCTGCCATAACTGTCAGAGTTGCCATTTATTCTAATACATCACATCTTCCAGCCTGCCATCCAAAATGTTCAACTGCGCGTCTTGGAGCAAGTATACGTAACATTTATTATCACCGGTTCTGTCAGCCTCCTTGGTCATGTGCAAAGTGATCCCATCGCTAAGATTTTGCAAGGGCCTACCGGAACCGTGCAGCTTATTATCGTTGGAGACTCTATGAAGAGCGCGTACCTCTCGTTGAAGAACTGGCCTATTGTTACTGTAGAGTGCGCACTTCCAAACAACCCCGCAACTTGCTTGAAATGGTCCTTGGGTAGCATGGTGTGACTGTATAGTTCATTAGGCTCGCCTTCCACCGGATCGCGATTTTCTCGATCTTGGGGTTGTAGAACGTCTCGTTTACGCCAGAGTATGGCTTCACTTTGGCAGGGTCTTGAAACAGTAATAGCACACCCTTTAAGGACTTTGCTGGTCTCCGCCTTTTGCATTTTCAAAACTTTGCTGCGGAGCACCCGCTCATACGGCATAGCACGAGCCAGGCCTTCGTGGTATACCTTGTCAAACTCGAGCGCAATATTGGTAATTTTGTAGGTTGCATCAGCAGGTTTGGCTTCTACCACACTAGATCCAGACCCCGACCGGGGTGTGCCTGCATCTTAAATGATGGCGCTATATGGCGCAAAGTGCAGCACAAACTGTAGTCTGTCGTGTAGGCCTGCTTGATAGAAGGGCAAGTCCCTCGTCAGCTCGAACATTTTGCCGAGCGGGATGCAAAAAGTGCTGCCGTATGCCTTCGCGATGGCCTTCTCTTCATCATATCCGGCCTTGAATGTAGATTTCACTTGAAGTTGTCTGGTTGCACCATCTGGTACGCCAATACCCTCCAATACCAATTCGTTTTCGCGCTCAAATTTTGGCAGCAAAAGGTCCCTGTACACCGCAAAAGTGCTGTAGTCGCTAATTTTCTGCACTTCTCTGCTGTTTAGCATGATGCAAAGGTCTCTTACCAGGGCCTTACCAATGTTGTTAACGATCTTGCGATTCGTGTTGGTCCCCGTGACTTCAAGGTCAAAGAGGAGTTTGAGAGAGCCGGGGCAAATGACATTATTCATGCCCATATTTGGTACGTCCACGTACAAGTCATCCTTCTGGTTAATGGGAGAGCCGAGTGCGAGATACTATAACGAGTTTGAGGTCGACTGGAACCAGCTTCTATACGATCGTATAGAGCTCACGAAAAAGAATGGTGAAATTAGGAAAGCCTCCGCTATAGTGGGGGTCTGGGTAAGGGACAATTGCGAGCCATGGGCTTTACTGACTATAGTACACCACACAAGGGCAGTAAGACGATGGCTCAGAGGCTCCTTAACGAATTGGATAATGTCAATGAAAAGGCTGATGACATCGAAATGTTGCCGCTACTCGAGAACGTGCTCGATGACACGGAGAGCCTGATCGAAGATACTTACTTTGGCGGGGATGGAAGCTTCACGGAACGTGAAAGAAGAGGGCTCAACCTCGAGCTTCAAACGTTGCGAGGTAACCTGAAGCAGCTGAAGGGGAAGATGATATTTTACGATAGCGAGGTCGATAAAGCGGAAGGCAAGGTGAAGAGGCTCGAGAGCAAAGAGAATGAAGAGCTAGAACAATTAAGGGATAAGAAGGAAGAAGCACAAAAAGCGCACGGTTTACTTTCCTCCGACACCCAGAGCCAACTGAAGCCCATTAAAGACACTCTGATGAAGATCGCTGGGGACGACACATCTTTACTGAAAAAGCTCAAGATTCTCTTCAAGGAACAAGGCTTGACTATCGCGAGCATCGTTTCTGCTGCTGGCTTGCTGGTCTCTACCATTGTCCTGGCAGTTACTAGAAGTGAAGGCACTTCCGGAGGAGCTGCTGGAGGTGCTGCCGCTGTAGGTGGAAAAGGTTTTGTACGGAAACAGCTCGAAGGACCAGGAAAAGTCCTTAGGTACCTAGCAGGCAAAGCAGGTGCGTTACCAGGGATCATTGGCAGCGTGGTATCATTCTTTTTCAGAGCTGCAGCTAAGATTGTAGAATTTGCAGCCAAGCACTTGTACATGGCTTTAGACGCCACGGCGGCATTCGTTGTGGCCTATGTTGAGAGGGCTGGGAAGGGTGGCAAGAATCGATAAGAGTCCAATATATTGCGTGACATATTGGAACCTTTCCTCATCCAGAGATAGATTAGAATGAGGCCCGTTCCAGCAATGATCAAGGTGGTCTTGTTATCCACATGGATAACTGCCGATGGGGAGGGTGCCACCCCTCCCTTCGATATTTCTTGCCGAGGAGGCGGCATGGCATGCCGGATATCGGGCTTCGTAACATCTTGGACATTAATCGTGGGGTAAGTACCGATGGAGAAGTAATCCTTACTGACGAGGATTTTATTTGTGAAGTTAGCGATATCTCCAACACGAAGGTCCATATCACTGGGTATCATATAGACACCGTGAGCTACGCTGTAATCTACCTTTGAACGGGCATACTTTAGCACGTTTTGAAACTCATCTATTTCCTTACTCGTTTTACTCGATCTCAATATCAAGCCTTCAAACTCTGTCCAATAGAGGCGCTGCGCATCAATAACACTTCCCTGGTTGCCTATAATGCTAACCCTAGCATTGACTTGGCTCTGCAATATTAGATAGGCATATAGTCGCACGCTTTGGGAGAGCTTCTCTACACCTATGCGCGTTAAACCTCGAGATTTCGCCAGAATCAACCGGCTCCACGAGTCCTTATCGAAATAGGATGGGCCCGATCCGAGATAATCCTCGCGAATGGCTTGCCAACTGGGGAATAGGGTCTCATTCCGGCATTTCCATTCACTGGCACTTATATCAAATTCATGTGCCAGCTGATGGAATCTTTGTATATTGAATGGATTGTTGAGGCGACGGAATCTATCGGAATCCGGCAGGGGTATATCGAGATCTTCTAGAACTTTGCGAATCTGAAAGTAAACGTGAAATAAGTACACGCTGCGAACGAGCGGTAAAGAAGACTGTAAGTGTTGCATAGAAATACCGCATGCGGATGTGGCGCAGTAGGTAGCAAATTTGAGCTAAGTGGACCAGAGGCTGAATGGATGCTGGTTCCATTCGTTCAGCACAGCACCAGAGTGGAACTCATAGTCTGTGAATATGTTTGGGAACTTTACCTTAAACGAGGACCCTTTCGCATCAATGACAATGTCCTGCATATGCAGCTGCTCGCCCCTCAACCTCTCGAGATATCTCCCATGATTGGGTCAATACTTAGCTCTCGGGTTATAACCGCAAATGCTCATGTTTTTTTCAGAAGAAACACGAAGCAATTATATATCACTGACATTGGTAAACCTACGATATTTAAAGACTACCTCGGGCAGGACACGAGGATCGCTCTAAAATCCATCAGTTTCCGCCCCAGGTGGTGGAATCTCTACAAAAAGAGCGAGTTCAACATATATAAAGCGAGGACCGATATAAATATCGGACCGTTAGAAGTCCTCATCTCAATCGAGCCAGGGTTGTATAGAATCGAGGATCTAGCGGCCATAGTAAACAGTCAATCCGAGGGCAAGATCAAGCTCTCTGTGCTCAGGAACGGAGTCTGCAGACTCTGGCTTAAGAAGGGATACGGTGTGTTAATTGATCAACCACTGCAGGACATTATGTGTTATAGGGCTGATGCCAAGGTACTATTCACAGAAGGAGACCATGACAGCTGCTACAAGACTGACGTTCACCAGCGGCTGAGACTCATATGCAACCAGTTGGATACGGAATACTGTCTTTTAAATGGTGAGAAATCCAATATACTGGCAATGCTCCCCATCAAAGAGTTGTTTGATTGGGGGGACATGCTTACCTGGAGTTTCGATAACCCCGTATACCTCCCACTCAAGAGTTCAACAGACAGGCTGGAGTTTATGATCATCAACGAGTATCAAAACGATCCCTTTCGTGGGAATTACTATGCATTTTTCTGATAGAATAAATATGAGCGAAATTACAGAGCTTTATCGAGCCTACCGAGTGCTCCTCATGAGGGAGAGGCTAATGAAGGTCAAGTATACAGACTCAAGAAAATTGAGGAAGTCAAGCAGTACCTACGTAGCTAGATTAAAGAGCGGGACAAGCTCGCTAAAAAATTCAAAATGCATGGTACGTGGGTTAGATATACTGATCATGGATTACTCGCTGTAAGTGTAATAACTTCGTGTGT
The DNA here is from genome assembly GCF_029227915.1 of Hydractinia symbiolongicarpus. Taxonomy (NCBI): domain Eukaryota; kingdom Metazoa; phylum Cnidaria; class Hydrozoa; order Anthoathecata; family Hydractiniidae; genus Hydractinia; species Hydractinia symbiolongicarpus. The sequence goes on along the minus strand of NC_079882.1, from coordinate 13,486,947 downwards.
TGGTATTGGCAGCATATTATCCGGAATTGGTGTACCACTCACTGTAGCAATTGGGGGTATCACAATTGCTGTAGGGTTGGGGCAAGCAGGTCTGAGAAATACGGAGAAGAGGCTAGATGTCAAAAGCAAAAAGTACGAAAGCATCCGGCTGCTGGCAGAGACCAAACTTAACTCCGTTGTAGACCTTATCAGTAGAGCTGTGGAAAACGGGGTGATTAGCGATTATGAATTCAGCTTGATTATGCAGGAAAAGCAACGCTATATGCTACTCAAGGAGCAGATACGTCAAAGAACTAGAAAGATCGTGGATTCCGTTAATGAACGGGAGAGACAGCAGCTGGTCGAGAAGGGACGTGAAGAAGGTAAGCAGGAGCTTATGAAAAAACTTCAATCTGTGCAATATGTCAGCGGTACCTAGATGAGCCACCCGCATATTCATAACGTGTAGCCGGCTACACCTGGTCAGGTCTAGTGTGTTGAACAACACATTAGACGATTTAGAGCACTTCTCCAGTGTTTCGATCAAGGTATGATCACCATCAGGTACGACACGTCGCTGCCTTTCAGCGAGCTCTCTCATGTATTATTCGAGGTTCTTCTGTCAGGCGATACTTGCGCAAGGTTCGCAATAGGAGACGTATATCTGTGTCGACTCCTTGCACCTAGCCTTGACAATGGCTTCGAGGAGCTCGGGAATATTCATAGTGGAGTATTCTCCTATACCTAGTGCTTTCGCAGCCTTTTTAAGTTCGGGAACATTCATAGTGACATAGCGAAGAATGCCCAGTGCTGTTTCCTTTTTAAGTTCGGGAACGTTCATAGTGGCGTAGCGAAGAATGCCTAGTGCTTCTTTTTTTAGTTCGTTAACTTTCATGTTTGTTTCTATGGCTGAAGACAAACATACAAACCTTTGCATCCACTACAACTCAGTGACGCTCTGAGCGCTGATCAGGTAAAACCGAAGGTTCACCTGATTACTACTATCCGATTGACTGTTGTTTCTTACTCGAGATCTACGGTGTCGTCGGATGATGGAGAGTCAAAGTTTTCGGCTTCTTCTTCTGAAAAATCTCCTTCATCCAAATCGATCATCAGCGACTGTTTTGGTATTTCGTGTGCCCCAGTGATGATCGCTTGCCGAATCTCGACGCTCCTTTCTGGGATGGTGTTAGACGAAAGGTATACATCTCTGTAGGTTATGGCTGCCACCATAGAAAGCCTCTTCCCATCATAAATAGCCGGATCTACTTGCTGTCGGTGCCTGTTGAAGAATGGCGTGGTTATCTTCCTGACTGGCTTGCCGTCCTTGTACTTTGTGCTCTGCTGGCAAAAGGTGGGAATTGATCTCTCCTTGATCGGGGAATTATCCGAGATGTGCTTGATCATGGGGTGCTTATAGTTCTTGGCGAGCTCAAGGATCCGAGCGTCGATCCTTTGCATACACTTGATATAATCGGCCTGCTTTAGGTTTTCGGGGTCGATGATAAAGCACACTTTCCACTTAGCGGTCTCGTTGTACCTTTGGATGCCATAGCTACTCTGCTTGGGGACCTGAATGCAGAGGGATGTGATCTTGTCCTCGGACACCTTGTATCCCACATAGATGCGCTTGAACTTGATCGTACTGCCATGGACTAAAAAGTCGACCATCGACGAGGTCACGACCTTGTTCACGTCGACTTCGGAAGGTTTCATGATTTTCGAGTCTACATTGAATAAGATGTTCGTGGTTGGTACTTTGATTCCAGAAAAGTTTAATTTTTTGTTCATTTTGTCAGACATGTCTCTTTATTTGTGAAAAAACAAAACCTCAACTAGCATCACATGGACAGCTACCACCATTATACGTGATGTACTCCTGCCAGCAGTGCCGGCAGAGCAGCTTAGCTTTTATGAAGAACTTTCATCCACAGGAGCAGCTGTCATAGGTGTCGAGTACTCGTTCACATTCATCGCATTGTTCCTTCATCGTTTATTTACTCCACAAGAGCTCAAGGTCCGCCTTTTCATCCTCTGAAAAGCACCAGTCTATAGCTCTGTCAGGATGCCTGGCCACTGGTAGCAATTCCTTGTTAATCCTATACTTCTCCGCTTTCCGCTGATGATAGGCTTCGAGTAGATCATTGTTACCCATGCATATTTCCCTGGTCACGAACCAGTCTGGAACAAACACGAGCCACTTGGTGTTATCTTGAACCGCCATAGCACACATCTCCCGAGTCTTGAAATGATCCGGGACATCCCCAAGTACCAACGGATCCTCTTGAATCGCCATAGCGCATATTTCCTGGGTTTTGAAATGTTCCGGAACATACTGGAGCATCTCCGGCACCTCTTGAACCACTCTGGTACACATTTGGCGGGTCATGAAATGGCCCGAAACATCCTCGAGCATCCAGGAATTTTGTTCAACGACCCCGATACACATTTCCTGGGTCTTGAAATGGTCCAGAATATAACTAAGCGTCCTGGTACACATTTCACGGGTTTTGAAATGGGCCGAAACATACCAGAGGTCCAAGGGATTCCTTTGAATCGCCCTGGCGTACATTTTCTGGGTCATGGAATAATCGCGAGTTGCTGATAGTAGAGCTAATACGGTGTCATAAATTTTTTTGAAGAGGATCATTTTTTTATTACACCCTAGCATCAATTAGCAGTCACAACTCTATGAACTCTCCCCTACTCAATTGCGCAATCTCTATTTTTGTTGATGTCAGCATTATTCCCGCTAGTCGCTATTGCGCATGCTCGAGAATTATCGGAATCGAAATTGTTTTCGGATTATATCGGAATTGGGATTTCGGATTTCGGGAATTTGAGGGAACATTTTCCTATCTCTCTAGCTATGGAACAAGAGTTAGTAGTAGATTTTTTTAAATACTTTAAAGATAATCTTGTGGGTAAGTTTGTTTAGCTAGCTAGCAACTTGTTTTTTAGCTATAGTCTTCTTCTTTTTGGCAGTGTATATAGATTTATTTTAGGACATAATAACGATTTGTTTGTGTGTAACTTGATAAATACTAGCTAGCTAAAATTCTGAAACTTTAGATACCGATTCAGTTCTGTTAGAAGAGGATGATATTGATGATGAATTTGTGCATGTTGATATAGAAAATTTAAGGGGCTTTTCACATGGAGGCGGGCTAGCTCAGTCAGACGGGGTGATTTTTATCTCGTGTTCATATGAAGTTTTTTACATCTCCGCCAGCCGGGATGGAAAAGTTGTTTACATTTAACGAAAGATTCATAAACAATGAAGACAAAAGAATATATTTCGAACTTTAAATAATTGATGAGAATTTTTTTAAATCTGTTGTTAATTTCATCTCGCCTAGGCGGGCTGGCTCGCCTGTCATATGAACACATTTTTATTTTTCTATGCGTTTCTTAAGAACAGCGAGATCCAACCTGACCGAGATCTCGGTACAAACAAGCGAGATCTCGGCAAGGCGGGCTGGCTCGGTTATCATATGAACACATTTTTATTTTTTCATGTGTTTCTTAATAGCAGCGAGATCCCGCGCAGCCGAGCCAGCCTGGTCAACCGAGCCAAACTGCCTCCATATGAACAATCTCTTTTCTGTCTCAACTTGTTGGATTTGTCATACAAAAACAATGATCAATCAGTTTCTTTAAATGAAAAATTGCAACTAATTGGACCCTCGAAAAAAAATCTAAATTGGAGAATTAGAATAAAAAAAGAATAATAAACGATCAAATTTGTTGAATTCGTTAAATCGATTTCGACAAAATGGATCCCAACTTTTGATCTCTCTTTTTCTTCTCTCATATTATTGCCGGTGAATCGGCCACCGGCAATAGTAGCCACTCGCTAACTCCCTAACTACCTAACTTCAGATATTAAATTATAATCAGTCTCACCGTTTTATCGCGTATTTTTCGTCTTGACTGTAACGCTGCTTTTAATTCCCGTAAAAACACAGTGTTAATGTGAACCGAAGCGTGAAACATAATGAATTCTTAATACAACTGTTTTATGCGCACCATGCAGAAACAGGCGAAGCTATGGCGGCCGAATCGGGGCAATACAAAACAAAATATTTGAAACGCACAGCAGAATATTTCAAATACAGAACATAATATTTAAAAGTAAAAAAAGTGGTGAAAAAAAGTTTACAGCATGAAAAATAATTTGTTACATAGTTTCGGAGGGGCATATAACATGTTTTCCCAAATTTGTGCAATAAATTCTATCGTTTTAGCTTGGATATATATAAAAAAATTTTAGCCCAACTTGTGTTCTATTTCGGAGAATTTTCCTTAAAAAAATAACATGGTATAGCGGCCCGAACATTTGCAAAATTTTGATCTAGAAAATAAGTGGAAATGAAGTGTTTCTAAAATCTCGACCCCAAAGCTCTTTAAGATAAACTCGAAATAATAAGGTTTAATGTGGTTTTAATCCCAAAAAGCTCTGGGGACGAGAATGTCTAAAATCTATTTCAAAGATTACGATGAAAAAAATCAATGCCAAAATTTTGGATACCCCCTAGACGAAATTCAAGAACCCCTTGGGCCCCCACAGAAGCGGCAAGGACTTATTAAAGGATGACATATTTAGCGTTGCGATTCTAAAATTTTAAAAATTATACCTCCTTTCAGTCTAAAATTTTTCATAGATTTCAAATATTGTGTTAGTTTTGTCGTATCTGGCCGTATCTGTATATTTGAAATATTTTGGTGTGTATTAACATTTTACAAAAAAGTCGGTTATCACAATAAAATTTAGAAACTCCAGACATCAAATGTGTCTTCTTTGGTTAAATTATCCCGAGCACTGCATAAGAATCGAAAGTGCTAAAAACTGTTGGCTAAGTTTGAAATTAAAAATTGTACTTTTCACACTAAGATATTTTCTAACATATATTTTCCACTAAAAATAATGATCTTAACAAAAAAATACATTTAGAAATAATTATAAAATTTTTATGTTAATCAACTGGTTAATTTATAATAATTTATAGGGATTACGCAAACACGGTGATTTTTTGATTTTAGTGTCCAAGGCTAAAACGAGTTCGTTGGTGAAAATGATTACCGTAAATGACGAAACAAGCGCCCCTGCCGGAATAAGCGCCCGTCTAAGAGTCATTTTTTTAATAAGCGCTCCTGCTTGAATAACCGCCCATCTATAGCCAGAGTTGGCGCTTATTTTATCACATGAATATCAGAAGGGGGTGCTTATTTGGAACAAGGCATAAAAAACGACAATAGGTTTTGTTTAAATGTATTTTACTAAACAAAAGTAAAGTTTCATCTTAACAATGGTGTTTTAACGAGTCTTTCCTTCGAGTCGGAACAGGAAGACGAAGACGAAAACATTGAGATAGATTAATTTTAGTGCCGCTAGAAGTGAGAAGAAAGAAATAATTTTTATTTTAGTACAGTTAATAAGCGCCCCAGCTTAAATAAGCGCCCTTACCGAATAAGCGCCCTCCCCCTCCCCTCCTTAACATAAATTTTTTAAATAAGCGCCTTCGTCATTTACGGTAACCCTTTTATACAAAGGAAGATGACAAAGTATAAAATAACCAGACACCAGACACAAAATATAACAAAAACATTTAAAAATAAATTATAATAAAAAAGTCTGACAAATTATCTACTTTAGTGTTATAAACCCTTTTTCAAATATCTTCTACCTTTCACCAAAAGAAACCAGAATTCCACCGGTAAGCGTTAAACAAAACATACGGCGTAACATAACAGAGAACCAGCATAGCATGAGCATGTTTCACATATGCTACGAATGACACTTTGGCCAGGCTAAAACAAAAATGTTTCACACATTAATGCTTCAAAATAAGGTTTGTTCTGGAAACATTAATGTACTTTAATGTCAGAAATTTTGGTAAAAAGGGTTTTAATAAAATCACGAAAATAGATTCCCGCATAAATTGGCAAACTTTGGAAGATGCGTAGGCTATAAAAATGCGCTAACTTCTTTTTCCGCAGTATACATTATGAAGCAATTCGCGTCAATACCAGAAAGATAAGGCTTAGCTCTCAATCGTTTGTGATTCTTATCTTCATGTTTGGGTTGTGCATAGGGTCAATACTACGAAATGTAACTCCTTAAACTTCAATTTTTTAAAAAGTTAAGTAAAGATAAATATGGTCTTAATGCCATGAAATTTTAACCAAGCACGACGATCAATTCCCGAGTAATTCCTTTGTTCTGTCAATCGCAACTTTTAAATACTTCTCTTCCCGCAGAAGTCTCTGACAAATAAACTACTTACCAAGTAAGTCTTGTCACCAACTTTACAAGTGCATTTTGACACTGGTATACATTTCCCATCATCATCTAACGCGCTTCCCTCAGGGCACCAACAACCTTCCTTTTTGCTAGGACAGACAAAGGAACTTCCGTCCGTGCATTTTCTATCACAGCCTATGTAGTATTCTTTGTCCGCTCGACAGCTTTCCGCTAAAGAAAAAATAAAAAGGAATATTATTCTTGACTAGCTTTAAAACCTTTTCCTGTTTAAGCATGCCACTGACAGTTTGGTCACTGTCAAGAAATGTCAAGATAAAGAAAAAATGCAGATGCTTACATAAGCATTTGTCACAACACGTCTTGTTGTCTTTGCGCATTATACCAAATTTGCACGAAAGTGGTTCTTTGCATTTTATTGTTGTAGTTGTAATGAGACCCTAGAATATATATGTATATAAAAAAAAAAAAAAAAAAAAAATGCCGGGGTTGCATTTATTTTAACTCAACATTCTAAATCTGCGCCTTTGCGTGTGACACAGGACATAAGAAAATATATCTGCAAAATGTGGGGACATTAGTAGTTAGTATTAGTAAGGAGAGGGGAACTAGTTATAGGTTATGTGCTTATGATTAAAGATTAAATCGATCAACAATTCGAGGAAAAAATACAAGCTTTACGAAGTTATTAAGTCACAGTATAGAAGAAATGAAATTTTTTAAATTTCTTTTTACGCAGAAATACCATTAAAACAAGTCTAGGTAAAGATTTTTCTTCACTTACAAATTTCGAATCAGCGCCATTGCACGTATTATTTTTACATACGTTGAACCAGATGTCTCCATGCTCGTACTTCTTTTTGTCATCATCTTCACATTTTGAGCAAATGTATGTACTTGACACCTTACCATTCTAAAAACAACTTGGATGTGTTTATATTAGCTAGCGTTCTATGGATGAAAGTCGAATCAGTTTTTTACTTCGATTACAAAACTTCGTTTCGTCCCAAAAAGAACAATTGGAAACGTATACAATTGTTTAATATATTTCCAATCAGTTCTCTTTGTGACGTTATATCATCGTACGTTTTTCTAACAACACTAACCTCGCTTGACAGCAACAGTTTGTTTTTTTACATTTTAGATTCGAATTATAATCATATTCGAATGCAATAGATTTTTTAAAAAGTAAGCAACCTTGGTCCCATAACACAAAAATGGAAAATATATAACTTTGCTAACCTCCTGATGAGTAAACATTGGAACATTATTTTAAGGTTTAATTTTAAGGAAATGAGTACAAAAGATATAACTTCGCTTCGATTTTCTGTTTTCAGTTGATAAACAACTTGTTTCCGTGAGATACGGCACGTACATGCTAGACCGGGGGCAAAATTAAATTATTAAGACATTAGGGCCGCATACGGCGGTGTAGCATAAATAACAAATATGGACCCCTGTTTTCTCGTTTGTCGGCGTGTAATTTTGTCTACTCATTTTGGTTCTTGTTTGAGACACCTTCCGGATTGACTCTGTTTACGAAACTTAATTGTGGCGAAGTACTCGTCCGCTATTGGTCAGCCATAGCATTTGCCTGCCAACACCTTGGACGGACGATTGATGGTTGGTATTCGTAGGCTTGTGTATCTCAGTTTTTGTATTCGATATTCTCCGTTATCTTCATGTTAAGATGGAGGAATGGAGTCCGTTTATGTTTGCTAAATCGCGATGTCCTATTACGTGCGTGGTGATATTTTATTTAAAATTTAATAGTTTTTTACCCCTACATCAACTGTGCTAATTATTATTTCCTTTTTTTCTTACTTTTTTAATTGTACTATAAAAATAAATAATTGTAAATATATAATTGTAACATAATAATCAAGAAATCATAAGATCAATATAAATTATTAAAGGCGAGAGCAACTGGCTTGATCTGCTGGTCCATAATAAATTCATCTGCATGTTTACAGCCATCATAACAAAATATATTTCTGAAACAAAGACTTAGAATGTTTTGATATTTAAAATATTTGTAGAGTTCAGATTCGTAGAGATATAATTTGATGTTTTCCGCACTTAATAAACGTTGCAGAACGAAACGCACTAGACCCAAAATATAAATAAGTCTGGTAAAAACATCAGTTTTATTTACATCTTTGTGAGTGCCTGCTGAATTATTTGCCAAACAGGTGGCTAAATTTAAAAAAAATGGCATATATTTCTCTCTTTATAGACCTATTTCAATATCGCCTTATCATGATTAGCCGTGGTGGCAAAAAATCAAAACATTGCATGAAAACGAGGTTAGTTTAGATAAAGTTCAGGACGCCAAGTTGTTTACTAGCTGTCCTGACCTTAGTTATCAACAAATGTTGGTTTTATAATTTTCAACTGCCATATTGAAAGGATCGTAGTGGATAAAAGTATATTGAGGGTATTAGTAGTGGTAGTGTGACAAAAATTATGAATATTTATTGATATTAAGTGTGTATTTATGGCAACTTTTATGTTAGCTAGCTATAGCTAGCTAGCCAACAAACGTCTTGTTTCTTACTCCTACAAAAAGTTTATTTTTTATACTGTAAGTTATAAAATGTTTACCTAGTTTACTAAAACTTCATATAACTTATATAATTATAATTTATATATATTATAATTATATAGGTTATAATTATTTCCCTAAAAAAGTTACCCAGATTTTCATAGCCAGATTTTATAGGTTGAAAGTTATAGCTAGCATGTACTCAGGGATGATGTGCTGCCCAGCTATGTATCGTTATTATTGTCACACTCCCCTGCTAATATACTTTAACCTTTCCATTTAATATACATTTATAATAAACATATTTTGGCTCAACCCAGTGTACTCAGTAATCACAAATTGTTTATTGTTTTTGTTTGTCTGTTCAGATTCATATTAGTATTGTAGGTTTGTCATTTCTTGAACTTGAGCTGTTTATTTTATTTAAAAATGTCTTAACTTTATTAGGCCATACAACTTATAGGTTATAAGTTATTGTGGTAATTCGATCAAGTACTAAACATATCTAAGGGAGTGCTGCCCAGCTTACTTGGCTAAACATTATTGCATTGACACAAGATGTGACTTGAAACAAATCGTGAGCGGTTTGTTCATCTACAATTTTCTTAGCTTTTGAACGAATCAAATTGCTTTTACGTACAAATAAATTACAATACCCATATTTATACTTGACGTGAAATAACAATCTGGCAAAACTTATAAATATAATATTACTGGCAATACTTATAGAAATACTACCTATTGACAGAACATTTTGTGAATTTAAAAAACAACAACAATTATCTGTAGCTGCAACCGTAACATTATTACAGGCCATAATTTTTAAATAATCAAGGCTCAAGGATACTAATGAGTACTATGTTGGGTGATTGCATTGCATCTTATTACATTTTGTTGAATATATAACATGATGAAGTCCAATATTCAGTCTAATACCACCAACCCTACATGCTTAGGATAGCCTTGGAGGAAAGGGATTGCCAAGTCATAATGTTAATTATAGATGTTTCAAAAAATATAAAATCCAAACCATAGTCATAAGAAAAACAATAGCTAGCTAGCTAAACACTGGAAAAAAATATAAAACAGTAATTTTAATAAGCCCGATGTGTATAAAATAAGTGCCATGTTCTATTTTTTTACCAAAAGTTCATAATTTGCCCATTTGACAAGTTAATTTGAGAAATAATAAACGTAAACAAACTATATGTACATCACTTCGCTGGAAAATTAAAATTGTCTCTAAACTAACCTCGTTTTCATGTTAGTATGTCTATTCCGGCTGTTTATTTTGCGGAATGGAAATGGATATTGAAATAGGTCTATTGTGATGGCCACGCATCAATACACAAAATAATAATAACGGAACATGTGACGAGCATACTTTTATTATTTTACAATTGACCTTACTAAACAAACTTTTGCATAAGAAAGTTAAAGAAATTAAAGATTCGTAAATAAAGATGAAGCCTCCATGTTACGAGTTTGATTTGTTGTTGAATGTTTCCGGTCTGTTATTTAATAAACTAGTCGATAAAGCCCGTGGAAAGGATAAAAATAAAAAAGAAGCGTTATTTGAATTTTGATGACGTCAGCAACCCATCCTCAAAAAAAAATCAAAAGTTTGTTTTCACATTGCCTTTATTGTGTAGAGCTTAAGGCGCTGATCAAGGAAATGTATATGATCATGTGGTTTGGATGAGCGGTTTGTGAGATATAAAGGTTTAAAAATTTTGCTGACGTCAGCAATGGCTTGTCAAAACCTCAAAAATTTTCTTTCGAAATCTGTATACCCGTTCCTTTTATCTTATAGATCTCGAAACGCTGATCAAGAAAATGTATAGGATCATATATTTTCATATCGATAAAGACCCGTGGAAAAATCCACTTAGGCAATAGGACATTGAAAAAGTTGGTTGTTTAAGACGTTTTGCTGACGTCAGCGTTGCAAATCCAAAAAAAATTGGCGAAATTTAGTTTATTCGTTGCCTGTAACGTGTAGAGGTTGAAACGCTGATCAAAATAACGTGGTAAAATAACTTCACATGGTCAAGTTAATTCTAGGAGAATTAGTTTTGGTCGTGCTAAAAATTAAAAGTATGTGGGGACGAAGTTGAGCTATTTCAAGATAAAGTGGTACTATCAATGTGGAATGAAATATTCCTTGAATTTAAACGCTTTTTAGTTGGAAGACGTTTACCAGCTGGAAGATATTTTGTGATACCTAGATGGTTTTGTTGGCTCATAATTAGATAAGAAGTTTTGAAGGGCTGTCACAAACACACGTAGAACAGCATCGTAGCGGTATGTGTATCTACCTTGTGAAAGACTAACTTACAGGCGCCTGAAATGTGAGACACGTTACAAAGGTTTTTAGATAGAGTGCAACTGTGTCCTTAGGAAAACTTGTACTTTGATCCTGATTCATTATTTCCACAGATCGTGTCAATTCATTGGATTGTCTTATTGCTTACGCTGTCCCATTTAAATTGAGAGTCCTCTTTAGCTTATCGTAATAGGATCTGGTCACGTTGTGAGGAACTCAACTGTCGTCCCATATGTCTCCTCATTTTGTCAATGAGTTTTGGGACACAATCATTAGTTCGCTCACTACGACGCCTCTTACTTTGCTTTACAATATCGCCACTTAAAAAGAAAAGCTTTCATTGCATTCATTGGTAACGCTTGGAACATGAAAAGATGTACACGGGACACGAGGGGTATGGTGGCACAATAAGCTCATAAAAACTGGAAGCTTAAAAATAATCATAGCTTTATGCTATATTAACGTCATTCGTGCAGCTACCAAATGAAAGTGGATCGCTGGAAGGAGACCTCTGGATCTCTTAATTTTTTTTTGGATCCTGGCATACCTCTTTTTATAAAAATAAGGTCTTTTTTCTTCTGTTTGGATTCTTCTGCCGCATTGATAGGTCCAAACAAAGTTTGTTCACTGATGGAAGGCACGGCTATTTCACCATTTCGTACTGTGGTTTCTTGTCTGCATTAAAATCTTTGTTGACAAATTCCAAATTCGACTCATAATTAGCTAAACATCTGATCAAATTGGCTATTTTTTCTTCTTTATCCCAAGGAAACCTCGTTTCCTTTCTTGCCGCCTCAGCTGTCTTTGATTTGAGCTAGAAATCCTATCCTGATAGCATTCAGGCAGGCTGAAATATTCAACTTGGGATAAAATTCAACCCGATGGCCATGCAGTATTTGAACAGAGAAGGAATCTGAAAATTCTGCCTGTTTTTTTTTTTCAGGATAGAACAGCATCAGTCCCTTAGAATCTTAGGATATATGGTTAAGGGCGAAAGTTCAAAAGAGTGCTACTTTTTGCTGACGTCAAAATGCCTCAATTCCACCATATTTCGGACTTTTTTGGGTATTTGAGTGGAATGTTCGATAATGTGACCATTGTGGAAAATGCAGTTAGCGCATTTTCAACGTTGGTTACTCAGCCTACACCCCCACCAAAGTAAACATTTTCAGTCTACTGGCTGCAGAGCACTGGTCAAGTGATGCTTTTTGGCTATTTCCAGAAAGATCTGAAAAACGGATAATTTTTAAAATATTATTTCCAGAGTTAAAGAAGGTTTCTTAACTGTTAATTACACTAATAAAAGTAGAGTAAAGTTTCTCCTTCGGCCACAAGTTTTTTCATCACTTCAGTTATTTCATCCATAAATTTTCAAGTTTTTCTTTCAAATTTTAACTTCACACCCGAGTCTTTCTTAAAATTGTTCCTTTAACATTAAACACATACAAAAAATGTGCAGACATGCCATTGCAAAATTCTAAAACAACATGGATTCAGAGCCCTAACTAAAAAATCATTTTAAACTTACTTCACAGGTGTGGGTGTAGCATACATCATCTTTGTCCCTCTTTGTTGCGCCAGAGTAGATAGTTCCATTCGCTACACGTGAATCAAAACATTGAATTTGAACGGTAGCAGTATTCTAAATAAAGAGAAACACCGAAACAATATAGACTGTCCAAGGGAAGGGAAGTAACACCTTATTCATAAAACAATGCACTCTCTCTCGCAAGATTATAAATGTATTGAAAAAAAGGATACATACAGAGGTCATCTCTAAAAATTTATCAAACTTGTCAGGCTTATACTCTGAAGGAAGTGGTTCAGACGGAATTTCTAAAGGCAATAAAGCACAAAATACAGTAAGAATTCTATTAAATTTTATGTACATCGTTGATATGGTAGAAAAACTAAGAGAATTCCTCTGAAATGGTTCAGTACTTTAGCTATTTTGTAATTTTTTCATTTTGCATAATTATTCTTTCCTGTGGAAGATTTCTCATTTCCTTAGTCGCCCGGCTTTCTTGACCATTTTACTTTTCAAATTATAGGTGCTGTTGTTACAAAATTTTGTTATAAAATGAAAGCATACCCTGAACAGTAAAGTCTGCTTCACATGGACTGAAGAATTCAAATGCAGTATTTCCATTAATAAATTGTGGATTGACCATAGCACCCTGAAAATGATATACATGCTCAGACTTGGTTAGCAAAACAACCTACATTCCACACTAGGAGTAGGAAGGAAGTTAACGAAGGAATTAATGATTATTTATGACCTAACTATCACAACTAACAAATAGTGACATACAATGAAATAATTGTCTGGCTCAATACCAAATACGGTTTTGGTATAATCATGAGCTAGCAGAAGATATCCTTTGTATGGAAATACTCCAGTTTGACCAGTGTACAGATCACCATTTCCAACCTCTTCACAGTTCAGACGGACATAAAATTTGCTACCCAGAAATCGAACTTGAATCTTTATCCATTTATTAGCAGGTATGGCATCACTTTTCAATTCAAGGGTTGTTCTTTGTGTTTGTCTATATCGCTTATCATATTGGCTGATATAAAATGTTGTCTTGTGGACACTAAACGCGTAAAAAAGGATTTATTAAAACAATTTGTTGAATCATTGCACCTTAGATGAGGAAAAAAAACAAAGCAAACCTAGAAAAAAAATAAATTCCCTAATCTTGCCTAAACGGTGGCAATGTTTGTTTGGTAAATATAAGAACGAAAAAATAAAAATAAATAAAAGGCTATAAGAAATGCCATATTGTTATTGCGTTGAAATGCTTGCAGACAAAATTACGTCTTTGTAATCCTCGCTGTAAAGATTATTAAAGATTGCTACTATGAAGGGATAAAAAAAGTCAATTGACTTACTATTTATTTTGATCTTCAACTCCTACTTGCTGACGGGCAAAATGTAAGCCGATGTTAAAATATGTCAGTTTATAATCTTCTGATACCATAGACACAAATACCAAATCCTGCTTCTCATTTTGTGTTTTTTGTGTTTTCTTAAATGTTGTTGTAAAGGTAAAGTCTTTTGACGTGGTTACCATGTGAGCCATATATGCAAATATATCTCCTTTATACTTAAGAGTATCTGTGTTGCCATTAAACTGCACACCAACCGTGTTATTTGGGCCAAGTGCTTTCACAACGTTTTTTTCAGTTAAATCATTTGGAAAAAGTTCAAAGATTTCAAATAATCGAAATAAATAAGTTCCACTTGCACCTACAAATAAAAAGAAGAATACAATTTTAAATAACGAAAAATAATCGTTTGGGTTTAATATTACAGCTCATTTTAATTGTGGTGACTGCAGTAACCCTCTCGCTGCCTTGTACTTACCAGCTTCAGATAAATTAGGAAGTTGAGGCAACTTTAAGGATACGGTAACCCCCTGGAACACATACTCAGTATATTTAAAATATCCCCTCTGCTCGCTATATTAACCCTAGCAAATATATATATATATATATATTCTGAAAGCCGAATAAATTATCTCTAGAATGATGATCAAATATTTTCATAAAAAATCCAAAAAGTAGAAAAAAAATTATATACAAAAATTCACTCTTCCAGTTCACTTTGGCGAACACTCCCCTCAGTAAAATTTTTGTTCGTTGAAAAAAATATCAATAGGAAGCTCTTATCAGCTCTAAAAAACATTGCCTTTTTTACTCAAAACAACACGTGGTTCCAAAAATATAGCATTTTTGTGTCACAAAGCTGTTCTATGACAGATTTATCTATTTTTAAGAATGATAGATCAATAACTCGATATTTTCTCACTTTCTGCGTTAAAAAAGCAAAGTTTGGTAGCCAAAGATATAATTGTCGCAACAAACTTGTTTTCGTACAATTTCGACAAGATGGAGGGGTGTTTGACAAAAATATATACCGTTACGACTGAAAATTTTATTCCGAGAAAAAGCAAATCAAAGACATTTGCTTTTACCTGCAAGAATCATGGTTACACCCACTTAAACTTATGAATAATTAATAATTCATGAATATTTTATTTAAAATTAAAGGCAAAGTATTTTTGCAGAACTTTGGGTCTAGTTATTGTTAAACAGACAACAGATAACAACATAACAGGATAAAAACGAAAAAAATAAAGAAATAAATTAAAAAGGTATAGATGATAAATAATAATATATTTGTATAGATTATTAAAGTGTAAATGTTTCCTATGTTATAATGTAGGGTTGCAATTTTTTATTCGTTCTGCATAACTCTCTTTGATTATTATACAGATTAAATATATTTAAGGAATTTTAAACTTTGAGCACACTATTGAAAACACTAAAAGATTAAAAGATAAAGAAGATTTTTCTTCATTTTATCACTCTTAACAATAAATATGTTTGATTCTTTTTTAAAAAATATCAGGAAATTATGCCAAGGGATCAAAATTAAAAATTTTTTTTTAAAAAAAAATGACCCTGAAAGGGGCTACCGTATCCTTAACCAAGTAACTTCACCTGGTGGCCATATTGGTTAGTACCTGATATAAATGTTGCCTCCCCTATCTGCTAAGTATCAGGCCTCTGTTTTGCCTTGCTTTATAAGACAAGTTTTAAATTTATCAAGAACCATGTTTACTTTTACTTTTCTTGTGGCCAGAGGAAACACTTTGCAACAAATTGTGCTAGGAAACTTTCCTATGGTATAGGTGGTGTGGGTTTAGAATACCAATGGTTGAAGTTTTTCTCTGGCTTTTGGCCAAGTTGTGGGCAGTATAATAAGGGTTATTATGCACTAACAAGTGCCCCTTTCACACAAATACAAGGCATGTGTCAAAGGTTACCCAGAAACCTGTTGCCGATTCAGGCCCTCCTAACCCAATACCAAATAGCTTTTTCTCTGTGAAGTCTTCAATGCACACCCCGTTATTGACTTTACACCCCCAACCAGGCTTTAGTTGATTTTTTCCCTTCTAGTTTTACCTATGGCTTTAAACTCAGATAGCACCAAGGTAAACTTTCTGGTTTTACCATGGCTTTAAACTCAGGCACCAAGGTAAACTTGTGTCAGCATCAACAATCCTCTTTTGAGAATTAAGACAAAGTGGACAAGGCTATTTTAAATACAGTAGGGTGCTATAACCACGCCCTCCTTTCAAATTGCATTGCTCTCAATTGGGTGCAGCACTTAAAAATAATGGTACTATTTGGGTAGTAACTCGTCTCCATCTGGATTCTTAGTTAATGATTGAATTTCTGTAACTATATTTGATGATGCCATTGACATGGTATGCACTCTAAAGCAGAATTGCTTTTTAGCAAAACTAGACATTAAACAGATGAAAGGGGAGATATTATTTTGATGTTGTGCTCCCTTTTGGCAGTAGGTCATCACCGTTTACTTTTATCAACTTTGCAGACTTTATAGACTGGATTCTCCACTATTAAGCCACTATTTGGCATCTTCTTCGTTACCTTGATGACTTTATCACAGGCAAACAATCGGAAGCAGCTTGCCGAGAGATAATCATGCTAATTAAACAAGTTTTTTCAGATATAGGGATGCCATTGGCCCCAGAAAAATTGTAGGGCCATCATAGGTGCTTACTTATTTAGGAATAGAAATGGATACTATACCCAATTTTGTAATCCATATATATGGTAAAATTTTTATTTTTATTTTTAAGATGTATATTATAGGTTTAGTTACAATATTAACATTTGGTGATAATATGGGGTAATAGCATGTATCATTGGGAACGGCCCAATGCTTTTGTTTATTATTTTGGTGTTAAATGAGCTAGGTATTAGCTAGCTTTGAATATGATATGAGTGGCTGACTTTTTTCAAACAAAAGTGAAATTTCAAGCTGTATACCAAAATTAGTGTTGTTATTGGTATATATCCTGTCTCCAGTTATTGAGTTTACCTTATTTTTTAAACAACATCTGTGAAAATAACATTACCCAGGCTTACTAAAAACTGTGGTTTTAAAATAGTAGTTGAGTTGACCTTGTGGCAGGGTTACCACTCCTCCTTAATTTCCTTAAATAACCTTAGAAAAAGAAAATCTCCTTAAAAGTACTTAAATATACTTGAAAAAATTGAAATTTTAGCTATTCTCCTTAATTTATCCTTATCTATATTATAATGCCCGTATACGTCTTTCTGTTCGTCCGTCTGTCTGTCACGCAAAATGGTAGCTTAGCTGCGACGGGTGAACGACTAGTTTCTTATTTTTTCTGATCGTAACTTTTTTGGAAATGTGTTCATGGATTGTTCATCACCAGTAAAATAAGACATACCTGAAATCCTATATTTGCTATCTTTTAGGGCATAATTTTCTTATCATAGAACATAGTAACATTAAAGATGAGAGCTAAATTTATTTTTCTCCTTAATTATCCTTATTTATTTTTTTTATTCTCGTTCGCAGCAAAATATCCTTAAAAAATTTCAATTTGTCTCCTTCATTCTTCTTAATATCATTACTTTTGTTCTCATTTTTTAGTGGTCACACTGTGTGAGTGCCTTACCTCGTTTACTTTTTTCCAAGGGAGGGTAGTTGTGGAAGTAACTCACATTTTACACATTTGTGATTTCAGAATTTAGATACTAATTTGACTTGGGGGGGAATGTTGGACTTTAAATTTCCTTTGAATGTTCTTGCTTATTTGTGTCACATTTTGAGCCTCTATCGTAAATTGTATTTGTTAAAAAATTTATTTAAAATTCCAAAAATAAGGTTAAGGTTAACAAAAGGAAATTCTTAAAAACAAATTTTTCCTTGAGAGAATCACTTCACAAAACAATTTAAAAATTTTTGGAAAAAAACACAAAATGGTTACTGAGGTAACTGCCTAGAAAATAAATTTTCAGTAAAATTTTGTCCACAAAATGCTTGTCTTGTTGAACTGTAACTTTAAAAGTGAAAACAATGCGAAATTTTTGGTTTTATATTTCTACAAATTGACACTGGAAAAATTTCATCCAGTTTATTTTCTGTAAATAAACAATTTGACAAAAATCAAGCAGGTTTACAGCTGAAATCCAGAGATTCTTATAAGAAAAGTATATTATTTCATTTTCTTTGTTTTGGATAAAAACCTAAAAAAATAGGGTGCCATTTAAAAAAAGATTTTCTTTTTTCTAAACATGAAGATTTTTGATAAGCTCTATGCTCTATCAATTCATATTACTTACAAAAATGTAAGTATTAAAGTTAACCATCACAATGCTTGATACAAATGTACGATTATTGACAGTCAGTACGAGAGAGAGAGAGTAGTGTGACAGTTTCATAATCACAACAGCCAATAGTTTGAAAATATTCATTTTAAATACCATTTTACGCAACAAATGTTGAAAAATGATTTGCTGGTTACTCATGCAGCTAAGCTATAAGCAACAATCCTGGAAAAAATACTTTAGTGAGGGCCACTATGTAATTTCGTGTGCACATGTGTGTTAAAAGTGATTTTTTGATTTAAAGTTGTTCCTTAGGTCCCAAATTACCAAAAAAATATGGGTGGCAAAATTTTTTGTCCCATCGGACCAAATTAGATGACGTCATCACTTTTACAGTCAGCAAAAAAATAATTTCACATTTATATGTCATATTATACATCGTTGGAAAGAGGAGATCGAGTGGATCAAAAAAAATGTAAGAACCATGTCTTCAAAACGTAACGTTCGAAAGATATTACTATTCAAACTTTGTACAAATTACGGACCGGTAATTTACTGACCCAGCACAAAAATGACTATAACCTGCTCAATAGCGAAGTTTTTTTGTTGAATTTTGGGTATTGGGTCACCCTAATGTCTTTCTGTTTGATCAAAATGTATTGTTCAAATCACTTCAAGGGATAATTTACAGACCAGTAATTTACAGACCAAAGCACGTGTTTAGTTGTTTACTTTAGTTTTGAAAAGCAGGTAGCGAATTTCACTTAGACATTTTGTATGTATTAGTATCAGTATAATAACCCAGTACAACCCAGACGCAATCAAAAGCAATCGAGTTGAACTTTCAAAACCCCGTAGATGATGTCGCTACAATATTCGAGTGCGCAAAACTAGTGCGTGAACAACTTCTCAAACAACAACCATGGCAATTTAATGGCAGTTATGACGGATTTGTTGTACCAAAGTTGTTGCAGTCACTCATCAGATGGTTGATAATTGGTCCAAGAAAAAGCATTGACACTTCAAACAGAAGAGCATCTTCGATCGACAACTGTGTTAGTAACATATGTCAAGTCATTAATAATTGTTTGAAAACAAATAGGCAAAGCAACCACAAGCCAAAAATAGGAACCAGTGATGGAGGATTCAGAAATAATTGGAAAACACCCTTCACGGTCGGATTAGGTCTTCATATCTATAAAGAGACTAGGAGTAAAAAGGTGTTAGATTGTTTATCTGATCTTAACTGTTAGCTACGATAAAATCGTGAAAATTGAAACAGAATTAGCTAATGCAGTTTCAGAGAAAATGAAAGAAAATGACGGGATATATGTTCCCCCAAATATCAAAAAAGGAGTGCCAATTCACTTTGCAGTTGATAATACTGATTTCAAAAATGACAATCCAGATGGTAAAAATGAATTTCATGGAACTGGTCAAATACTTTTTCAAAAGGGTATAAAGAGCATCGAACATCTTGAAATTCCACGCCATAGTGATACAAAAATGAAATTCATCCATAATCAATTCAACCAAACATTGTCATGTGAGAAACCAATTCTTCCTGATGAAAAGTTCCCAAAGTTCGAAATATTAGGCAAAAATATTAGGCAATGATCTCGAAGCTAAGCACTATATCAAAGAAGATCTAGCATGGTCATTCTATCAGACAGTGGATGACGAAAGAATTGGAAGCTTGCCAGCTTGGGCTGCTCATAATTCACTGGTTACAGACAAAGTTGAAATATCAACCTGCCAGGGTCTTCCTCTCTATCCTGGCACTCCCACAGATTGGTCAAATCTTTACACAGCGCTACAAATTGTGCAAGGGATCAATGTCAAAGTCACAGGAGAAAACAAAACGATTGTAACACTTGATCTCCAGTTGTATAGTAAGTGTATGCAGCTTCGAAAAAAAAAGCACATCAGTGAGAATTTTGTATTCCGTTTGGGTGAATTGCACATTGTTTTTGCAACTTTAAAAACGATTGGAAAATACATTGATGGAAGTGGAATTGACAAATTATTTGTTGAGGTAGGCATATACGGCGAAACAACTTTAAAGCAGATAATAAATGGGAAGCATATGAAGAGATGTATGGAAGCATATATGGTAATGTACCTTGCGCTATTCAGAGTGTATTTGCGTGACGGATTGGATGCTGACGAAATGTGTAATTTTATGTGTGATGTTCGAGTTGCAAGGGAAGAATTCTTAAACATAAAATGTTCTGACAAAGTTGAATGTAAGGAGCAACACAAACAGTTGATTGAACTTTGTGAGAGAATTGGGATTTTTGAAAAGTTTTCTCAATTAGACAAGGCTATGGATCATCAATCTCTGTTTTTGCGAAATTTCATGAAAATGTATGAATCACTTCTGCTTTTCGTTCGTGCTATGCGACAAGGACTTTGGGAATTACATCTTGTCTCTTTGAGTGGTTTAGTGAAATATTTTTTCGTCCACAATCAAATTAATTACGCCCGATAACACCTTTGTATCTGGCAGACATGAAGAATTTAGAAGAAACAGACATGAAGACCTGGTCCTACTTGAAAGAGAATTTCGCAATTGCCAAAACCAATATACCATTCACTGCCATTGGGTCCGATCACGCAATGGAGCAGGAGAATAAGGTAATGAAGGTCACTGGAGGCATTAAAGGACTGTTACAACAACCATCTACATTGAACAGATTTTGCCTTGTTTCTCCTATACTTGCATCATTATCGAAAGAGTTTTGTGATATATAAAATGTCAATGTTGATCAAAGAAAGCAACACTACCAATTGAGTGGCTCAACATGTAGCAAGATAGCTTCTAACGTCAATAAATTGCTTTGTACCATGGATGACTTCGATGTCAACTTCCGACAATCCGATTGTGTATTTAATGTTGTTTCAAAAGCTGTCCTTCACAATTCACAAATACTTCAACATGCTGATATTGGCTCAAAATGTTATGAAGAACTTGTCACGGAGAGGATAAAAAAAAAAAAAATCGATATGGGTACCGTTAAAAAAAGTGAAAATAGTAACTTTCAAAGATCTTGGAAAATCTATCAAAAAGAGAGTAGGGGATAAAGTTATACAACTCAAAGAGGAAAAAACGCTACTATCAAGATTTTTAATCACTGCACGGAAACGTCCTGAGTTGGATTTGGAGCACTGTATTGGCAACTTTGAGTTTTCTGTTGTACCAAAGGCCTTGTTCAGTGCTGATGGAATTCCATTGGCTTGTTTTGACAAATCGAAATTGATTCACGGTATAGAGAAATTAGCCAGCAAAGGACAAACGACCAATGGTTTATCTGGAGAAATCGAAACAAACAAAGTAATCATTATAGATGGAATGGCTGTTGTGAATCAAACTCCAAAAACACCGGCAGTTAAAACATGCAAGGTATGTATTCAATTTATCACTATCTTACGTAATTTTCTGACGCACTTGTGAAATACTCTGTTAATTTTTTAGGATTTCGCATCAGCTTTCACAGAACGTGTACTACAAATTTCAAGAGGATGTGATGAAATACGATTGGTATTTGATCGCTATATAGAAAACTCCTTGAAAGCACGGACAAGAAAGCATCGTACATCTGGTAATGAAGTTCGATACAAAGTATCAGACAACACCAATATTTCATCCATTAGTCTCAAGCAATTTCTTTCCCACATTGATACAAAGCAAGCTTTAACCATCTACCCGGCAAAGAAAGTGATGGAGGCTCTTTCATCATTGCATATTCGGTATATAGTGACTTATGATACTAAAATGGAATCAAATTTGTTGATTGCAGAATACACGACCACGAAGAAGCTGACACAGCACTTATATATAATGCTATGGATGTTGCACAACAATCTCCTTTCACCAGTTGTATTGTTTCCTCTCCGGATACTGACGTGTTTCTACTGCTAATTTACTACTATGAGATGTTACCAATAAATACCATTTTTAGAACAGGGCGAGGTTCTACTCTACGTGATATTGATATTCTTAATTGCTTTGAAGCCCTTGGTGCAGTACACGCGAAAGCTATTCTTGGTTTTCATATGTCACAGGGTGTGACCAAATTGGGCGTTTCAACAAGAAATCGAAGTCTGCTTGGCTGAAGATTTTTTTACAGGCAGATAATGAGTTGGTTCTGGCATTATCGACACTTGGAAGTACTGTCGAACTTCCTAATCTGGAAACACTGGAAAGCTTAGAACGTTTCGTGGTTTCAATGTATAAGGGGAATAAATGTCCTGCAGACGTGGTATCACTATCTCAATTGCGTTGGCATTTATTCTCCAAATTCCAGTGTGATGCTGATATGTTGCCACCAACATTAGCTGCATTGAAGTACAAAATATTCAGGTGTCACTTCATTTCAATGGTTTTACGAAGCTTGCATATCCTCATTCAACAACTTCCGAATGCAGTCAATTATGGTTGGGATACAGATGAAGTCGGTAACTTATCCCCCATAATGACTGATGAACTTCCTTCACCGTTGGCACTCATCGAGTTAAGTTCTTGTAATTGCAAAACAAGTTGCATATCCAACCGATGTAAATGCCGTAAAAATGTTTTTTTGTGCACTGACATGTGTAAATGTACGACGTGTCAAAACAGTGGTGGCGCAAGCGATGAATCCGAGTCAGATGAATATAGTTCTAGTGATGATGAGTGAATGAAACATTGTACAAGCATTGCTGAAGTTGTTTTTTGTCATTATTTTCAGCAATTTTTTTAACTTTGTGAAATTGCCAGAAAGAAAGTAAACAACTAAACACGTGCTTTGGTCTGTAAATTACTGATCTGTAAATTATCCCTTGAAGTGATTTGAAAAATAAATTTTGATCAAACAGAAAGACATTAGGGTGACCCAATACCATACTAAAATTCAACAAAAAAACTTCGCTATTGAGCAGGTTATAGTCATTTTTGTGCTGGGTCAGTAAATTACCTGTCTGTAATTTTTACAAAGTTTGAATAGTAATATCTTTCGAACGTTACATTTTGAAGACATGGTTCTTACATTTTTTTTGATCCACTCGATCTCCTCTTTCCAACGATATATAATATGACATATAAATGTGAAATTATTTTTTTTTTGCTGACTGTAAAAGTGATGACGTCATCTAATTTGGTCCGATGGGACAAAAAATTTTGCCACCCATATTTTTTTGGTAATTTGGGACCTAAGGAACAACTTTAAATCAAAAAATCACTTTTAACACACATGTGCACACGAAGCTTTATATCAGAACATAGCAGCCCTCACTACTTGTGAAAATGCTATAAGAAAATCCAGCCTTTCCATTATATTCTTGATGTTGAAATCTCTTTTACTGCCCCCTCCCCTTTCCCTCAAAGTCAATGTTACTTTTCTTTAGTACTCCAGGTTTCTGGAGTACTTCTGTTAGCATCAGTCAAGCATATTCAATATTGATTTTTTGGGAATGGAGAGTCAAAATGTTATTCACAATATGTTTTTCCAGGGTTGTAGCTTTTAGCTGCTGGACATTGGCTACCAGCAAGCTAATTTTAATTTTTTTAAATGATCAGTGTAATAAGAAGTACCACTGAGAGTTAGTTAACCTTTATATTGAGCTGTAGTTCTAAATTTACTTGAAAACAGTAAAATAAAATGTATTCAGATCATTTTAAAAAAGTCGCTAGGTTTTACAGAGGTTTAGCTAGCTAACATATACATATGTCGCTAGGTTTTACAGAGGTTTAGCTAGCTAACATATACCAAAAGATACGCCCTTAAAATCTGCAATATTTTAACTTTTTTGTCATACTACCACTACCAATACCCTCTTTATAACTGTGGTAACTATGATCACGTGAAACTGTAAGTTAAAAGCTATAAAAGTCAACATTTTGTTGATTACATTCTTTAAACTTGCATGTAAACAACCAGTATCCCGAAATTTGCTCATAACTAATCTCGTTTTCATGTTATTCTGCATTTTCACATGCATATTTCGCAGAACCATATGGATATGGAAATAGGTCTACTAAGATACTTAATGATTTGTTTACCCTATTGTTCTGCGTTTTCAAGGCTTACTTCAAATTTCAGAATCTTCCAGGCTAATAATGGAAATCTCCAAGAACTGTATTGTCAACCACAAAATCTGCATCCTCTTCTTCATCCTCCAAATCTTCATCACACATGTCATCCATTGTTTTAAAATCATTTCTGTTGTAACTGTCAGACAGAAATCGACTGCCGTAGTTACTGTCAATAATTGAACTTCATTCAACCTGAATATATCCGTTTCTTTTTAACTATGATAAATACGATACCAAAGGAATTTCCAAGCCTCTTTTCACTATAGGCGAACAACGGTATTTCGTATTGGATACTTTAGTGATCAACTTTCCACCATGTTGTAAGAAAAAGGTCACAGCCCTAGATATTCTTTTGAAACATGTCCAACAACATTGACAATTAATTTTTCTTTAATTTTATTCTCTATGGCACAGAATACAGATCATGCATAATTGCTTTTTTCTGCATAAGGATTTTCTCTTTTTTTTTTCGGATTCAACCAAATGTTTTTTTCATAAACATGCCATCCTCTACTCGCTAAGACACACCTAAAAGAAGTTTTCATCTTACAACAAAGTTGATGCCTTACTTGATAATGCTTCATTTTTTGTCAACAAATAGATATTTTGAACCTTTAGAAATTGTTCTAATTAAAAATAGAATTTAATTAGTACATCCAACTAGAATAGCTCTCCTCCATTCTTAATACAAAAAGACAAGCCAATATTTAGGAGATTCAACGTGATAGTGTTAAAACAAGAAAAAATTCTTTCTTTTTTTCTCTCTTTCAAATATTGTGTGTACTTCAACATGTTGCTGTTAAATTATTTCAAACCAGCAACTAAAGATACTGAAGAAATTGTCGAAACATTGAATGGAACCGACATCATTAAAAATGCAGAAAGAGATGAAATTACTAAACAGATTGTTTGAAATGAAAGTAAAAAATGAAAGAAATACAGAGTGTGGAAGCCAGAAGAAAGAGTAGAGATTGAAAAACATGCAGTGATACATAGTTTAAATTAACAGTTACAGAAAAGCCTTAACTTTATTGTAAAAGATAGAAACTTCGTTTCAAGTGACTTAGATGATAATGTTTTGCATTTTGAGAATAATCTGGACAAGTTCTGGAATGTTCAGAAGAAATTGGTGGCTTTGTGGTAAAGCATTCGCTTCCAGTGCACAAGTTTATGAATTCAAGCCTAATCATGCCAGAGACTATAAAAGTGTGAGTCGATCTTTCTGTCTAATGTTAGAAAATGGGAATAAGATTGATATATTAGATGGTTGTGTTTGCATTCCTTTCTATATACAACATCCATCACATTGGAATGCAATTTGTACATTTGGGAAATGGATTGGGATGCCAGGCAATAAAGTTAAACAATGAAGGGCAATACATATACTTGTGTTGCCAAATACCTTAAGTGGATAAAATTTGGTGAGTATTTAATTTGGCGAATCACAAAAATGGAATATTTGGCGGGGATTTAATTTGGCGAATGATACAAAGAAATGAAATTTTATGTTTTGAAATGTTTTATAAAAAATAAGAATAAACGTATATATAAACACAAGCTTTGTTATAGAGTTAAAAATTCTATTCTTCATCATCGTCAATAAAGAAAAGTTTTTTTTTTTGGGATTAAAACATTTATCTTTTCTTACTTAAAAAAACCGGGGATTTAATGTGGCGAACGGCAAATTATGTTAAATTTGACAAGTATTTAATTTGGCGAATAGTCAGTTATCAAAATTTTGAATCATAATCAGATAATCACACCAAATGGTTGCCCAAGGCAAAGATAGTAATTACCACATCATAATTCATGTGAATAGTAAGACACACTCACAGTGACATGTACGTTTTTGTTGCACTCCATTGTAGATGTTTCCAACAGCATTAAATCCTCATGCATAAAGGTGCACCCTACTTCTCTTTTATGAACTTTTACTTTCATTATTTATAACATAATTCCTTTATGCATAATGGATCTTATTATTCTGTTCATTCATGAAGGTTCTCTTTTAATATTCTTCACAACTTATAAGCAATTATCTTTTCTTATGTGCATATTTGCACACATAAACATATGTTATCAAGTAAACATGTGCTAAAAGTGGAAATTTTGGCGCAAAACTTTAGACACATTTTTTTATTTCAGCGGAAAAATTTTTAAACAAGATTTATAAAGTCAAAAAACAGGGTGACCACTAATAAAATGAGAACAAAAGTAAGGATATTAAGGAGAATTAAGGAGACAAATTGACATTTTTAAGGATATTTTGCTGTGGACGAGAATAAAAAAATAAAAAAATAAGGATAATTAAGGAGAAAAATAATTTTAGTTCTATATCTTTATTGTTTTACATACTATGTTCTATGACGAGAAAATTATATACATATTATACAAATATACATATAAATTATGCCCTGAAAGATAGAAAATATAGGATTTCAGGTAACAGAGAAATATGTCTTATTTTACTGTTGATGGACAATCCATTAACACATTTCCAAAGAAGTTACAATCAGAAAAAATAAGTACTTTTAAGGAGATTTTCTTTTTTCCAAGGTTATTTAAGGAATTTAAGGAGGAGTGGTCAACCTGAAAAATGTATGGGAAAGTTTATTGACAGATTTTAACCAAATTTCAAAAGCAATGATTATGGAAGCAAGATCTAAAAATGGGTCTTCAAGATCCAACTTTATAGATAGAGCCTCACAAATGCCAGATCTTGGAAACTATTGCAAATTACGGCTGGATTATTCCGTAAATGGTTGTGTAGGCCAATAACCCAATTAGAGGGATAGGTTTCAAAATTGACAACTTGAGCAGTATATCAATGTCGTATATAATCTTACCTTTGTCAATTTTATCTGTTATTTAGAGTGCGTACCACAACTCAAATTTTTGCTACAGAAATTGCTTTGCTAAGCTATAAACAGTTAAAATAAAGGCTGGAAATATTTGGTAATGTTTGCAAGTACATAAGCTGTTGCGTGCTAGAAAAAACAAGATAATGTTTTTAATAATAAAATGTAGCGTGATACTTAAAACACAATTATCTAGTCTTTTTCAGGAATATTTGAGTAGGTGTGCGATGATTCGCACGTGTAAATCAAATAACGAGTGCGATGAAAAAACACGTGCAAAGAATGTTACGCATACAATACGGGCTCTGAGGTTATTTGTTGCGCATTCATTTCGCAGTAGAAAAGTGGGGGACGTTTTAAATCGTGAACCCCAACTTCCTTTTCTATATGTCCGAAATGACACTATACTGTCATTTTATATTTATTGTTTATTTCTCAGATCATCACAGGCAAATAGGCAAAAATATGCTTTGTTTTCAAATTAAAAAAAATCTTTATCCACGTGGCTTAAAACTTCAAAAAAAATTACACTGCACGTGGGTTTCGTTTTTACTGGCATAAAGAAAAAATCTATTAAATTCTGACCTGCTATAGTTTCCAATTGTTTTGTTAAATGAAGAAATTATCTACAATCCATGATAAGATGTCTATTTCGCCTGTAAATGCAGTTTAGCAGACTTGCTTCATCTGTGCTCCATCGGCATTCACATCCGCATTAGTTAAGAACCGCATGGCTGGATT
The DNA here is from genome assembly GCF_029227915.1 of Hydractinia symbiolongicarpus. Lineage (NCBI taxonomy): Eukaryota > Metazoa > Cnidaria > Hydrozoa > Anthoathecata > Hydractiniidae > Hydractinia > Hydractinia symbiolongicarpus. Next base: position 13,458,984 of record NC_079882.1, on the reverse strand, counting down.
TCTTGTGTAAGACCTGGTTACCAACGACGAAGGGGCCAGGCAAAAGAGATTTATGTCTACGTAGTTCTTTTAACTAAGTCAGGAGTTGGTGAATTAGCTAGGATCGTCAGGTTGGCTATGAATAGGCTTGCACATGGGTTAAAAGGACCAGGACTATTCAATAATTTCTGAGACGTAAAAGTGTCCGACCATAGGCTGATTTTGAAAACTCAATATTTATTTTTCAGATTAATCACACGCCTGAAATGATTTAGACGTGTGCCAAGGCGTGCGCGTGCGATCTTACGCTTCTCCTGAAAAAGACTGTATCTACATTTCTTTTTTATACAAAAGGCTAGCGCATCCTTTTTAAATCTCATAAGAGAAAAAAATGTTCTCACAATGATTGTTTTGATTTATCAAGAACGTCAAAAGTTAGATTTTTTTCTTCAGTATATATTGAAATTTAATTTGTTTTCGAAATCTTATCGTCCAGAACATAGGTTTTTTCCGTTTGCATTGATTTTTATAAGAAGAACTTTTCAAAGTTTTGCATGTTAAAAAATATATAAAAAATATATATAAAGAAATATTATATACTAAATGTTTTCAAAAGTATCAGCATTAGTTTTTTTTTAAATGTTTAGACCATTGGATTTGTTGTTTTTTAAAAGGACTTGTGTTTTTAAAATATATCAAGATCAAAAGCGCAATACTTAAATAAGTTTCGTTGTTAAAAAATAAAAATTTAATGGCCTTTGCGTTAAGTTTTTCTTGCAAGAGTATTGTTAATAAACAATGTTTCTTGCTATGCTTTTGTTTCTAACATGATGAAACTATTTTTGCGTGATTTGAAAGGAACTCACTATCCTATAGTGTTTTTAAATGAAAGCAATTATTTTTGCAAGTTGAGCGTACGCGTACATCTGGACCGTACTGTATATTCATGCCCTGTTGGCCTAATGGCTATGACACTCATGTAAGTGAGAGATCTAGCTTCAAATCACAAAGTTGCTGATAAGCCACATACGCTGTTAAAATGCGGGCGTTTTTGGGCGAGTTCCGCGCTTTGAGAAAAAAAACCTGATCAAGATCGAAAAAAAAAAAACAATCATTAAAAAAAAGCTAGTAGACGGACCTTTTTCTTTTAGAAGTTATTTTTTCTACAGTTGCTATAGCAAAGCCCATTTTCAAATTAAGGATTTTCTTAACTGGATAAAAGTCATGGTAAAGCCCTTTCTTGGTAAAGTCTTTGCTGCATGGCACGGTACAAGAAATTGCATTTCGAGAATGCTTTGGGCATGTGGGCGATTTCAGAGGATATCCGCCAATTTAATTCGAAAAGTCGCCCTATCGGCACCATATTTTTAAATCCTAGGCAGGATTTATAACTATCTTGCACCTACAACAACCAGGTAAGCATGAGTATATGTATATAGCTATATTAAAGATAAAGGTAATCTTTGAGTTGTAGATGGGAGAGTTACATATACATTCGTCACTCTCATTTATAGAGCATAAAGACTTATTCTTGATGGTAACCAAATATTAAAATTAAGGTGGCAGTAACCCATTTTTAGCTGTCCAAATAGGTGAATTATTTACTCAGTTTTATTATTTTTATATATTTTATTATTAGTTTATTTATATCATTCTTTTTTTACTATTTCCTAAAAATATAGTCCTTAATACATAATAATATGATTTTAACTTAGATAGATAGATGGATGTGCATATTTTACATGGCTAGCCTCACAAATATCGAGGGATATACCCTGTCTATTATTTCCAGGAGGGGCCATGGCGTAGATGGAGAGTATTTAATGCTCATTTTGAGCTACGCAGACCCAATTAGAGCCCGCGCTCTACTAGACAACTCCCGGCAACATCCAACGGCCCACACAGTGTGCCATCTTCCCAATTTCCCTCACATGGCTTGGGTTAACCCGGGGCTATGGTAACATTCACTTGCCCATGTTGAATCGCCGTCAAGAGGAATCGAACCCCGGTCTCCCGCACAGAGTACGAGAGCTATATCCACTAATCTACAGCGCCACACTTAACATCAAAAATGCCGAGTCCGCAGATATTTCTATTTAAAAATGTATCGTATACAAGAAAAAAATCAGCTTCTACGAGCTTTAACATTTTACAATCTCATTATTTTTTATCAGCTTCTGTTTTTAAATGAACCTTGGGTTAACCATGCTAAAACGGCGTGCAGAGTTTTTTTGTTCAATCATATTTTTTTTAACAATAGCCTTTTGTTTTGTTTTTAAAAAATTCTTTGTTAGCATCCCCTGCTGCATTGAACGCTGGTAAAAGAAAAATATTCCGAATAAAAAGAGAGTCTGAAAATTTTAAAGTAAAACAAAATTGAAAGTTAAAGCTTGTGCGGTGTAGCATGCCATCTTTGTTGTTATTAACGCTTAGACTTAAACTATATTCGGCAGAACTAATTAATTATTCATGAATTTTATTTTAAAGAGGAATTGTCGAGGCTGAATATTTTTGGTGAAAGATAATAGTATTTTGGCTATAAAATCGTGACAAGTGTGTTATAACAGAACAAATATGGATATATATAGTCAGAAAAAAACCTTTCGTAACTAATTATGTAAAAAAAATTCCCGATTTTTAAAACCTTAAACAGTCACTCCCTTTAAGAAAAGGTAGTTATACTTGCTCGTTCTGCTATGTCTCAAGGCATCTGGAGACTCGCTTCATATTTTCGCTTGCAAACCTAGGGGGTCCCGTCTACATGCTCAAACAACACCCTTTCTATTATATATAGCTATATTGATGTTTTATGAAGAAATGACTGTACAAATCTACCACATTGAAAATGTTTCACTGCAGTTAAATATTACGGTAAAACTCTTATAAAATTTGAAATCTTTAAATTACATTAAATTATGTTCTAATAATCGCTTAATATTCCAAATTTCCTATCTTTAAGATATGCTGATTAATCTAGCTAAATATGCCACTCATTTTCCTCAAATTTCGAAATAAACAAAATGAATGATGATTTATTACTTACATTTCAGCAGGAAAAATCCAAGAAAAGCTCTAATTAATCTGTTTAACAACATGTTTTTGACTAAAATGATCAGGCAACAAACATCAACGATGGCTTGTAAACATGAATGATCATTCTTTTCCCCGCCTTGTATTTTTTCTCGATTAGTCAACTTCTTATTCATCACTCCGTGCGAAACGAAGCTGTCCGACCCGGTGTCATCAGGACTTATAAGGGCAGAAATTTTTGCGATTTTTGCCCCTTTTCGTGAAAATTTGTGCCCGGTAAGAAATTTAATCTGAAATTCGCGAAAATTTATTTTTGCGAAAAATCAACTTTTTCTAAAATTTGCGAAAGTTTTTCCAAGTTAAAAGCCGAAAACTCTTAAATAACGAGGGCTCCGAGGACAAAAGGTAGAAATAATAGAATCACAACGAAAAAAATAAGCAGCCCGAAAAATGCGTTTAAAACTAACTCTATTTATTTATTTATTTATTTCTTTATTTAAAGTTGGATCCAGTATAGTTACAAAGTACTAATTTATACCAACTATCAAATTAAAACATGTAAATACTAAGTGATAAAAATACAAATAAAATACTAAAATAAATCATCGATTGATCCCCGAATGAGCAGCACAGAGTTTACATTGGCAGTATATTTCAACATGCCTGATAACAGATTTGAATTCTTTTAGATCTGTCACATTTTTGACACACGGGTAAATATCAGCTTCTCCACAGGGTAAAATACAAAAGTTTAATACGTGGGCATCATGTTTACAACCAGTCCCGTTTTAAATGAAAAACTGATTGCTAAACCGGACAGTAGAGATGAAGCCTTGGACAATGATAAGTTTACAATTTTTAAAGTTTACAAATTTTTAAAGAAAAGGATGGGGAAACAGAACTGGTTGGGCATGCCCCAATAGAATTATCAAGTCTCCTTCATCATTTTTTGAACGCTGATCCAAACAACTTTATAAATGTGACAGTGATGAGTAAACGTTAGCGCGAAATTGGTTTGGTCGTTCCTGGTAAATTTGATTGTTTCACCAAATCCACACGGATTTCATGTGTGTTGGACAAGCAGCTACATGAACAAAAGGGCACTTACAAAACCTTGGAACTTATTCACCAAAAAAAGTCTTTATACCGGAAGTTTCCTGTAATTTCTTAAAAAAAAAATTCTCATCATTAATTGATTTCTCTTCCTTCTCTTGTATCATCTATAAGCTATTACATAATAGGGGTTGACCCGTTTGCCAGTATGGATTTATTATGGGGTTTATTAAAAGTGCTTCTATAAAACGCCCCTCTCGAGGGGGGGGCGTTTAATAGAGGGGGCGTTTAAAAGAGGGGGGCGTTTATAAAATATTTCGGATTTTAAGGGGGCGTATATTAGAGGGAGGCGTTTAAAAGATGGGGGGCGTTTATTTGGAGATTTACGATAGTTATTGACTTCGTCAACTCGGGGGGAGTGTTGACGATTGCGTCATATACCCCCGCAAAGACGCGAAGTGTTCATTTTTAGTGTATGTTTTTTATTCGACGAGTGAAGACATGTTTTCGAAAAAAGACAAGAGTGAAGTATTTTTATATTATAATCTTAGTTTATACAAGGTTTTTGATAACAGGATTTCAATTAGTTGAAGAAAAATTCTATTTTTTTTTATCGATATAACGAATGGGACTAATTTTCGTAGTAATTAAGGCAGGATACGCTTGTGCCTGATAGCGCATGGTAGAATACAACTTTCCCACCCATTTCTACTAACAAGTCAATTCTATTTGTACCGTTCAGACGATCCGGCGCCCTGCCCTGTAAAAATTGATGTAGTTACTCAATAAATGATACTAAGACTGGCTGAGTGACATAGTATATTACACCTACTATACGGTTTCTTTTGAAAAATAGACGTAGCCAATGTCCCCTTTAGCTCGCGTTAACCGGACGTTTTTATCCTGACGTCCGTATAAGACGAATGTGTAATATCAACAAGGTAATAAACCCTAAAATGTTTATATCACAGACGACTACAAAGTCAAAGTTAAACAGAAAAAAATAATCATCTAGCTAAAAAGGTTTCCCTGGAATTTGTGCTTCTATTAAGAGTCCGTTTAAAAATTGTTGTTGTAACCGGAGTACAATACTGTAGATGATTCCACACACAAATACCGAAGATGACTGCACAGACAAAAATCAAAGATGACTTCGCACACAAAAACCAAAGATGACTTCGCACACAAAAACCAAAGATGACTTCGCACACAAAAATCAAAGATGACTTCGCACACAAAAATCAAAGATGACTTCGCACACAAAAACCAAAGATGACTTCGCACACAAAAATCAAAGATGACTTCGCACACAAAAGCAAAGATGACTTCGCACACAAAAACCAAAGATGACTTCGCACACAAAAATCAAAGATGACTTCGCACACAAAAATCAAAGATGACTTCGCACACAAAAACCAAAGATGACTCCCCACACAAATACCAAAGATGACTTCGCACACAAAAACCAAAGATGACTTCGCACACAAATACCAAAGATGACTTCGCACACAAAAACCAAAGATGACTTCGCACACAAAAACCAAAGATGACTTCGCACACAAAAACCAAAGATGACTTCGCACACAAAAATCAAAGATGACTTCGCACACAAAAACCAAAGATGACTTCGCACACAAATACCAAAGATGACTTCGCACACAAAAACCAAAGATGACTTCGCACACAAAAACCAAAGATGACTTCGCACACAAAAACCAAAGATGACTTCGCACACAAAAACCAAAGATGACTTCGCACACAAAAACCAAAGATGACTTCGCACACAAAAAGCAAAGATGACTTCGCACACAAAAATCAAAGATGACTTCGCACACAAAAACCAAAGATGACTTCCCACACAAAAATCAAAGATGACTTCCCACACAAATACCAAAGATGACTTCGCACACAAAAATCAAAGATGACTTCGCACACAAAAATCAAAGATGACTTCGCACACAAAAATCAAAGATGACTTCCCACACAAATACCAAAGATGACTTCGCACACAAATACCAAAGATGACTTCGCACACAAAAATCAAAGATGACTTCGCACACAAAAATCAAAGATGACTTCGCACACAAAAATCAAAGATGACTTCGCACACAAAAACCAAAGATGACTTCGCACACAAAAACCAAAGATGACTTCGCACACAAAAATCAAAGGTGACTTCGCACACAAAAAGCAAAGATGACTTCCCACACAAAAACCAAAGATGACTTCGCACACAAAAACCAAAGATGACTTCGCACACAAAAATCAAAGGTGACTTCGCACACAAAAAGCAAAGATGACTTCCCACACAAAAACCAAAGATGACTTCGCACACAAAAACCAAAGATGACTTCGCACACAAAAATCAAAGGTGACTTCGCACACAAAAATCAAAGATGACTCCACACACAAATACCGAAGATGACTCCACAATCAGATCTTATATCTCGAATAACGCCCTAAGTTTAAACGAAATTACGTAGAAAATAAAGCTCTTATTTTTGGCTGAATAAAGTAGGTAAGAAAACGCCTGATAAAATGAAATGTTCTTTATTTCCCTTCGCGGTTCCTTATATTAAGTCTACTGTATTCTGTATTGTTTAATTGTTTATCTTCGGGTAAATTTTGAGAAAAATGCACTACGCTATGTTTTGTGAATCAGTATATCTTTGAGATAGGTTAGCCAAAATTTAAAAGAACACCTTACTGCATTTTTGTAGATTTTAAAAAGACTGCACATTTCTACTTATTTTCTAGCTTTAAATTTTTGCAAATGCTTAAGGCGATATACCTCGGGCGTTGGTTAATTTTTTTTTTACCTAACATTTTTGCAACATTATTTCAACGAAATAGAACATTTCAGGCTAAAAAAAAACATATATAAATAATAAAATTGATAGTAGCCACAAATAGAAGATTTTCATGTAATTTTATTTACCGGCATGAAAAGGAGTGGGCCATTTGTTATTTATGCTACAGCGCCGTACGCGGCCGTAATGTTTTAAATAATTTACTTTTACTCTTGGAATTAGCATGCGCGTGTATCTCTATGCTCTATCTAACGGAAAAGAGAAAACTGAAGCGGAGAACGGTGTCTCTTTTTAAAACAATTGTACTCATTTTCTCCAAACATAATGCTCCAAATTAATACTGAAAAAGTTATTTCAAACAAAGCACGTCAATGTTTACCCATCGGGGCGACATTAGTTTAAAGTTTGTTCTTCTTATCTTCATTTTTTGTGTTCTGGGACTGAGATTGCTACTTTTATAAAAGAATCTATTGCATTCGAATACTTTATTCGGACAAACTTTCGCGAGAGAAACTTTCAAAAATGGCCATTCGCGAAAGTTTATTGGGTACAAACTTTCTAAATTGTCGATACGCAAATGTTTATCCAATAAAATTTAAAAGAAAATTGCTGGTTTTAAAAGTTATTTCTTGACTCGCCCTCACTTGACTTGCCTCCCGATAAAAAAGGAGACAACTGGCTCTGCGAACGAGATTAGAATAAACTTAGAAATAAACAAAAGCGATGATGTTTCAATGTATGTATGGCTTATAACCGAGTTACTGGCGAAGAAGACGATGATGCGTGGGAGCCGGAAGAAGACGAGCGTAGAAATGTGTTTGATCCGTTTTGTGATTTTGACGATGAACCCAATATGTAAATAGAAGTTTTTACATACCATTAGAAAAAAAATTACATCGTTAAAAAACACTTTTCTATCATAAGAAATATAGGTCACTTATTTATAAGAACATAAAAAATCACGAATCGCGAAAGTTTATCTCGCCAAAACTTTCCAATTTCAGATTTCGCGAAAGTTTATCTCGCGAAAATCTTTTAATAATTTGCAGATTCGCGAAAATTTATCCAAAACATTTTGCGAGTTTTTAGACTCGCGAAAGTTTCTCCGAATAATATAATTCGAACCCAAAATCTAAAAAGACAACAAAACTGTTGTCGAGAATAAAAGTTGGCGTGTTGGTAGTTCGAAATATTTTTTATAAAAAAGAAAACCGTACAGAGAAAAGATTGGAACTCAGACACAATACAATCGTATACATTTCTAATCAGTTCGCTTTAGGGAGGAGCGAAGTATAGTAATGGAAGAAAAAATTGATTGGACTTTTATCCAAAAACGCTAGTTAGCTACCTACTAACAAAGCTAAAGACAAGCAGGTGTAACATTAGGAAGATGGTTTAGAGTATCTGGTAGACCGATAAAGTTAGATGTGTAACATTATTTTAGCCATTCAACTTTCAGAGCTCAACGTTCCCTTAAGTATTTAATTTTTTTTGTGTGTCTTGAGCCTAGCTAAATACGCACATTTTTTACAAGAATATACTCTGAAATTAAGTCAAAAGTGAAGAATATGGCTGGATTGTTTTTACTAAATATGAAAATTTGTATTTAGTTTACTATCGCATACCAAGTTAACTGAACTGAATCCGTCCAAATCAACAATAAAGCCTTAAACGTAGCAAAATTTGCCATTAGCTGCAGCAGACTATAGCAAACTTCATTTTATTAAGGCATTGTATATTTTCAGGCCATATTCATAGATTAAAAATAATGAGGATAGTATTTGTCAAAAAGTTAAGAATATTGAAGCTAAAACCAAAAAACACGATTCTTATATAAAACAGCGTGTATTTCCTAGAAAGAAATTTATTAAATCAATGTTTACATCTGTTACGTTACCACCACGAGTTTCTAACGGTTATGGGAGAGGAAAGATGCATGTTTCTTGAAAGCGCGTTTTATAAAAACTGATATATCAACGTTATAATTTTTATTTTTTATTGATGAATATTTCTTGGATGTAAAAAGACAAAGCGAAATTTTATTACAAAGCATACTTCATTAAAAGGGACACTAAAATGCACGTGTTTCTAGTCTATGAGAAACTAAAGAAGAAACAGTCCTTTTTAATTTTTTTTTTGATTCTAAAAATATCTGGGGTATAAGGAGCCAAAAACGCATTTTGCTTTCTTCATTAACAGAAACAAATCTAGGTTATAGATTGATGTAGTTGTTAAACATTTTTGCGATATAATAAACCAAAGTTGTATATTAATTTAAGGCGCAGTTCATTAAAAGGGACACATCGACGTAGCACAAATTTCTATTTCCTATTTCTCATTATTTTTGAGACTAATCAATATATAAAGGGTTGCGGAGCGGGGACAGGTCGAAATATTTACATCATATTTTATGACAAATATGAAAAGAACTTTTACCTGCTCCAATAGACAGTTTAAATAAGATCTTAAAAAAGGTTCCTCGAGGAAAATGCAATCTCGTCCCCAGAGCTTCTTTTTCACTTTTTGATATTGATATTTGATATTGATTTCGCAATCTAATAGTGGCCCTAGCCACTATTAGATTGCGAAGAAATAAGTCCTGAGAAAAGATATTTACAATATGCATTTGTTTTCAGAGCGTATCAACAGCAAACATTTTGCAGCATAGATTATCTCTTATAGGTTTCTATTATTAAACGCACTTTTCCGTTTTCGGGGTTTTTCTGTTTGTTTAACAAAAAGTCTAGAAAAATCAGAGAAGGAGAATTAAAAAATCCGAATACGCGCTTAGTAAAAAACCTTGAAAACATTTTCATACAAAGCAGAAATAAAGGTTAACTGAGCAATGTTATGTGTACTCACATAGAGCATTCTGGCTATTGACCTGCATTGCAGTGTCTTCAAATTTGATGAATTGAACATAACATCGATCCAAATCATAACGTAACGGACTACTTTGTGTTTCAGGAGCTTTTTCTTGTTGTACTAACAGTAAAAACAACGTCATTATTTTTCACAGTTTGAATATTTTATTCTCCAAGTTAAATTATAAAGAAACTGAAAAAACATACAAGGATGTGTTTAAATTTTGCAATAACTAATTTAAAGTTCCTCTCCTCCTAACAACGGATGTTGCAGTTTAAAAATTTTACGAGGACTTTTCTTTCCCAAAACAACGGCCAACGTTATATTCAGGTTGCGCAATCTGTACAAAAGATACAAATAAAGAAAAATTAGATTCGGACGATTCATTTAGAAAACGTTCACGTCAACACGCTTTATGGGTAAAGATTTTTTTTTTTTATCTTTACTATTTTTTCGTATCACAAAAGTCGAAAAAAAATCGTTAAAAATTCCAATTCATTTATCTAGCTAATCTATACTTATCAGAGAAATTTCAAAAAACTGCAGACCAAGTTGAAGCTACCTTTAAATTTAGTTATTCGTTGCCTGAAATGTGACAGGATCATTTGTTTTCGACGAACGCCTAAGGAGATATAAGGGCGGGTTTAAAAATTTTGCTGACGTCAGCAATGGCTTGACAAACCCCCCCAAAAAAAATTTTTTAAATTTTATATACCTAATGCCTTCATCGTATAGATCTTGAAATGCTGATCAAAAAAATATATAGGATCATGTACTTTTGACAAACGGTTGCAGAGATATTGAGGTTCAATGGTTTTTTGATGACATCATCAACCCGTCCATTCCGAAACGAATTCGGGGATCCAGGTTTGGAAAACTTACCCTAATTACTCACGCGGTGAAAAATAACTGACGTCACCACCTCGTTTCCAAGTTATTTGGCCTCAAAGTTTTTAGTGCATTGTAATGGATTCACTAATGTTAACATACTTTCCTTTGACGTCAATATTATTTTAACATTAAAGTTTGGTAAATTACAGAACAAACTTATAACTGATGTTTTACAGACTTAATTGAAGAGAATATGAAGAATATAATGAAGCTCTGTATTATTATAAGAGACTAGTCGATAATGCCCGTGGAAAAATCCACTGAGGCAGCATGATCAAGAAAATGTATAGGATCATGTACTTTGGACAAACGGTTGCTGAGATATTAGAGTTTGAAGGTTTTTTGATGACGTCGTCAACCCGTCTATTCCGAAACGGATTTGGGGACCTAGGTTTGGGAAACTTACCCAAATTGTTCCCAGGTGGTCCCTAGTTACCCATGCAATGAAAAATCATTGACGTCACCACCTCGTTTTCAAGCTATTTGGCCTCAAAGTTTTAAGTGGACTTTAGTGGCTTCACTAATCTTAATTAACTTTCCTTTGACGTCAATACTATTTTAACGTAAAGTCTGATAAATTGCAGAACCGTTTTATGGGCCATGTTTTAGAGATTTTATCAAAGAAAGTAGTGAAGAAAATAATCCACTTTGCAAAAGTCACAGACAGACAGACAGACGGAACTGGCGTATTATTATAAAGATTTTTGAATAGGAACAGAGACTGAGGGAATTTGACTTATCAAGTGAAAAATGTGACACTTTTGTCAAAAGTTTTTTAATAATTTATTTTTCTCTCGCTGTATAGTACAAAATAGAAAAAAAATAAAACGCACTTAAATATCAAATAGGCTCTGCTACGCTCAGCTCGCTTCGCTTAGCTCCGCAAAAAAGAACGTTAACCTGTTATAATTTCATTTTTTTGATTTTTTAATATCCCTTTAATTAAAAACTGCGAAAATGGTGTTTCAGTTCCAAACATATTCCATTAAAAGAGACATTTAGAAATATCCTTTTCTTGAGGTTTTATCGTTGATCAAATCAATAAGAACAAAGAGAGAAAGGACACTCATCTTTAAGATGTTCTTTTAAATTTTTTCTCCCGAAGAAATAATAAAACAATGATGTAATTCAGTTCAAAGCACATGTCATTAAAAGGGACACATTAAAAATGTAATAAAAACGGAAAGGCACAACGCTCTATTTTTGTTTAAAACCCTGTTCATCGGAAGGAACACATCAACGTAGCCCGTTAAAATTTCTATTTTTGATTTCTAAAACACCAAACATGTATTTTTGTTAACAGCTACAATTTATGTCAAAAGGGACACGTCTGTCGCAGTTTCAAAGTTGTAGGTTTCATGGATTTTCACGGTATATTGAAAATATAGGGAGGAGGGTGCATTTTTGTTTAAAGCAATTTTTTTTTTAAATTTTTCGATTTCTAATCATCTTTTAAAGATATAAAACTAATGTGTCTTATTTTTGGTTAAAAGCAAATTTCATTAAAGGGGACAACAATGCCATGGTAGTTTCGTTTTTTCGATTTCTAATCATCTTTTATAGACTTAAAACGAATGTTTTATTTTTGGTTAAAAGCATATTTCATTAAAGGGGACACCAAGTCCAGGATTGTTTCGTTTTTTCGATTTCTGATCTTCTTTTAAAGACTTAAAACCAATGTGTTTTATGTTTGGTTAAAAGTATATTTCATTAAAAGGTACATTAAAAGGGTCGAATTCTATGCAAGTCGGAAGAATAAAATAATAGATATGCTCTATTGTAATTAAGATTTTATGAATTCTCATAGTCTATTAAAACAAGAAGAAAACATATATGTTAGTTTGTTCACAAATTTGCAATAAGGGTGTGCTCGGTTTTTATTTCATAGATAGAGAAAAGTCAATTCGTGTACGCCATTCAACAGTGACAAAGCAGTCCGAAACCTATTCGTCACTATACTTGCAACTCCTGACAATTCTATTGTCTTTTTAGCCTAACTCGAAAGTTATAAAATAGCAGAATTCAATGCACAATCATTAAAAGATTACAATTTCATTATCAAGAAGTTTATTCCTTTTTTATCTTCATTATAAAAAGATTTAAAAACGTACACAATTTTTTTTTTGAACTACACTTACCTTACGTTGGGCTGTCAACAAATGAACTAATTATAAAATCCTATTCACTTTCTCTGCGCTATATGAAATGAGCAAGGCCTTAAATTCCATTACCGAATTATTTTAGTAGGTAGAGAAAATTGTAAATTTACCAATGATTTAACTCTTGGGATTGTGTACGACATTTGGCTTCCACTGGCAAACAATATTCTCACTTTCCATAGATTTACTTTTCGTTTTATTTTTGACTTTCACTTTCGAGGTTTGTAACAATACTGAGTTCAATTTGTTGTTTGCTAAGGTAACATTTGTCCCCTTGCTTTCATCATTTTTCTCTTCTTTCTCTTTATTTCTCTCTTGCTTTACTTCATCGAAAGAAAAACAAATGCTAACATTGTGCCTTTTATTACACTTAAAACACTTCCCCTTTGAGTAATACTCTTTAACTATATGTCCTGGTTTTAAACACAATAGACAACGCTTTTCCTTCATTAAAAATCCTTTCTTGCCGATGGTTTGCTAACGGTTTCGCACTGATGTGATTTGTGTGACGTTTTTTTTGCAAAATACACATGAATACGGACGATTTGACGGTCGATTGGAACCTACATATAAGGAAGCACCTGTTGGAATTTCCTCCTCATCTACATCTGTTGATCTCACTTTTTCCGTTGCTTCTAATTCTCTCCGTAATGCGTCTAGAACTAACGTAACATCCTATGTGTCTTTTCCAAACTGACGACTAATGACAAGTTTAACATCTTGCGGTAGCTTAGACATAATCACACGTGCCAACATAGCTCCATAATTTAAACCCAAAGATTTTAAACTTCTAACTTGTGTGTTTATTGTATCATACAGTTTTCGTAGCTCGATCGAACTCGACATACTATCTGCGCATTCTAAGTTCAAAAGTTTATTTATGAAACTCGATATTATAACTTGTTCATCCCCAAATCTTTGCTTCAACATTTTTATCGCGATGATGGGATAATTTGTATGCGATAGTTGTAATCTCTTGACGGCAGTTGCTGCTTCTCCTTCTAAAAATTAATTAAATAATTTAATTTTTCGACAGGACTGGCTTTCACACTTATCCACTGCACACTCGAACGAATCGAAAAACGATGTTCACTCAGTGACATCACCACTAAAATTTTTAATCTCAATTTTTGGTAAGCGTACAGAATTTTTAGTTTCCTATGGATTTCTTCTACTCTCAGATTTATTTTGTTTTTCCGCAATATTATTAACTCTCTGCATATGTATGTTGGCCCACGCTTCAATTTCATAACATTTTTCCGACTCTGCGATTGCTTGTTACTCACTAACCTGTTCACATATTTCATCATACAATTTTACTACAATATTCGATTTCATTCTTATCACCTATTCTCTCGAACTCATTCTCAACTACAGCTTCTTTAATAAGATTTGCTAACCTATTTCTTTTCTTCGACAATTTTTCAACATCAACCATGATTGCAATGAAATTAAACTCTTTAATAATTACTCTTCTTTTAAACTTTTTATATTTATAATAATAAACGTTTTAATAATAATAGTATCCGGCTCGGTGGACCATGTTATAAACGACGACTAATATCTCAATTTTTGTTTTCTTAACCCTATTCGGTCCGGTGTTTTTCGAACATACTATGACCGGGGGGGCGGATTCCTCCCCCCCCCCCCCCCCACAATAACTTTTCGTAGGATTGTTCAAATTGAATCAAACTTGGTACACTTATAGTACGTCATAAAAGGAACAAAATGGCGCCAATAAACTTTTGCTTGCAGCACATTTTCTGTGACGTCATCAGAAGCTTGAAAATTGTTAAAAATGCCACTATCTGCTTAAAGTATAATTACTTTTGTTCTAGAGCGAATTTTTACATTCTGTTTGAAGTTTCTTAAAGCTAAATAAAACATATCTTCCGGTTTTTACATGGATCGGATAAAAAATTGCCAAAAATTGCCCGAAAATCCGTTTTTTTCCCGATTTTCGGTTGAAATCCGACAAAATCAGGAAATCGGATTAGTCACGTGTTCAAATTATTCAAAATGATTCTTCGTGATGAAACAAAGTTGTGTTGCAAGTTTCAAGTTCTAAGGATAATCCTAACAGGAGTTATTATATTTTCCCCATTATAAAGATTTCATAGAGATTTTTAGGGGTAGTTTCGAGTAATGGCCAATATCAAAGCCTCTGAAAGGTATGGGACCTAAAAAATTAGCATGCAGGTGTCTAATAGATAAATGTTTAAACTCAGTAAGTATCATAGCCATATAACAAAGCAATCAAGAGTTATTAAAAAAAAACCGTCAGGGGGGGGGGGGCGGAATCCGCCCCCCCCCCCCGGACCGAATAGGGTTAAGTAACAAATTTAATACAGAACGTGATATACTTACAAATATGTGTGTCTCGCTCATTCAGTTTTCGACACGCTATTTTATTATTAACCTAAAAAGTGCTGACTAAGGAAAAAAATCATCATAATTGTGCGAAAGTGTAAAAGCCAATCATATTTCAAAATCCGATCAACAATACCAGGGTATTTTTTGACGTATCTCTCATATCAAAAATGCAAAAAACCCTGGAAACGAGGGTGAATTTAGATCTAGTAGCAGCCTAGCATAAAACTACCTAATAACGTCTAAAAGAATTCTCTTATGATGATCATAAGAGAATTCTTTGAGACAGATTTTGGAGCTAGCTAGCTGCCACACATACTGTACAGTGAGTGACATAATTGGGAATTTCCATCACATAGCTTATTCTTGGTAGTTATATCCGTTCACAAGAATCAAAAAACTTTGCAAAATTAGCAAAAGAGCTACTTATTCTACAGATAAAACTTCCTGTCACTCCTCAACATCAATGTTTATATAGACATTTACACATACTAATGCTCGTGTTTTCAAGTGTTTTATAGTTTAGTGAATTATGAATAAAGACACATACACCATGATTTTTAATAGCACGTGAATGATGTACTAAAATATATATCCCGGAATTCTTGTTCTACATCCCTTTCCCTACACCAGGTTTCAGTAAAGCAAACCACCATAAAATTATAATTTAAGGTAGAAAATAACGATTAAAAATCTTCAAAATTTTTTGGATACCTCGAATATTCACATTGAAAATAGAGAAATATAGAGGATTAGAATTATTTCAGTAATTTTTTGCTTAAGAAGAAAAAGGTTTGGTTTCGAAAGTTTTAGAGTTGAAATAATTAGTATCAGGATTGGTACCGTTGATCCACAAGAACTAATTCAGTCATGTAAATATGATAGGCAACAACTAGAGGGGTAGACAACAACTAGAGGGGTAGACAACAATAAAATCGTGATTGCATAAAAAAAAACACATTTCATATGCTCAGCATATTCTCGAGTACCATGTTCTTTTCTTGGGTACTTTTTTCCCCATTCAGTGCAACAAAAATTTGCATCAGCATGACTCAGCATAAATACATGTATTTATATATAATATATTAGTTTAAAAATCCTTACAATATATCTTCTTCGTATCTGTAAAACAATAAAGGGAAAGGAAAAATAAATCAAACAAACGATCAAATATGGAAACTAAGTTATAGCTTTTAACAAGTGCATAATCAAAACCTTGCAGCTGATTTTTTTTACTTCTAGCACACTCTCGTTAGATTATTAATTGATAAAAATCATGACAAAAATTCTTTAACATTAAAACTAACATTTGATTAACTCTCTGCGTAGACATATTTCTAAATAATTTCTTACAACTACAATTGTTAACTTTTACAACTAAACACACATGGACAATAAACTTGTAGTTCGACGTTGAAGAAACAAAAACAATTCGAAAACTGATAGTGGAAAAGTTTAGAGGTAGAAAAGTTATATAGGATATAGGTTGGTTACTCCACAGGTGCGAAATGGAAGATTGAAAGTACTGGCAGGCATTAAAGCAGAACAATTTTTCTGTCAAACAAAAATTCCTGCGGGACAAACCTTTCTGTGATACAAGCTTTTTGCGGGAAAAAGTTTCCGGAGAGACAAACTAGCAGTGAAAGGCGGAAGCAAGAAGAATTCACACATCTTACAGAAACTTAAATAAATTAAGCAGAAATGAGCTTTAAAGTTTTGGAAAAGATAGAAAAAAAATAAAAAATACACTTATTACAGTTATTACACTTTTAGCTGCTTTTTCCAAATCTTTTTAAAACAAAATTTTACCGGCGGTATTACAGATTATAAAATCCACACACAAAAAAAACAATAGAAAAAAACACAACTAGAAAAGCGAAAACACTGACAAAGAGCGTATATCAAATACATAAAACTTAAATTACAACTCGCAACGAAAACGCATATTCATGCTTCCATATTTGGCAAACAAAACACCTTCCCATTCTGATAACCATTTAGCATTTCTAATGCGTCCAATTGCTTTCTCAGCTCTGGTGGATACTTCTGGTGATCGGACATAACGCTTTCCGAATAGCTCGTTTTGCGGCTTGGTGCTCTTCGAGGTGTCGGTATAAACTGTTCTTGTGATGCGCGTCTTGGCATCATGTATTTTAAACGTTTTTCGGTTTCCGGTGTAGGAATATCATACGTGCTTGTTCGTCTTTGCGTTACAAAGTAGGTGTAACCATCGTACAGTTTTTGCATCAGTGGTGGCATGACATCACGCGGTCGCTCGAAGAAGATAAACTCCTGGTGGTGCTTTATTTCTCTGTTGCAGAGGTAAGAAAAGAGAAGAAAAACAGTTTAATAAGAGATTTAAGATATAATATACCTTTCATTTTCTCTCCACCAATATCTTTCATAATAATAAAAGAAATCACAAATGGAGTTGATTAAATAATTAAATCAGCAACCTGTAGGTAGCAGGGCTTATATGTATCTTTCCAGTGGCACTCGTAGATTCCATTTTATTGGCTAGCGTCACATTATTTCCAAATAAACAATATCTTGGCATTCGTGTTCCCACTACACCAGCTACAACTGAACCAGAGTGAACTCCAACACGAATCTAAACAGAAAAGAATGTGGAGATAATGCGGTTAATTTAACATATTGCGCAAGGTTCACTTAATTAAATTCGCGCTAGAATTGTGTTTTTTTTTGCTACGTTTTTCACGTGTTTCGGTCATTAAAAATTTTTGGATAGTTTCCTTTTTATCTACGTTTTATCTGCTTATTATTTTAACGGTAAGTTAACGTTGCCTGATGTAGGAAGAAAAAAAACAAGATTGCATTTTTTTTTTTTTTTGGAACAAAATTTTGAACCAAAATTATTTATTTTTGTTATCCGTCGAATAAATTCCGGCAATTCGGCAAATTTTCTTTTTATAATTTTTTTCTTTCAATTTTTTTACCCTGAAAGTACAGAAACGTAAGCAAAAAAAATTGACTTGTATTTCAGAACGACATGATTTAGAAATGAAACTCACCTGAATACTTTCACCTTCTGGTGTTAAAACGTTTTTCGCCTGAGCAATCATTTCAATACCCATCGCAGTTGTGAGGCGGCCATGTTCGCTATCTTTTCGATGTAAACCGCCTACGGCCATATATGCATCGCCGATTGTTTCGACCTATCAAAAATGATCTAAATGCATTCGTTTGCAGTCTTTTAAGTAATGGTAATACTGGAAAACAGAAAAGTTGTGAATTGTCAGGCGGTAGAGGAAAATATGTGGGTACGAAAACATACCATATTTACGTTGCGAAAGAGCTAAAGTGTAATGCGAGTTAGAAGAGTGCAGATAAAACAAAATATCATACCTTATATAAATCAAACTTTTCGCAAAGAAAATCAAACTGGATATATAAGTCATTTAACATATCAGTTACATCTTCAGGATCGCAATTTCCACAGATTGCAGTAAAACCAACAATATCCGTAAACAAAATCGACACTTCCGCTGCCGTCACAGCTGGTACTGGGAGGTCTCGCATCAGACGCTCCGCAACGTCCTTGGGAAAAATCTCATCCAATATATTCTCCGTATTGACCTTACCTAAAGCTAGCTCTTTAGATGTCTCCTTTAGTCGGTTAGTCAGAACTTGTAGCTGAGACTTTAACGCATCTTGTTCGTGCGTTTGCTCGCTTACTAGTAAAACCTCTCGCGTTGCATCGTGTAAGGGAATATCACTTAAATATAAGTTACTGTCTCCGTTTAGCTGTTCCACAAAATCAACTTTGGGTGAACCGATGAACCATAAACATTTTGAACTCTCTAAATACGAAACCTGTCCCTTCAGGACCAAACCACTGGAAAATGTTTCTTGAAACATCCCCCTGTTACTCGACAGTATAAATGCCGTGTTCAGGTTGTTTCTTATAGACGCGTAATTCAAATCAATGGCTGGTTTTACCACAGAGAAATATTTCTCAATCGAAAGTCCGTGAATTGGAATATAATGTTCTAATAATCTATTTAACGACATTCCTAACTGGCACATCTCTAATTTTTCATTAAACATGATATGAAACGGGAAAATACTGTCCATCAAATAAGGCTCGATGATTAAATCTTTGCAACGAGAAGAGATTTGCAGTTTAGATACTGACGGCTTTTTAACAAGCGAGCTAACGGCTTTAATAGATATGATGGAGTAGTCTTCACAATCTTGTCGTTGTCGCTGCAAGCTTACACGACTGCGCATACCGTACAGTATCCACGCTGCAGCTTTAATAAAACCAATCAAGAAGTATTCCAAGTATTTTTGGTCTCTGTTAGAATGATAATAAAGCAGAAGCGTTCCTTGCTTGTCTAGGATGGCGTAAATAGAGGGAGGGTAGTCGTCAGCAATTTTTTCAATTTTGTGAATATGGCGTCGTATGTCGTCCATGTTGTTTATAAAGTCAGCCAAATTTGTTGCAATCGATTTCAAAATGTCGCCATACTTAGTGCCACAAAATTCGAAATAGTTTTGACCAAATTTTTGAAGGAAAAGATTGAAATTTATATCTACAAATATAGAAAAAATTAGGCCTATAATGAAACAACTAATGTGTAAAAGTAGGAAAAGAAAGAAATTATTCGATTTACAGCTCCCTGTAAATACACGCACCCTTCACATAAGCGTACGCCTTACCTAAACGCACCCCTCCGTTAACCCGAGCAGATATCTATTACATCATCTGCACTCTTGTTGCGAAAGCAAAAACAACACTGTGCTTCTTTCACAAAAATTACGTTTATTAAAAAAAAAGTCATTTTAACTTTTGATCCTCATTTTGATCATTTTTTTCTTGTATCTACCATTCCTAAAGACCACATCCCCAATCAAGCACACTTTAGAAATTTATTTAACTGCTAAACGGAACAATTACGGTTCAAAGAGCAGAAAAACAACGCAGCAGTGAAAACAGAAGACATTCATGACTTACTAAGCATTTTCGAAGCTGTGCGTACAACTTGATCAGTTATCGCGTCATCAAACATGGAGTGTCTCGGTTTTTCAAACATCGACACTTGTCTGCGAGATAGATTCAAGCTACTACTAAAAAGAAAAGTTTAACTTTCCTCGATTCTGAATGTAAAAGTGATCAAATGTTTTTCCCAGCTTTGCTTTAAAGGGTGCAATATTCACTCATGCTTAAGAATATATAGGCTACAAGACGGAGGGTTTTTCTGGATTTAGTGTATCACTTAGCAAGCATCGTTATTTATCATTTATAAACAAATTTATCACAACTACAAAATGAAGGAAAAGACTATTTGAGGTGAACAATCAGTTGTTTTTAATTATAACGGTTTTCTTAATGGCATCAAAAAAATTCCTAAATGATTTTTTGTTTAAATTTGGCAACACTTTAAGGAGGAGAAGTAAAATAGAATAACTGAATAAGTGCCCAAGGCGCTTACCACATTGTGTAACTTCGTAACAAAGACGTTTCATTAGACCGATCAGACCGAAGCAATAACTTAAATTTTTTGACATTTGAACAGCGTGTAAAACGCTGACAATATTTTTTGAACAAGTATTCAACTGTAAACACGACAGTGTGGTCACGACAGTCATAACTGATTTTACTTAATTATTTTAGCCATGCCAACAGAGGAAATACATAACAAGATCAGAAACTTAACAAAATGCTGACACACACTGTCTTTAACTGACAAAGGTTAGAAAATTAATTAATGTGTAATATTATTTTTGTTTTACTACAGCTGTTATCTTGAGCGTCTTCTTTTACTCACATTATTTCTTTCCATTTATCTATTCCATATTCTTTTGATATGAAACTATACAAACAAAAATTGAAGTAGCCAAACTAAAAAAATAAAACAAGAAATATTAAACAAGAAATTGACTCAATTTTCTACCTACCTACCTACCATTCCATTCAATCTTAATCTCATAAGGGGAGCAATTAATAATCTCTTTTTTGGCAAAATTTTTTTGTTATGCAAACACCTTTTGGAGCCAATATTTCATAATAAAAACAGCATCAAGAGTGGACACGCTGTCTGCATAAAATATTTTTAAGCATAAAAAGTAAACAAATGTCTAGGTTCATTTTCACCTAAGAATTATCTAGGTGTGGAAGACATATGCCAAAATGATATAGGATACTGTTCTCACTAACTATCTATCAAATTGATAAAAAATGGCTTAAAACATACCATAAAAGTAAATCTCATGATGTGAATTTAAAATGATGATATGTCACCTAAAGTACTTCTTACAATCTTATTTTGAAAGAGTATAAGTCAAAATTGTTATCGTAATTTGATATTTCCCATAAAAAACATATTTTTTAAAATTCTATTTGGCAAGTGTTAATTTAATTTTTTAGCTGCAACAGTTGTTTTAAAAAATCTGTTAATCAATAAGGTTGCTTAGTCTTTTGATAACGAAATTCCCTGCCTTCCTTCAACAAGATCCACCCATAGTCCAGCACACTAAATATTCTTACAAAGGCAATAACATAAATGTAGTGTTACTTACCATAGTCGAAAAGGTCGTCGTTTTCTGCTCATCAGCATGTATCTTCTTTTCGTATATGACACCTTGAATTTCTTTGGCTAGAACAAGTGATAAATAAAAGTACGATGGGTGCAAACAAAAACAACAAATCTCTTGACAAATATGAATTTTGTTCACTTGCGGACAGCATACGGTGTAAAAAGAAAAATGTTATAAATCACGATAAATAAACTATATACCTATAAGGAGAACATTAAAGTCTTTTCAGAAAACAATGCAACAAAGAGAAATTATTAAACATAAAAACATTTAAAAATGTCGTAAAACACTGCAGCCACTTCACTAAAGTGTCATTTAAATTATACCACCTTATCAATACACAATAGCAACAATAAGTGGCTTAAAATAATACTGGACAAAATATACAATAATTAAAGAAACTTAACAGTTAACATACAAAATTAGTATGGTTTTTAGTCCAAAATAAAAATGAATTAAAAAACCTAAAGGTAAAGTCAGGAAGTTATCTTGTACGTACATCAAAACAAAAGATTGTCAGAGAAAAAGTTTAAGTCTTAAAATAAAAACCTCAGTGTTGCCAACGAGATGTAAATATAGCAAAATGGGGGATGTACTAAACATAAAAAGTATGGTTGTCATAGAAAGAATTAGAAATTATTTCAAAATGTCGCCATACTTAGTGCCACAAAATTCGAAATAGTTTTGACCAAATTTTTGAAGGAAAAGATTGAAATTTATATCTACAAATATAGAAAAAATTAGGCCTATAATGAAACAACTAATGTGTAAAAGTAGGAAAAGAAAGAAATTATTCGATTTACAGCTCCCTGTAAATACACGCACCCTTCACATAAGCGTACGCCTTACCTAAACGCACCCCTCCGTTAACCCGAGCAGATATCTATTACATCATCTGCACTCTTGTTGCGAAAGCAAAAACAACACTGTGCTTCTTTCACAAAAATTACGTTTATTAAAAAAAAAGTCATTTTAACTTTTGATCCTCATTTTGATCATTTTTTTCTTGTATCTACCATTCCTAAAGACCACATCCCCAATCAAGCACACTTTAGAAATTTATTTAACTGCTAAACGGAACAATTACGGTTCAAAGAGCAGAAAAACAACGCAGCAGTGAAAACAGAAGACATTAAACATAAAAAGTATGGTTGTCATAGAAAGAATTAGAAATTATTTTCAATACAAATTGTCATAAATGGTTCTAGTAATACGCAAATGCCCTGCTGTTGACAACAGTTTTCTACAAAATATGCCTATACGATATTATACATGTCAAATGTGCTTTGGTGAAATGAATATTGCTAAACAGTTTAGTAAAAATTAATTTTTTTCATTTATCAAGGACACACAGCACTAGGGCTTGCATGTAAGACGAAGGCTTAAAGAAAATCTAAATGTGTAGTGAAAAATTAAGGAAGTGAAAATGAATGAGGAAACAAAAAATAAAATCACAATTAATGGTACATATACAGTAATTGGTTCATTAATGGTTAGAACAAACAATTTAACATAATACTAATCTCCAGCTAACATTTATAAGAACTTTGTATTAATTACTACTATGCATAATTTGCCAATAACATGTATTCCTGCAGATTATTAGATCAAATAAGCACAAGAGTCTTTTCACAATGCAATAAATCGGTTTAATTCCCGCTTTTGAAATCAAACTAATTTTCATTTTTTAGCTTTTTATCATGAAATCATATATCTACTGCAATTTGGTGCTTTAGACATTACACTGTCTAGACATATAAGTTAGTTATGAAAACATATTACAAATGAAAAAAACTAAAATCAATATTAAAACAGATCTTCTAGAACTAACAGTTATAAATATCAAAAATGATGCATAACCATTATTTAAAATAAAAAACAACAACATCAAATTTGAAACTCTTAAAATTCCCACATCCCCTCAACACAGCCCACCCAATCAGTTAGCCAGAAGTACTTACAGCAATGTATAACCAAACCATATAAGTGAACTGTCAAAAATAACAAAACACTAAATATGTATACAACTTGTTGTTAAAACAGTAACACAAAAGCACCTGCTGTTCTAACTGACAAACACAGAGATGTTTGCTTAACTGGATCATGGGAATCTCTACACAGACAAAGGAAGGTCATTCATTGTATTAAGGTTACTGTAAAGGAAAAAACTCACTTGATGAGTAGTGTCAGAAAAACCCTTATAATTTATCAATACTTTTATATTTTTTCTTATTTTTTTTTTGTTGCTGAATGTTTGATGAAAGACTTTTTTGATGGTGTTATTTTCGTGAGATGTTAATTTTCCCAAATGAAAATATAATGAAATAAACACACACCATTTTTTTTCCACTGTACGTTTTAAAATGGCTTCTTTTCCGAACACGTGGTCGCAGACTTCTCGTTTTTGCACTATTACATTCAGCATAAATTAAATTCAAAAAGGTTCCCGGTTTTTTTTCTAACAACGTCATTATGAAATTAGTTGTAATTATATATAATCATTCAAAAAAATGCATATTTTTTTCTTTCTGTCATCATAATTCGCTAATCGGTAATTTATACAAAAATATCGGGGAACCTTTTGTGCATAATTTATTCAGCTTTCCATTACCGAAAACTTCAATGAGCCAATAGGACGCTTTCGGAAAAAGAGATTACAAACGTAAAGGCAAGTATGCAAAAATTTACTAATGAGATATTTGTTTTTAAAGATTTTCGTAGGTGTTATGAAAATGTGTGAACTGAGTATGCAGAAAGATGATAGAAGTGTGAACTTTTTCTTTATGCTGAATATGCGTGCACTCGTTCAGAATTATTAACAGACAGAAGTCAGGTTTACAAAAAGCTTATATCCATACTCCTTAACTTTGATTTTTTTAATGATTTTTTATACGACAACATTTATAAATATGTATATATATCGATGGTGAAAGTAAACTATCTAAAAAATATTATTGTGCATATATTTATACGGTAGTTTCTTATTATGCATAATGTTTACAAAAATATGCTCAACCCATTTTGCACATATTTTTTAGAAGGTGTGAAGGATATAACACCTCTGTAAAGGCTTTTTCCGGAAAAAAGGGATGTTCCAAATATTTTCATGGAATATAAAATATGTCATTCGAAAGAGAATTTTTTTTTCTATATGTCATGAATTTTTTGCAAAAAACCTAAAACAAAAATTGTTTCCTTTACAGTAACCTTAATGATTAATTAAGTGTTTTTTGTGGTATGTAAGTTCAGAAAAAACCAATCCTCAAGAAGCAATTAAAACTTAAAATTTATATTAAAATAAATAAAAAAGTAAACTACGTCCCATTTTTCTTTTGTTATCCTTTGCAAAATATCATACATATATTTATGATCAAGGTGAAAGATCAACAATGTGCATAATCATGGATAAAAGAAAAACACTTTTCTAGGTCAGTGTAATAAGAATAAAGGTAAGATGAAGCAAGTGAAAATTTCAAAAGTGTAAACGGAATGTGACTATTAATGTGACTATAGAGATTTCAAGACTGATAATAACAGTGATTATTACACATCCAAAAAGTCTTTCATGCCATAAATATGTTAAATATATTTGAAAAATGAAATACCAACCTTGAAATTCTGTTTCAAACTTGGTCAATTTTATGGCAGATTAAACAACCTAAACTGACTACATCGTTAAACTTTAACTTAACCACAATTACTGTATTGGCCACATAATGACTTCTAGTACCATTTTTATCTAATTAAATTACTTCGTAGAAATTAGCTTTCCCTTGTAGCAAAAACGCACAGCCATTTACTTATGATACCACTTAAAGGTTAATTCAAAGAAAATATGTAAAGTATGTTCTCTTTGGTTGTATATACTCCAAAATTAAACTTTTATACAGAAGTTATCTGTGCTTACATAAAATAAAATTTATCTAATTTTTTGACCTATACTAAAAAAATATCCAATTTTAACACAGGAAGACCACAAATGTCACATGACAATTATAAGCCTCATTTTAATAACCTAGAGAATTTTGCCGGTATCTTGACTAAACTCATGGAACATTTAAAATTTCACAAGGTCCTTTCACAATTTTAAAGGATACAATAAGTTATCAATATACCACGTCCGACACATGCTAACTGGAATACAGGCATCAAGGCGAGAATATTGATGATGACGATGATGACAATATTGAACAATGGATTACTTAATTGCGCAGTTTTTGTGTATAAAAGTGCAAATGATAAGGTAAATATAAGTGCAAGCCTATATTTTGGTAAAGTTAATGCATTATTAATGATTAGGCACAACATTATTACAGAATTATTAAGAACAACTGAAAATTAGGCAAATAAAAGGAATAAAAAAAGCTTTACTTATTGTTTTATCTGTTTCCTTATTCTTAATGAAATCAATTTCATCTTTCATGGAGAACTCTTCTTTTTTAATTTCTTTTTTGACTGAGTTGGTAATCTTGCATTCGCTATCATTGTTTAGTGTTTCTGTCGACTGATCTGAATCACTCTCATCATCAGACACAGCAGGACTATAACCAGGTGATGAATAAATGGATCGTTCCTCATCGCTCTGTAAATGCTCTGATGTTTCCTCATCTATTCGCAATTTGTCAAATGGACGATGTCCAGAAATTTCATTTCTATACAGACTAGGTGGTCTATATGGCACTTGTTCGCTGCAAGATGACAATGTGTCATGGCTGACAGAAATAATATCTCTTGTTTCTTTATCGGCAACAACTTCCATCCCCTCATTAGCCAAATCATCAAATGTTAAGTACTGCCCAAATGTGGACATCTTTCTGCTTATATTTTCCGGAATAAAGCATGATTCATAACTCGAGGGTTGTTCATCAAATGTCCGAAACCAATCATTTACCCGAGACATTTTCCGTTTTGGAAGCTCATCCAATGACACAATGCTAACAGTTCCCATCTTGCGACGTGGTTTTACTGAATTTTCCAATGTTTCCTCATCTTGGGATGATTTTCTGACATTATCATGTGTTTCAAAATAAGAACTACCTATGCTTGAGTTAAATGAACTTGTTCTTGTTGTGATACCAATCATTTCACCACTAGCTAAATCACCCAAGGAAGTGAAACGTACATTAGAATTTTCATTGCTATTACCAAAACTATTATTGCGAAATCTATGGCTACGAAATGGATTTTCATCCTCGGGAAAGTAATCTTCCTCGTTAGGTGTTTCTTCATGATTAGAATCGAGAACAGTCAGGTTATTATTAAACTTATTGCCTTCTTGACTGTCAAAAAAACCTGACTCTTCATCTTGTTTCCTAATGTCCCTAACAGATATCATTACTTGTGACTTTTTCCTGGCAGGTATTTGACTTACAGCAGATATGCTCAATGGTGGACGCTCTATTACAGACACTTTATTACCTCGGGCCATATAGTTGCTACCAGAATCATCTGTATCATATTCTCTGTTGTCTGCATTATATTCCTGATCTGTTTCATATTTCCTATCATCTGAATCAAATTTGTCTTTATCAGAATGATCTGTAATTTCATTTGGGACATACCTTTCATCTTTGCATTCCTCAGAAGCATTTTCACCTTTGTTTACATAATTACGACTTAACAAACTTTCAACAGCAGCAATATGTTCATCCTCATAATTGCCAGAGTCCTTTTTCTCAGGCTTAGTATTATTAGTTGTGATTTTATTTGCTTTCAATTTAACTTCAGCTTTTGGACCTATTGTAACTTCCGCATTTGATTCCAAAATATTTCTGACCTTAATTTCTGTCAGCTGTTTTGATTTCAATAATTTTTTATCACAATGGAGTAATAGATTTTCTGCGTTAGCATTTACCAAAATATTGTTCTGGTGATTTATTTGAGACAAAGAGCCAACAGAATTCCTTCTATAAAATGATTTTTGACCTGTTTCAATCTCCATTTTTGTATTGCATGTTGTCTCTTTAATACTAGAGTCATCAGTTAAACCAGATTCGAAAAAAATGATTTGGGACAAACAACCCACTGACTTCCTTCTATCTTTTTCAACTTTATTTAATATTGTCTCGGTTTTTGATTCTTCTTGTTTTTGAAACTTATAATTGTGAAATGTTTTTCCTCTCTCAGAGTTACTCACTAAGCCAGATTCAAAAAGGCTGATCTGAGATAAGCAACCAACTGATTTTCTTCTATTTTTTTCGGTTTCTTTAACTATTATTTTTTCTAGTGATTTATTTTGGTTATGGAATTCTTTATTAAGGAAGGCATTTTCTACCTTAGTATAATTGGTCAAGCTAGACTCAAGCAAGTTGACTTGTGACAAGCATCCCACTGATTTTCTTCTGTTAATAGTTCCCTTTTTCAATTCCCTGATTCTTTTTCTTCCTTTGTTTTCAGTAGCCATAAAATCTTTCTCTATATCCTTTCCCTCTGCATAATTTTGAGATTTTTGTGTGGCTTGAAGATCTTTTGTGCTTTCTTCTTGTGGCAAAGTACCAGCTGATTTTCTGCTCTTTATTGTTAATAAGTGTTTATCAATACTGTCAGACTTTTTAATTACTTTGGGTTTTTCTTGTCCCTTAAAATTCCCTTGTTTATTCATTTTATTAGATTCAATTACCAAATCTGATTTCGAATTGGATCTAAATAAATTGTTGTGAGACAAACTTTCATATGAATTTCGTCTTGTACTCTCTTTTTCCTTCGCAACTGCATTGAATACTTTTTTTTCCACTTCAGTATTGGTCTCTATTGTGGTTGCTGTTTTTTGTGGGTGCTTATTTGGTGCAGATCGTCTTCTTTGTAATGTTCCTTCAACAGCAATTTTTTCAAACATGTCAACAAAGGATTTTTTCTTACTAGCTAAATTGGTTTTGCATGACCCAGAAAACAGTTTTTTTGGCAACTGTGGAGAGTTTAAATGTATTGAAACAACACTTTCTTCTGAAGTGTTAATATCATCTGGTACACTGGCATTGCTATCTGTACTCCCCTTTCTATCTTGGTTACCCAAACTTGAAGTCGAACTACCTGAAAATCTACGCTCTAGTGCACTTTGGTAGTCAACAATCTTTTGTGCTATAACAGGTGAAGAATTTCCAGAGCTTTTTCGTGATTGGGTCATAACAGGATAAGAAATTTTTTTTCTTAATATCACTGGAGTGCTTTCCCTTTCTGGCACAATACGACCAATGCTTTCCCGTCCTACTAATGGCGAATTTTGTGATGAACGTCTTGGCAGATCTTTATTTAACAGAGGAGATTTATTCTCAATAGGATTTTGTTTTATTAACACTTCTTTACTAAACTTTATTGAAGTATCATGAATTTTAAGGTTTCCTTTTGTAATCCTAGACATTTTATTTTCCAATCCCACAATTTGATTATTTTGAGAGAAATCTTTACTTGAAACCAAATGGGATTGACCATCAACATAATTTGTGGCACCATTTAGTCTTGTTTGTTTGGTTTCAGCATCCTTTTCTTTTCTGTTAATATTGTTAGTTATAGGATTGTTTTCTTCCATGACCAAGGTGGCACTTAAACTCCTTCCATATGGGTGGATATCAATCTCATAATTTTGAAATTGTTCTGTTGTAAGTGACACTCTATTTTGATTTTTATCATAGGATGTAGATGAATTTTTTCTTCTTGGTATTGCAATGGGAGTTGAGGTTTTTCGACAAGGTGTTGAATTGTTTTCTTGTCTTTTATCAAAAAAGGTGCCTTTTTGTAATACAGGTAGAGAAACAAAGACAGCACCTTTCTGTTTTGCAACTGATAAAGCTGAATGTCTATCATCATTCGATCCAGTTATCTTATAAACTGTTTTTTCCATCGTTTCATCTATTGTTTAAAATTAAGTCTTGCTCAATAAACAATTATATAAATCTTCTAATGTGATTTGTTCATAATTAATAAAAATTCTGTTAAGTTATACCATAACAATAATTTTCCTTTTAATCACATTCTTATATCGCACCACTTATTTTTTAAGAAGGATAATGTTCTTAAAAAAATAAATCATAACGTCAATGATACTGAAGACATGAGCTGCATTAAATTATTTTGTGAAAAGTAAAATTCTTTCAAGAGCAAGCAAGGACTTTGTGTTGATCCTTACCATAAACAATAGTAAATATTTGTCAGATCAAATTTCACCACTCTCACACATACTGTCAACAAAAGTAGATTTTTATGAACAATAGAAATAGACCAAAGGAAAACATGGCAAGGAAATTAAAATAATGTTGCATAACATGTATAGAAAAGACAAAGGTGACATTGGATAAAAAGGATTATTTATGTACAAAAACTCAGAAACTTTATAAAAATAGCCACAAAGATGGAGAGTTAGTAGAAAGGATAGTACTTACCTACACCTACACAACTTCTTTCTTTTGTTGTTTTTATATCTATATTTAAAAATCTCTCTTTGTCAACATAAAAAAAAACACAACAACAAAAAAAGAAAGGCTTACAAAACAAACTAATTTTTTACCTAGAAGATTAATTAATCTCTATGCTATTGACTTCTAAATTTATGTCAAATTTCCTGACATTTTAAAATCACATACATTACTTCTTTCTTTCTTCCTTTTTTTCATACCCAGAGCTTGTTGCTAATTTTCTAATTTATATATATGTGTATAGAGTTGTATGAATTTGGTATGGGCAGGAAGCAAAAAATTAAAAGTTTGATTTATTATAGTAACTCGCCATAGAATGAATGTATGCACTGAGGATGGTTTAAACCGAAAAGCTTATGCTATTTTAAAACTTGTTTTCATATTTTACTTTTTACCACAAAAGTTTCACTACTCCTTTCTTTTTTATGATTATATAATTAAGGAATTAATTTTCCGACTAAATATTTTCAATTTTGTAAAAAGAGTTGACAAAACTCTATTATATAATTAATTTTTTCTTTACAGAAAAGAAAATGTCTACTGTAAAGGTTTTATAATGATTGCTAACTAACTACAAACACACAGTTCCTGTGTTGGGACGGAAAAACATTGACACTTAAAATACAACAAAACAATACATAAACAAATGACGTATATTATAATTGTCTGACGTAAATTGATTGATCACTTATCAAGTTGTCAATTAATATCTTAGAAACAAAACATACAACAAATTTAGCTAATTACGTAAATCTTGTACAAGTTTGGGTAGGCTAACTTTATACTAAAAGGCTGAGTAACAAAAAACAAACCAAAAAATGTTCTACAAACTAAAATACTAATTGATGTAGCTACCTTCATGTGCACGATAGCTACATGTGCGAGCACAAAACACTCAATTCCATTCTTTAGCTGCTTTTACATATTTTATTGTGGTTTTCGACGCTTGGGATTCACTTTAAGAACATCATGGCTGTAGAACACCGTCAACTATTTGCACAGGCCTCCTAGGTTATAATATGGCCTTTGCGGCCTAACCAAGGCCTTACACGTAAATCACGTTGTTCCACGTAGCTGCATAGGATACCATCGGTCTATTACTTCCACTGCTAATGCAGTAAGACGTCTCAACTGGTTTTCATTGGCGCCATGGCTTTAAATCACCGTCAACTACTTGTACACGCCCCTAAATGCTGTAATGAGGCCTTTTGCCGTTTAATCTAGGCCTTAGAGGTAAATCACGTGGTTCCACTTAGGTGCACAGGATACCATCGCTATAGTCCTTCCACTCTCAATTTACTACGACGTCCCAAGTCGTTTTCCCTGGTACCTTGGCTTCAGAACACCGTTAACTACTTGCACAGGCCTCTAAAGGTTAAAAAATGGCTTTTTGCGGACTAAACAAGGCCTTACACGTAAATCCCGTGGTTCCATGGGCCCAGGCACGTAATCATGGGCCCAGTCCTTGCACTCTCAATAGACTACGGCGTCTCAAATCATTTTTCCAGACAATCATGGCTTTAGAACACCGTTAACTACTTGCACAGGGCTCCAAAGATTGTAATATGGTCTTTTGCCGCTTAATCAAGGCCTAACACGTGAATCACGTTGTTCCACGTAGCTGCACAGAATACCATCACTCTAGTTTTTCCACTCTCAATGGACTACGACGTCCCAAGTCATTTTTCCAGACATCATGCCTTTAGAACACCGTCAAGTACTTGCACAGCCCTCTCGAGGTTGTAATATGCTTAATAAGGACTTTGCACGTGAATCACTTGGTTCCACGGGCTTGCTCAGGTTACCATCGGTCTAATCCTTCCACTCCAGGTGGACTACGACGTCGCAAGTGGTTTTCCATGGCGCAATGGCTCTAGAACACCATCAACTACTTGCAGAGGCCTCTAAATGCTGTAATATGGCCTTTTGCGGCCTCATCAAGAGCTTTCACATCAATCATGTGATTAAATGCACATGGGCAGGTTACCATCGGCCCAGTCCTTCCACACTCAATGGGTTACGACGTCTGAAGTCGTTTTCATTGGCGCCATGGCTTTAAAACACCGTCAACTACTTGCACAGCCCTCCAAAAAATAAAATATGTATTTTTGCCGCTTAATCAAGACCTTACACGTAAATCGTATTGTTTCACGTAGCTGCACAGGTTACCATCGGTCTAGTCCTTCCACTCCCAATGGAATACAACGTCTCAAGTCGTTTTCCCTGACGCGATGGTTTAGAAGCCGTTAACTGCTTGCATAGCCCTCTAAAGGTTGTAATATGGTCTATTGCGGCTTAATAAGGACCTTGCACGTAAATCCCGTGATTCCACGTACCTGCGCTGGTTACCATCGGTCTAGTCCTTCCACTCTCAATGAACTACGACGTCTCAAGTCGTTTTCATGGGCGGCATGTCTTTAAAGCACCGTCAACTATTTCTACAGGCTTCTAAATGGTGTAATATGACTTTTTGCCACCTAATAAATGTCTTACACGTAAATCACGTTGTTCCACGTCCTATTCGTTCCAATCTCAATATGCTACGGCGTCCAAAGTTGTTCTTCCAGACACCATGACTTTACAACACCGTCAACTACTTGCTCAGCCCTCCAAAAATTGAAATATGTCCTTTTGCCGCTTAATTAAGACCTTACACTTTTTTTATATATATAATGATTTAGAAGAAATTACAAGAAAGATACAGAAAAAAATGAAAAAAATACTAAAAGTACGACATTTAAATAGGTGTTAGACAAACCTAACTACCAAAATAAACAAAAATAAAATATAAGTAATATACATTATTTTTTAATGCTTTAAGAAATGGAAAAAAAAAAGTTTAAGAGAAGGGTTTGAAAAGGACTGTTAACTCAAAAAAGAGGTCCCTCAAATCTTCCTGACGATTTAAGAAACACAATTGTGTTATTCAGTATAGTTACGTTTTCGCCAATATTAGTGTTTTCTTGGCCATAAAGAAGTACTCGCACTAGGTTTTCATCAGAAAAATTCGAAATATCACCAATTATTTCTATAATATTATCAAAAAGGAGTTTACTTTGGTTACCATAAAAACTACAGCGCAAGAGGAAGTGGGACGTGGTTTCTGATTCTAAAAGACCACAATTACATAAAGGAACAAGCGTATCAGCGAAGTTATGCCGATGCTTATGGTCCTTTAGGTGACACATACTAACTCTTAAACGTGTTAACAATTTCAAACCAAGAGAGCCCATTATATTGTAAATAGGAGAAGGTTTAGAGCGAATAAACTTGAGAATGGATTTTTTAAACAAGGGCAAGGAATCTAATTCCCTGATTGCTACATCGAGTTTGTTCTATTCATTTATCGAGGAAGGGAAAAAATAATTTGCAAAGTAGTTACTCCGTGATAGGATGCGATTAAGTAAGTTCCTACGAAAAACACTACGCGAACACACATAACCAGGCAAAATATCAATGAGATACTGAGGAGCATCTCCACTTGCAATTTTATAAATCAAGCATAACCTACCATACCATCGCCTATCACGAAGACTTTCTAGAACTAGTTGGTTTGAGTATCTTACAGCCATGCTGTAGGATACTATAATAAATGTGCATTAACTGTCAATATAGCTTAAAAAGTATGATCTTCATGACCTTACCGCTATTGGTCTATCTCTACAACTTGTAACCTTAGCATGCGTACAAGATAAGAAGAGGAAGAAGTATAACCAACTTGGAGCACCAGGACCTCTACATGAGTACGGAGTCTCATATCTCTGTGGCATTTCCTGAATTTACAACGTATGCCATCAAGGTCCCGACGACCTATCTAAATGACCCTGTTAATGCAAATTGGAAAGGACAGGCCCTGGATTACTGGAATATCCAGGCTAACTTTGCCACCCATTGCGCAACAACGGTGCTGGGCATATGTGCCAAGCACATGACCGGTTCCGTGCCACCTACCAACTCAATATTCAAATTCCATGTCTATTATCACATACGACGTATCCTTGCCAGGATGAGGGTACCCATGCGTTATGATGATGGTTTTGAACAATACAAAAACCCCTACTCAACCTCTGGGTATGCGCACGTATGCCGTGATGCTAATGCCTTGTATAAATTCAAGGCTGTTATGTCGTCACTTACCAACGGTTCCCGGTGGCCTCAAGTTAACAGGGATTGGGCGAAGTTTATTATGCCCACAAGTCAGTGTCTGACGTCAGAGGGCCGGACTAAGCTGAGTGAGAGCATCAGGGTTTACGTGGTCCTATTACTGGGTTCTCAGGCGGGCGCCAAAGCATCTCTCATCGGGTCCAATGCCGATAATTATACAACAAGGCAAATTCTAGTACAGAAGTTCGGGGCTATGGTCCAACGTCAAGAGAATGTAAGCCATGACATTACGGAGTTCCAAAAGGTGTTGCAATATGCCAGGACTCCAGTGAATTTCGCTGTCATGCATCACGTGTACAAGTTTCCCTCCGACATGAACTTGCGCATAGGCGAAATCGTAGTGTATAACAACAGCATCCTGATAGCACCAGCTAGCACAATAATTGGTATCTAGCTTGATCTGAATAACAAGCCGCTTATGAGGCATGCCGCACCTCCTATACATACCATACCACGTACACCTCCAAAGCATACCACCGGACATTTAGTGGGGACCAAATCCTCCCCCAAGCATACAACACCTAGTACACCTCCTATACATACTCCGGATCATACCATACAGGCTATACCATCTATACCCCCTAAGCCTACTACATCACCCCCCCCCCCCATACCTGAACAACTCCCACAAAATCAACACGAGGAGACCAAGGCCGTAATAATAACGATAGGGGTTGGCCTCATCCTTTGCCTATATATGGTTGCGAAAAAAATAGACCTATTTCACTTATAGCACGACAAACCCGACGGCGGCAGCAGCTGCCATGTACAGATGCTTGACCGCGTATGTAACGATAGTAAACATCACTCTTAGAAAAAATGAGACTACCGTACCAATGTCCCCAGGCAATGCGGCACCCACCTTACCTGCAAGATATTTAAGGAAGTTTCCGAGCCTTTCAAGTTGCTTTTGTACAAACCCTTTTTCACCACCAGCTGCAGCACTTTCTCCTGCTCCAGCTGCAGCGGCACCCCCCGTAACGGATAGTACAATGGTGGAAATCAGTAGAGCTACAGCAGAGACAATACTTGCAATGGTCAAACCCTGCTCCTTGAAGAGTGTTTTTAGCTTCTCAAGCAATGATGTGTCATCCCCAGATATTTTCAACAAAGTGTCCCTTATATTTCTAAGCTGGCTGTAAATATCCCTATTAAGCTTTTTAACCTTCTCCTGCAAAACACCTCTTTCATCCTTCATCCTTTTAATACCCTTCTCAAGCTTCTTGATCGCCTCCTTGGTGCTTTCATGAATCTCACCATCGGCATCTACCTGATTACTTATCCTTTTCAAACTATCCTCCGAATTCCTAATATTTACATTATACGTGACTATTTTGTTTTCCAGGCTTTTAATATTCCTCTGGTGGGTTTGAAGTTCAAGATTGAGTCCTGTTAATTCACGTTCGGTGAATTTGCCAGAGAATGAAGTTTCCTCCGTAAGGGTTCCAACATCAGAGAATGGATTTTCCTCCGTAAAGGTTTCAACATCATACATAATCCTTCTTATATTGTTGATCGTTTTCATCTGAATTACCTTGCCAGGGTCCTCATTATGAACAATAGCATTAACCTCCATCGAAAGCTTCCGGACCACTTCCATCTTGTTGGGCGAGGTGACAAACGTTCTAAAACCAAAGTTTCGTATGGGGTCTGCTCCCAAACTACTTATAACGGACCCGGGGCTTTGTAAGCCACAACCCAATCTTATATATTTTTTCGGTAATATCCTCACCTCTGTAGAAAAGACGTTTTAACGACACGAAAATCTTCATAGGGGATCACATGGCCCTCCAACGATTCCATTCTTGGGTCCTTTTATTTATTTATTTACAACATTTGTTCCACCTTATAATAAATACATAATGAAAACGTACGGATGCCTTATGGATCCTTTCCAGGAAACCCGGCACAAGCAGCACCTGGACATGAAAGGTAGAGACAGAGGGTCCCATCTCCCATACACCCTCAACCAACAACCAGAACGAAGACTTATATGTCGACATACACAACATGCCTCAAAATGATGTCATTATCCGGGTAGTCTCTAGCTCCTATTTGATTTAGCAATAACAGGGACCAATACGACACGTACCATCATCAAAGGCCTTGTAAAAAACCTTCGTATTACATTAAACGGAAAAGAGGTCCAAAACGTATCTGATTATAATATTCTAGCTGTGTACGGGGACCTCTGGTTACCAAAATTCGATCGTGACAACAATCTTATTCTGGAGGGTATTAACTCCAATGACGGGACCATCAGAGCCTTGCAGGTGGAGGCGACTGGCCACGTGGGAACGGATGAAGAGAAAGCTCTTGTTGCAGAGTATGGAAACACCTTTAGCATACCCTTGGGAAGGTTGTTTGAATTGACCCGGGACCTCCCATTCTACCCAGCAGGCCTCCGCGACAGATTGCAATTTATCATCAATTTTGCACCTTACGGCAATGTCATCAAGGATGCCGGGACGGCAGCCTCAGGGAGCACAGCAGCCAAGTCAGCTGATGCCGCATATAAAATTACCAACATCAGACTTGAATTTGACAAAATTACCCATGAAGGTCTCGCTAGCGCAATGATCATTCGATATTCAAGGCTTGCCCTGGCTTATGAAAGAGTACTTAGAATGAAGGTGATTGCTATGAAAAAGGCTGATACCAGTTACAACCTCCAGATTGATTCTCCATCCAAGTCCTTCAAAGGCGTGTTGCTACTGTTTATAGACCCCGGAAATGTAAAGCCCTATGCCGGCGTCAATGAGAATTTTTACAACCCAAAAATTAAGAACATTAGCGCAACTGTTGAGGGAGAGCCCAATGAATAGTATGGCCATGCAATGTTGCCTAAGGACCATTCGGAGCAAATAGTCAACATTTTCGGTAACCACAACTTAAGTGTCACGATTCCTTAATGAGAGATATGCTCTATTTGTGGACTTTCGGACCTCCTCCGACAATATACTATATTTCTCCGGGAGGCCACTGCAAAGGCTTAGTGATGGGATCACCCTACATATCACCAAAAAAGCCGATGGAACCGGAGACTTTAAGTGCTATGTGTATCTGCTCCAAGACGCTCAATTAAATATCCTGGATGGCAGATTGGACCATGTCGAATATTATAAAGAGACATGGCTACTATAGCAGTACTGGTAGCAGGTGCGGCGATCAACGCATTAGCGTTCAGTGGGACCAATTTTCTATTTTCTAAACTTGCGGGACATGGCGAGATGGAGAGGAAAAGACATGACGAGGCCATTGAAAGATTAAATGCAGCTCAGGCTCAGTGGATAAGGGGTAGACAAAAAAAATTGATTGGTTCAACGAGGAACGAGAGAGGCAAAAAAAAATCCGGCAAGAGCCTTCGTGGATATGTATCAGTTCTATGTGGCCTCCGATAAAAAAGCCCCACAATTAAAGGACTTTTACACCCCTTCAAAGGAGAAACAGGACGGAGAACTCACATTCGTTCTTGGCTCCTTATCCCTGCTAGGCTTTGTGGCCTACAAGTATCTGTAAGAATGCGTTTTTAACATGTATAATAAAGACATGCCAAAAACGCACGTTGTTACCGAAGAAGAGGCAGAAAAGCTGGGCAATATCTACTATACCCCGGAACAAATGTGGACTGGCCGCAAAGCCATTAGATTACTCAAGAAAGAGAGTGGCCTCCCAAAAAAGCTAGTAACTCATTGGCTATCCCGTCAACTGTTGTGGCTGAGACGCATTCGGGGTCTAAAACGTATCGATTATCCCCATTTTACCATTACGGCACCGAATGAAATGCATCAATTCGATCTGTTGTTCATGCCACATGACAAACTATATGGGAACACGTACAAGTATATTCTGACAGGCATTGATGTAGCCTCACGTTACAAGGTGGCTAGGCCGTTGCGAACCAAAAAAGCCAGCGAAGTTGCCGGGATGCTGAAGGACATGTACAAGGTGGGACCCCTTCATTACCCTAAAACCTTCCAGTGTTTTAATGGTAGTGAATCAGATGTGACCAAGCTCCTATAAGTTAAAGGGGTTGAAATTAGGCGGGCCACCACCAAGTACCACCAAGTAACACATTCACGGCTTCGTGGAATCTTACAGTAAGGTCCTTGCTGGAAGGCTTTTTAAGCCTCAAGATGGCCGGGAGCTGGCTTCCGATGAGACTAGCAGCACCTGGGTCAAACATTTGTACACTATAGTGAAGGGTCTAAACAATACCAAAACTTACATGATTGGCATGAAACCTAACAAAGCGATCAAACTGGATGATGTACCACTCGCAAAAAGCGAAGAATACCCCGAAAAAAAACCCTTGCCCGAGGATGGGCTGTACTTGTATCTGCTATAATCTGGGGAAGAGCACGGTGATGCGAAGCGACGCGCCGCTGATGCTTTCTGGAGTAAAAAGATGTATAGGTTGGACCACATGGTAGAAGGTAGTCGTGTTCTGTACTATTTGAAGGATGGTCCCGAAAGAAGCTTCGTCTTGGAAGAGTTGATGCTTATTTCTGAGGACGTTGAAGTGCCGCCAGAGCATGTTAAAGAGTGATAAACACCCTTAATTTACATATAATTTTCACTTTCCACAAAGGCAGTGAAAATTAAGCGCTACTTATGACATATCAATATCGAACATTCCCTCAAATAGTTCCCGTGTATCATCGTCGGGCAACGTGAAATGGTTGAGGTAACAATTATCAGTACCAAGACAATCGTCTCTGAATCGACACCAAGCATGTACGACATTCGGGTCGTTGTATTCCGGTTTCCTCACCGTCATGTCGGGGTACATTACCTTTAATGTGTTTATTCTTGTGCTGAGCTGCCTGTGTTGACATCGTATCATATAATGCTCATGCATGCCCTTTTTTCCATGCACGTGGGGATCGTTTTTATCAACCGCACATAGCACGGTATCATATTGATGACGACGTGGTACATGTCTCTGCCGTAGTTCCGAGTTGTCTTGCTTAAGGACATCAAGATCATCCTCGAGCATAGCGATGGAAACATCCCTTTCTTCAATTGATGCAGCAAGCTCTTCCTGTAATCTCTCCACACCCTTCCCAGCCAACCATTTTGTCAAAGCTACAGCCCTAGGCCTTTTTGACTTTACAACAATTTCGATGGCCCCTTCCAGCGTAACAAAGATGTCATGCGGTCATGAGGGAAAACACTCTTCCAAAGGGGCGGTGCCACCGCCCCCTCCTTCAGCCCCACAATTTCCTGCCTTGTTTTGGTTTCCTCGGTCAAATATTGAAAATTAGACTTGATATTAGCAATACCCAGAAAACGTCCAAGATCTGCCCTTTTAAACAGAGGTTGATCTTGCTTGTCAAACAGGGTTTCAATGTTATTGAAGATATTATTTCGGTTTGTCTGTTCAGTATTCATATTACTGTGAAAATTTTATCATTTCTTGAACATGATAGTTTAGTAGGCGACGTTTCGGAAGATCCTTCTCTCATCATCGGGCAAAGTAAAATGATGTTGAGCACGTATTTATATAATTGCAGGGGATCGAAATTCATAAAAATTAACCAATCAGAAACGAGCTGATAATTACATTTAACTACGGTAATTAACCCTAACTACTTCTTCTGTAGGGCTGGTAACCAAATCTCAGGAAGTTGATACGAGATGCTGTTTATGTGTTTGTTACGTTCTACAGAGGGTTTCAATGCCATCTGCGGGCACTGCATTGAATAGCGAAACTTGCGACGACATCTTTTTATTATATCGATGCCTGGCCAGAGGCACCGCGGTCACCCAAGGATCTTTTAAGTCCTAGGATATTCCAATCTCACCCACAGGCAGGCATGCCTGGATTTTTTTAATTCGGTTTTTATTTCATCCCAGTCTGTTATTAGGCTCGTCTCTTCATCAATTAGCCTCATGTCGCTACGTTCGTGAGGGTACCAGAGGAAGAGCTGTTTCTTTTGACGACGAAGGTTCTTGAGGAGAGCGGAATAGCCCTGGGTTAATAACCACAAACTATGCCTTCTATGCGTACCCGAAATAGCCAATTCAAGTAGTGATTGTCGACGTTTATCGAGGCTTTCATCGGCTATGACGTCATCAATAACAAACAAGGTCCCCTCACCTGCTAGCAATAAAGATAGTTTCGCTATCCATTCAAACAACTCATTCCCGGGGTCTATCATAAATACATAGTTATCCCTCCATAATGAGGCCCTCTCTAGGTATGTCTTATTCCACCGCAATGTCGGGCACAGGATGACAAAATTGTGGAAGTGCCTCCTGTACTCATTTTCCAACAGGTCCAGGACGCGCTGTGTCTTACCGCAAGACGTCGGATCTGTGAAAATTGCTGTGTGGGGGTCACCCACAATGTCCATTTATTTCAATAATTCGACCACTTTCGATCGTGTATCTTGGGGTACAGGGCTGCACAGCCCAAACATATTAACACACCTCCATGCCCGTTTTCCACGGACCCCCGACAGGCAGGGCAGAGCTTAGTATTTCGAGCCTTGTATTCGGGGGAGGGGGGGGGGGGGTGGAGTATATATTAATTTACCCTGCAAACATTTTAGTGCATTTCGATACCTTTCAACGAGCCCTGCCTTCTCGGGGCCATCCCCGATGACTTCCGTATATTGAGGTATAATGTTGTACTAGCTGTTTCCCGTGGAAGAATCCACTGTATTCCATTTAATTTATGTAGCAGATATATGTCCATCAAAAAAAAAACAATACAGCAGTGCGCATCTTACATCTGCAGTATTATATAAATGACCAAAAAATTTAAGGTTTTCAACAACTGCAGTATATATGTGACATTTAAAATCTAAATCTACTAAAATTACTGCTCTGACCATCTGACAAATGCGAAAATTATTCGAAAAAAAGTTTTTAAAAGCATTTCAACATACATCTCACCCATAAAATTTAAATCACTCAAAACGCCACATATATACAAAAAAGCTGATCAATGTCAAACACAAATCTCTCTCATTGTATATGTTAAAATCAGTTAGTTTATTGCAAACCCTGCCAAAGGTTGACACAAAATGTGAAAAATAAACAATAAATTTTGCCTAAGTAGAAATTTTTATCTAAGGGGTTAAAAAGGGATTTGCAAGGATAAATTATAATGCAATAAAACATTATTTGATATATTGCATACGGTCCTTCCTCACCAAACTTTAGACAAAATGCCAACAAAATAACGGTGTTTAAATCTAAAATTAATAAAGTCCTTTTAGCAATTTGCATGCTGTTTTACCATCAATAAAGTAAACAAAATTTCAAATCTCACATAGTATTCTGTCACAAATTTTCATAAAATATATATATAAGTCATAATGAGTCATGTTAAACAACAGCAATCAATCTTTATATAAGTTCATTTTGTCAATTTTTGCACCAATTTTGCAACACAAAATACAAATTCTAAATAATACTAAAATCTCTTATTTTGGTCCTTCGCATACCGACGGTCTCCCACAAAAGTTTAATCAAAATGTAAAAAATGAGAGGTAACGACAAAATCAAAGTTTGCAAAATTTATTTATTTCGGTACATATATCTACTGCATATGCACTCTAAAACAATATTTTAATCCAAAATGCCTAAGAAAGACAGTTTGCAACAAAAATCAGTTATTTCGATAATATTGCATACACTCTTTCCTCACAAAAGCTTCACAAACTGTAAAAAAAAAGAATGGTTGTAGGGAGTGCTTCTGATTCAACAAAAAAAGTTTTGACATATTGCATCTAGCCCTTACCCATTAAATCTTACACAAAATTTCCAAAACTATATACGATTTAGAACACATCAAATTTAAATCGAGAAGGATCAGTCATTTCGATATATTGCACGGAGTCCTCCCCAGTAAGAATTTATACAAAATATAGAAAAACAAAGCTTGCAAGGTGTAAAATTGAATTCTTCTTCTGTGTATATATATATGGTCCTTCCTCGCAAAATTAACATAAAATGTCAAAAAGGTTCAGATATAACATCTAACACAACAAAAACCAGTTCTATCAGTATATGTCATGCCATTGTCTTCCACCAAATGTTCCCCTTAAAGTTTCACAGACACAGCCTGTAAATTAAAAACAACTAAGATCAGGTATTTTGGTCTTATTCATACCATTCTGTTCCAAATAACTTATAAAATGTAAAAATTGAGTGGTAAAACAGAAATTTGCAAAATTCCGTTTTTTTATATGCATGTATATTATATGCCTTCTACAACAATAAGTTAATTCAAAATGTCAAAAAGAAGAAAAAAATAGCTTACAAAGAGTATAAAATTGAAATCAACAAAGTAGCTCTTTTGGTGTATTAAATATAAGCCAAACGCACAAAAGTTTACACTAAATGTAAGAAAATGGTTGTGTTTAGTAATTCTAAATTAAGAAAAGTCAGTTCTTTTAGCATGCTGATTAAGGTTTGTGCCCACAAATTCTTACATGAAAATGTCAAAACCACAATTTGAAACAAATTAAATTTACATTTTAAAAATAAGTAATTTCTGAACTTTATTTTCAGAATATTTGGAGGAAAAGAACTTCGCAAACCAAAAAAAACCCAGGAAAATGTTTAAAATTTTCAGGGTTAATAACGTTTGATGTGTTTTGTGGGAATATATATACTGGGAATCTTTAGTTTAAAGCTAGCATTAGCTAGCTACAGCAGCTAATAGCTAGTCACTTAAATATAAACTGGAGACTTAGCTAGGTATAAAGAACATGGCTACATATATATATATATATTCCTAGCTAGCTAGCTAGTTGTTGGTGGTGGTTGGCTTTTTATGATGCTAGCTATAAAACATGTCTGGCAACAATAATATAATCAAAACTGAAAATAAAACATAAAAAAACCTTACAGAACCTTGCTATGATTAATTTATAAAACCATGCTCTTCTTCAAATGTTTTTTTAAAGATTTATTTTGAATGAAAGAGTAGAGAATACTCAAAAAGAACAGCCATCTTTTTCGTAAACACAATTTCCGTTTTATGCTAGGAACTTCATTTAACAGTCCGTATGCTTTGTGAATATCTAATACCGTTTCATATGTAGCGATACCTATATATATATGCTAACATAGAGTTTTTTGGCATAGGGGTATATATATTTATATCGTTATTAGCAGCGGGTTATATATTTACACCTTATGTGCGATTTCTATGAAGTACATCCCTAATCTTTTTAGTTAAATTTTAGCGTACAGCCACGTCATAAGAAAGTGACCCGTGATTTCCGTGTCGTGGACTCACAGTTTTACTCACGCAAGGGAATTAATATATAAGATATGAATAGCTTATACAGGATTAGGTAATTCTCATTCTGTTGAACACCTAGAATTTCCGCATCAATAGCGATGGGATCCAACTTGTGTTCAACGTCTTCGATATCTCTATTTGCTACAGCCCGCCTCTCCTTCGCTTTATCAAGACAACCTATACAGGTCTTAGTCCGACCATTGCCCCTAATTTTAAACCTATACAGCGACAAAATCTCCTTGCATGTTCTACAGCATCTGATCTCCATCTGTTATAGCATACTATGCCCGCCGTAATGCATTAGTGACGTCAGCAAGCGTTGGAGAATTAAACGTTTCATCGTACCTGAAGCGTACTTTATTATTCACATGCCTCTCAAAGTTCTCCCACGTGTACCCATCGGAAAACTGGGCTTGAATATGGTCCTGTAGGATGATTATTAACTCGTATAGGCGACGTTTACCTTTTGAAATCCTACCGAGATCAAGGCAGGGAATGCATGTTTTTGTAAGTTGCCCTTTACCCTTTGACTTGAACTGATTCAATGGGAGGTATTATAAACATTTATAACACTGCTTGGCCTCTTCCATTATTTCTATATCTCGGTGAGATATAGAAATTTCACTAGGCGGTCTATTTCGGAGCTATTAATGATTTTTTGTACCATCCTTGTTTTATTGCGTATACGTCGAACAGTATCGCTGCACTCATATACCCGGCTAGTTTCAAGTCGTCCTCCATTTCCATCTTAACACCCGGCCTGGAAACCCCAGGGCATTTTGCCCACCCATAGCGATTAGA
The DNA here is from genome assembly GCF_029227915.1 of Hydractinia symbiolongicarpus. Lineage (NCBI taxonomy): Eukaryota > Metazoa > Cnidaria > Hydrozoa > Anthoathecata > Hydractiniidae > Hydractinia > Hydractinia symbiolongicarpus. The sequence continues at coordinate 13,414,628 of NC_079882.1, read as the reverse complement.
ATTGTGTAAGACACGAGCCTGACAGACTCCCACAGGGCATCAATAATCATGGTTTCCTTGGGACCCATATTTTCATCATGCTTGCTTGTTGCCATTTATTATTACAGCATTTTGAAAAAATCGATAATTGGTTGGGTTTTGCCCTTTTTGCCATGCTGAGGCTCCGGATTAGCCACCGGCTTGTTGGATTCATTTTTACCCCTGCTAAACATATACCAGACACCTACTCCTATAGCAATCACAACTATCGCTCCAACTCCATAGATGTGGACACTGTCCATCGACCGTACGGTACTGTCCCCAGAAGAGGCTTTGACTGCGGGCACTACAGTACCCTCTTGTTGCTTCATTTCTTCCTTCCTCTTCTTCATCAGTGCAGCCAACTTATGTCCCTGCGCAACCCTTCCGGGATGCTTTGGTGGCTTTGTAAAGACTCTCTCTTCTTTCTGTTGCTCTTCACTCATTGTTTATTATAGCGCCGTCTCCTCCGTCGTATCTGCCTCCTTCACCACCTCCTCTTGTTTCTTTTTACCTATATGCCTTTCAGTATGGCCTGCCACAAGCAACGGGGCCAAACACCTCCCGATTGTGCAGTATACGAGGATCCCAAGGTCTGTCATGCTATCCCAGATAATTGGATCTTCCTCAATGTCCTTGCGCAGTTCCTCGACACTGTCGATATCGACTATATTTCCAATCATATTGGCATAGAGACTTATAACATGGGTGGACAGTGTCCTAGCCGTCTTCTCCCCCTTCTCCTGAAGTTCACGTTGCACATACTCTGTATGGACCTGATCGATCGCGTCGTCCGGAGCCTTGTCAACGAATCCCTCTGTACATTTTTTAGGCAAAAGGTGCCCTTTAACTTTGCGAAGGGCCTCCTTTAAAGCCTGACGCTTATTGATAGGTTTCTCTATCTGCTCATAGGCTTCTGCAGACGCGTTGTCGAACACTTATGCAATATCGGACGACATCTTTATTATACGTCTATATCTGAGGAAGCAAAATGCGATCAGAGCATACGGTAGGGGTATGGCAATTAGTAAGCATGCCCCCATTTTGTTCCCCGGTAGACGCTAGGCGGTAATGGCCTCTTGGAAGCGTCGTAATTTGATCGTGTTGTACGATAGTTTGTCATCTGCCCTGTTAAGGGCTAACTTGTTCACCTCTTGGGTATATACCTTATGTCCCTTGTTTTGAATAAGCACCTGGCTTTTGTAGAAGTCAACGCCCTCTTCCAGACATCGCCGATAGTCATCGAAGGTTATTGATTTTTTGGTAACACATCGCTTTACGCCCTTGGCTTTGCGATCTCCACCTTCTTTGGTAAGGCTCTTATAGGCGTAGAGGTTGGCTCTCAGGGTGACGAATTCGGTCATGATTTTACCACCTAATTCGTCCTTCATTAAGCCTACCACCTTCTTGTTCTTGCCTTTAAGAAAGTGGGGCCTTCTATCATCAGGATTATAGACACTCGTATCGAAACGTGCCTCAACATCGTCGGCTATATTCCTGTAGAAGTCCTCCGTTCGTATATGGTAAACGAACGAGTTCGTATCCACGTAACAGAGTTGCAGCTTGCTACTGTACTTAGGCTGCATATAGTCATAATGGAACTCATACATCCCTATTTTTGACATGTCCAATATAGTCTGACCAATGTATACGGGCTTATTCATCTTCACCTCGGTCTTGCCCATTTCAACGCCTACCAGGTTTTTGCTGCACCTGCTCCCACCCTTGAAATTTGGTTTCATCACAAGATTCGTATACTTTTCTTCATTGGTGACCAGTTGGATGTTGCGGTGATTTCTCATATTCTATATGGTCTTGCCAAACACTGAGAGGTTCATGAGCTTGTAGAAGCCTTTCTCAAACTCGTTCTTTGCGTTTTTTCTCAACCTCGTATGGTGATCAATGTACCCCTTTAACCATGGCTTTTGGTTAAACAGGATCATCCTGCGTACTCTCTTCAATTTAAGCCCATGTTTTAAAGCCTCATTTAATGCCCTGATATGTACCACATATTTCAGCTTCTTTTCCAGATCTGGTACTAATTTCTCGACCTTGTGGACCGTACTTCGTTCGGGCAGGAACGGTAACTCGTTATGTTTGTCATGTAGCTCCCTGGGGTAGTCGATATCAACCTCTAATATGTACCCGTGCCTATTGTCCTCGAAGAGCTTCCTGATCCGCCTTTCGGTAAAGGCCTCGACATTCCGCACCCATTTGAAACCATTCGTGGGCAGGTCCTGACGCATCGTCCCGCCGTACAGGTTGTTGGCATCCAGGTACTGCAGGTAGGAGGATTCAACCTCCGAATCGTACTGGTCTTCCATGTATCTATTGTTAGCTTTGGCATACCGGTGCACAGGCTGGGTTATACCTCCACGGATGCCTTTTTCGAACATGAGGAGCATGTCGGGATCGGTGAGAAGCTCTAGCATGATTCCAGTATATTTAAGTGCTGCCTCTCATGCCAAGCCAGGTGCGCTGTACAAGGTGCAGGATCTGGGGTAATACAATTCCATACCTTTTTAGGGTGTGCATACTCATTGTCGCTTATCCCATTCATAATAAGCTTGCTGTAAAAGGCCTCCTTTGGTGGCAGCTCTGCCTCTTCGAATCGTTTCCATCCATCCATGTATTCATACGGTTGCACGCCCTTTCTGCGCATGAGCTTAAACGTGTCGTCCTCATTGAAAAACCAACGGAGATTTTTACACTATTCATCGCCAAGGTTGCTTGCCAATTTGTCAAGGCTTGAGGCAAATAATCGACAGGAATCGATGAACCTAATCTGTATGGTCTTGTACTTCTCGCCGTCACCATATCCCATGCCCCCAAGGGTTACCTTGATTTTGACATTGAAACTGATGTACTTCTCTGTATTCTCTGCGATGCACTTAATATCCTGAGTATCATATTTTTCACCCAATTCCCGTATGAAGAGATGGGCATCATACCCTGAAAGATTATGGAAGATGACGGGGACGTGGCTAGGTATCTTGTATTTGAGGTTACAGCTGTTATGCGCCGCACCCCTATATAATCCTGTATAGTGGCAATGGACCCTGACCTTACGATTATTCTTGCTGTCATCAAAGGGTTTCAGACAGATATGACATTTCGATGCCTCATCATGTTCCCTTTTTAGGACCTCAGTTAGGGGCTTCATGTCCTGCTGCGGGTATGTATTATAGAGACGTTCCACCTCATCCTCCAGGTAATTCACGAACTTCGTCACACAGTCCTCACCCCTATAGACTTTTACCATACGTGCACCAACCAGATGGTACATGCTTGCTTAGCCTTTTCGTCTTGGTATGATTGTGTGGGGGTTGTTCAGGTATGAGAGACGATGGTGTGGGCCTGGGAGGTATGGATGGTATAGCCTGTATGTTATGATCAGGAGTATGTATAGGAGGTGTAATGGGTGTTGTATGCTTTGTGGGTCTTGTCTTGGGCTGCCCTGCCATAGAGTCCCATAACCATATGTTTGAATGTTGCATAGGTCCCCTTGACCCCCTCCTTTATAGGTTTAAGGACAGCATCAACCAGCCAGTTGTACCATCCCAGCATCTTGGTCTAAACAATCGGGCAATTTTTCAATATCTCCTGTTTCTCAAAAATATCCGTGGCCTCTGGCGTTGACCGGTTTCTGTGGTATGTGCTCCAATAGTGCGGCATTGCGTGGCCTTTTCGTCTTGATGTCCCTGGCATCCTCTACCGGTACCAGTAGGCTGTCGAATTCCGCATAAATAACAAAGGGTACTTTGAATTGCTATTCCCTATAATATATCCATTTCTCGGCCTCTGTCGGCATCGTAATTTTAACAGCCTCATGATCCTCGCAATACCTATAATGCTTATCCCTCGATTCAACTGTGGGGAAGCCCTGCAGGCAGTTTAGACAAAAATGCATCGCATTCCTATTCTTCGAGGTCTCCTTGCCTAGGCGTCTCGACAGACTTTTGACAGCCGTATAATGTCTCTTTTATTATTGGTGATAAGCAAAAGTACGTCCGTTGCGCACCGATCGGCGTAGGATGTTGATCTTCTTTCCCACTATATACAAGACATTCACCGCAATGTCGGGGTTATTCCCCTCAAATTTATATATGCTCTTGGTGCTGGTTGGAAACTCTATACCCTCCCAGTTATAAAGATCCACGTAGGGTTTCATCTGAGATATTAGATTCGTGTTCTTCCCTATCTCCTCATGATGTAAGGATGCTATAACAACCCATTTGAAGCACTCCTCATCCTCATTCACCGGGTTAATGATTGCCTTCTTTCAGGCTATCCATTTGGGTAGTTCGATATATGATGAGCCTCTTGTTAATCTCAATTTGTGGAAATCTACGTCGAGGTATAGTATTCCACTAATTGTAAAGCCACTTTGGGGTAATGCTGGATTTTCCACACCTGTTTTGACTTGAGCAAACATCCTATCTATTCCACATTGCTAACGGCGCACGTCACAGTCACCCCCCGCAAAGTCATCGACAATCCCTTAATAGTCACCCCATCCATTCAACACCCATTCCATATTAATCTACATATGACCTAATATTCACCATAATGACGTCATCGGGATTCTAACACATTTCCCTAATAATCAACGCATACATAGGGAATTTCACTCATGATACTAATATTAATCAATAATTCAACGTATGCGCAGTAAAGAGGGAAATTCCCTTAAGGGAAATAACTGTGTTAGTTTTTGAGCAGAATGAAAGCTTCCGACAATGCAAAAACTCTATATAATAAAGAGAGAATGAAATAAAAACTGTCAAACAATTACGTGATATCGCAAAAACACGTGGTTTAACAGGCTATTATAAGTTACGTAAAGCCGAATTGGTTTCCTTGTTGGAGGAGAATGTATTACAGAACCCGGTCAGACCTATAACATCAGAGGATATGGACGTCTTCGAGAAACAGGAGATGGCCAGGACCCGTCCAGGTATACGGGGTAAAATCAGGGAATGGCATAACTGGGTATTGCCCCCATCCGAGATAGACGTCTTCGAAAAACAGGAGCTGTCGAAGAATCATTCTGTTGTAAGGGATGGAATTAAGGGTTTTTATAATTGGCTGGTGGATGCCGTTCCAAAGCCTATAAAAGAAGGGATCAGGGGTGCATGTGCGGCCTTTAAACGTACAGTTATGGGATTATATGGCAGGGCAACCAACACAAGGCCTACGCTGCATGATGAAGTCGAACAGGAGGCCAATGAGGACTATGTACATAAACAGCCGGGAAATAACTTCACGCCCCAGTAACATAAGCATGCTCATCATAGAACCTTCCGGAGTTTCCGCATTCCCGGTATAGGAGGAGCGGACGTCAACGGATATATAGGGATAGTACGACCACATGTGCGGACCCTGGTTGAGGGGCAGGTAGAGGATATGGGATCGGCGAAGGTACAGCTGTCGCTATGGATCAATTGGAGGAAGCCAATAGAGGGAACCAAAGACTATGAGGTTCATCATATATAATCAGTTCATTTCTTCAAACGAAGGCATTCTTATGACTTTTAATGAATTCAAATAAATCAGAAGGCATCAACCTACACTCGATAATAGTTTATAACCCAAAGGATGTCCCCATTAGAAGAAATCCACATTAAAAGACCTTTCTTCACTAAATCATAGCATCTTTTTTCCTCCCACGCAAAAGCCAGAGCCAAGGGGTTTACTGCTAAAAAGTAAACAAATGACGTCACGCTGGAATTCATCTATAATTTTTTTCACATTACCTGTGCACTTTACAAGGGGGACCACATGCAATATGACAAGTGGAACTAATTTTATAGAATTTAAAGTGTGCGTGTTAAGTTATTTATTATTGTTTTGTTTCTGATTTTGTAATCTAATGGTCGATGACTGTATGCACTGAAATGACTGATTTTTCTGTATTTTGATGCGTTTCATAACCTTTTTGTGGCAGATTGATGGGTAATGGCAATATACGACATGCTGAATGAAATTATTTTTGTTGATTTAGATGCGATTCTCAAAAACCAATCTTTTTTACATTTTGTGTAAACTTTTGTTTAGGAACCGTGTACAATGTAATGAAAATAATGATCTTTTTTAATTCAAGTTTATTCTCTGCTTATTGTTTTTTTGACATTTAGGTTTAGAATTGTTGGTAAAGGGCAGTACGAATCATCATACTAAAAAAGGAAAATTTTTGTGTTCTTAACTGGTTGATTTTTACATTTTGTGTAATTTTTTGTGGGAAAGAATGGTATGCAACTGAAATGACTGATTTTTGTAGATTTACATTTAATGTTTTCTTAACTATGACTTTTTCATATTTTTGTATAAGCTTTTAAGAAAAAGACAATATTTAAAATGTGTAAAGAACTTATATTTATTGATTTGTAATAACTCTTGCAGGCATCCTTTTTGACATTTCAGATTGAAATATTGAGGGTTTTCAACATAATCACTTATAAGATGTACATATTTTAGATGCGTTATTTCTGACATTGTTATTATCCGTGTTGTAACTGTCGGTGTTGTAACTGTCGGTGTTCTTACTGTCGGTTTTGTGAGTATTGGTGTTGTGAGTGTCGATGTTGTGAGTGTCGTTGTTGTAACTTCTTATCAACTAGATTTTACATCTTGCAAGCTGTTCTTTTTGATTTTGTGTAAGATTTGTGTGGAGGATTTAATGCGATTTGACATTTGACATTTTGTGTAAGATTTTAAGAACATTATTTTTTTGTATATGCACTACTGACGTCAGCAAAACATCTAAAGCAACCTATTTTTAATTGGCCTTTTGCCTAAGTGGATTTTTCCACGGGCCTTATCGACTAGTCTCTTATAATAATGCAGAGACTGTGTCTGTCCGTAAGAGGCAAAGTGGATATCGTCATTTTACTTTGATGTCGCCGAAAAACTTATGTCTAATAAGTTAAATTTTCTGACGTTTACGGCGCAACGTCAATAACACTACTTTAACGTCAATATCCTATATATTAAATTAATGCAGCCATTACAGTGCACCTAAAACTTTGAGGCCAAATAACTTGGAAACGAGGTGGTGACGTCAATGATTTTTCACCGCGTAGGTACCAATTTGGGTAATTTTTCAAAAGCTGGTTACCCAATCCGTTTCGGAATGGACGGGTTGATGACGTCATCAAAAAACCTCCAAACTCCAATATCTCTGCAATCGTTTGTCAAAAGTACATGATCCTATAGATTTTCTTGATAATCGTTTCAAGGTCCATACGATGAAGGTAACAGGGATATAAATTTCTAAAAAAATTATTCCGCGTTTTACCGGGCCATTGCCGACACCAGCAAAATTTTTAAACCCTTATATGTCCTTAGTCGTTCGTAGAAAAGATATGATCCTATACATTATTTTGATCAGCGTGTCAACTTCTACACGTTACAGGCAACGAATAAACTAAATTTCTCCAATTTTTTTTGGATTTGCAATGCTGACGTCAGCAAAACGTCTTAAACAACCAACTTTTTCAATGTCCTATTGCCTAAGTGGATTTTTTATAAACTAGTAAATGAATAAACTGTGCGGTCATGTGTAACATAAATTAGAAATAATACTTTACCAGAACATAAAATGTTAGCCTCAGGTTCCTGTGTAGGATATGAGGCCTACTCATATTCATGCAGGAACAGTCTGTAACAGGCAAAGTGGATGTGTTTATTTTTCTTTGAAGTTGCCGAAAAACTCATGTCTTATTCGAGAAACTTAAGCAACATCGAGTCCCACTGAAACTTTTGTGTTGCTTATAATGTATTGATTTATTTAAGGTTTCGACACATTCAATCACAGCCTCTAGATTTTTTTTGATTTTTTTTCTCGCGGGACAAAAGCTTCATGGTCGGTTTCCATTAATATAGTGTTGAGTAACTGTTGTAAAACAGTTGGCGCAAGTTTTACAACAACTGCCGCTAGCACTTCATGAAAACACAGCGAATTTTTGCATTCTGTTTGAACTTTTTGAAAGCTAAATAAAAGTTATTTAACATATTTTCCGGGTTTTTTTTTACGTGGATCGCATAAAAAATTGCCAAAAATCCGTTTTTTTCCGATTTTCGGGTAAAATCCGACAAAATTGGGAAATCAGATTAATCACGTGTCCAAATTATGCAAAATGATTCTTCTTAATAAAACAAAGTTGTGTTGTAAGTTTTAAGTTCTAAGGATAATCCTAACAGGAGTTAATAAATTTTCCCCGTTATAAGGATTTCGTAGAGATTTTTAGGGGTAGTTTCGAGTAATGGCCAATATCAAGGCCTCTGAAAGGTATGGAACCTAAAATTTCGGCATGCAGGTGTCTAATAGATAAATATTGAAACTCAGTAAGTTTCACAGCCATATAACATAGCAATAAGGAGTTATTTAAAAAAAACCGTCAGGGGGGGTGGGGGACGGGCGGAATCCCCCCCCCCCCAGACCGAATAGGGTTAAACGGTTCAACGTCTATCGTCGTAAGAGAACTCTAGGACAAGTGAAATCCTAGTAACTTTTGCTATTATTAAATCCTCTATCACGTGACATTTATCTTTCTTTTTTATTTACTTGCTTTTTGAAAGATTTGAGCCTCATTCTGCCTGTAAAAAGCGTGTAATCTTAAAAGAGAAATTAGCTGACAAAAAAAGTTCCCAAAAAAATTGACAATCGAGGAAATAGTAAGAGAAGCATAGTTACCGTTATTTCATTTTTTGTCAAGTTAATTATATGAGTAAAGCATAAAAACATCGATTTACATGCTGGTGAGACATTTATTATTCATCAATTACAATACTTGTATAGAATTAAAAAAGGAATACAAAACTTCTTCTGTGTTGGATGAGAAGTATTATCAAATAATTGCATATTGAGTAGGACCCAGAACTACAACTTGTAACAAAGCCCGTCAGATGCGAAAATTAATTTAACAATGCTTGTATAGAAGTAAAAAAAAACAGTTCCTTCATATGAAAATAATTTTTTTTAATTTTTTTATTCATATAACAGAAGTATTAAACTAAAACCGGTTGATGTTTGAACCGTGGCTCTCTAGGAGATAATACACGTCTTTTTTTAATAAAAAACACGTTTATAAGAGAAAACCCGTGTGGTAGAGGAAGAAGCTGTACTTTCATAATAAACCTATCAAAATAAATCGTAACATGGGAATACGATTTTTACAATAACATTTTTACAACTTTTTTATTTATCCAATTGATTCATCACCCACATTCCATCATTCAAATAATGAATATTGTCGACCCCAATCCCCTTATTTTTTTCAGTTCTAAATTAAAAATAAAGATCAATAAATCATATATCTGAGACATAAATTATATAGCAAAAAATGAAACATATGAGATAACCTACACAAAGTTTACAAACTACATTTTCGGAGTGGTCGTTTACTCGGCGAAGATTAATCTCTTCTGAAATTAAAAGGTAAATTTTCGTGGACAAAAAAAAAAATTTGGACTTTTGGTTTAATCTTTTTTCTTGTAATAAATAATATATCAAAAATTTCAATTCCAGCGGTATTTACTTTTTCTTTTACGTAAAGGTACAAATGGTACAAATCGAGAACATTCTTTTTTCGTGAACATTCGCGAAATTTAATAAACGTAAAAATTAATTCCCTCAAGGATACATGAAACATGCCCCGGGTTGAGAGTATCAACTGTTTCCTAAACTGCGAAATAAAAGTATATACAAGTGTATGTATTCGCAAAGTCAAAAAAATAGTGCTATTTTTGTCATAAAATAATAAACTTCAAAAAGGTTCAAATTATGAAACCCCTTTTTCGAATTGCCGACTGTTGAATTTAAAGTATACCCGCCCAATAATCAAAACTACTCCACCTGAGTACCAAAACGGTGTCTTGGGATTGCTTTTTAAGGACTAGTTGCGAATTTATATCGAAAAGTTTTTCTCTGTTGTACTGTTTTACCTTCACATTGTGATAATATCTTGACCCTCTCCCTGCGGGGCTATTGCTTGGAATGTAATTACATTAATGTGACAAATAAAACATAATGTAACAGCATATACTAACGAGTCCCCTAAACCTTGCAAAAAAATTCACTTTTCCAGCTATTTTAGATAGGAATTTTGTACTATTGAAGCCTTGGATTACCTTGAATATGTAAATATTTTAATAACGAACATATTGAGGGAACAGATTGGTTAAAAATTAATACTAATTATTTAAGAACAAATTTAAAATTAAATCCTTGCCAATATTTTGGAAAAGGACTAACCCTAACAGATTTGTCGTGAGGTATTTATATTTGTAGTTTTGCCTCCATATCCATGTGCTTGTACCTATTAGCCTGAAACGTAGTGGTGCATCAAACAAAAATTGCTTTTGAGATATTCAGATTCAAACTTTGTAACTTTTCCCTCTTTTCAATGTCAAAGTTTTATATTTATTTGAAATAAATATTCTATGAATTATAAACTTTCCAATGATATATAAATTAAAAAAACTGGTGCATGTATCCAAAACTCTCCATAATTTGAGCAATTACGTGAAAGCGGCACGTTTTAACTTAGCAGATTTTTACAACATATATAAACATATAGTAATATTAACGACATAGTAAACATATAGTAATATTAACGACCTACAAATGTCAAACAAAATCCAGCTTTTCAAAGAACGGCATTGTGCTACTTTAAAGGAAGAAAGTGTTTGTGGTTTTTGCGGTTTTGGCTCGAATCGCAAAAGTTTATTCCCGCAAAATGTTGTGATATTAGTGAATCGCAAGTTTTTTCCCGCAAAATTTTCATAATTATCCCAAGTCGGAATATTTTTCATTCATTCATAAAATTTAGCAATGTCTTACGATAAAGTGATAGAGTTTACAGTCGCTGTTCGTGGGTACTATTATTACCGCAGGTTTTGGAAACCACAACCTTCGCAAAAGTTGAACTGTGTCTTTGAAGAGGGTACCCATTCGACACGTTTGCCATAAAAGTATGTAAAATTGGAAAAACCGCAGCTGTCGGACATCTTTCGAGAGAAATTTCACGGGCAACAAAGTTTTTTATTGATCGAGATGGAAGATTATCAGTTACTTTAATGAGTGAGCATTATCAAAGATCGCCATTGGTTCAAGGGGGAATAGAAATAGGCTGCAAAGTCACAGCTTCAATCCCTGGAACTTGCATTAATATTCTCATACTGAAAAAGTATCAGGATATAATAGAGGAAAATTACACAAAACCTAAAGAAGAAACCATACTAGGTTCGTATTTGCTTGTGGTAGATCAAGCAGCAGGAGTGCCCTCGACTGCAACAAAAACGAGCACAAACAAAAAAAGAGAAAAAGTGAAATTGAGCGCACCAAAAAGTAAGAACATTTGGATATTTTTCAATCAACAACGAACAGTAGAAAAACAAAAAGAGAGTGATGAATACCAGAATCGGCAGAAGGGTGAAACAACTATCGTCATTGATTAGTATTCTAGATGTATTATTTTCTTCTTATTTTTTGTTTACATGTGAATTATTATTTCCATATGGCATTCTACATCATGATTATATCTCTTGAAAGAAAAACTAGATTAACAGCTTTAATTCTTTATTTCAGTCTTTTCGATACAGCATTTGTTTGAATCATAATCTGGTCTGTTAAGCTATACTCCGAAAAATATTACTCACATTTGGCAAACGCAAAAGTTTTTTCCCGCAAACTTTCTTCCGCAAACACTTTCTTCCTTTAAAGTACTAATAAAATAAGTAATCGAAAATGAGAAAAAATATAACATACATTTCCTGTGTACTCATTTTTGTCACACCGATACTAACTGCATGTTCTTTGCCTTCGGCCATTATAGCCTATTATCAATTAGTTAAGGAAAAGTACTCGTCAAAATAAAAGTATTTTTAAAGAAAAGTGAAGACAATTAGAGTGTCTGCTTATTAATATCATCATGAAAGAAAGATACAACAATTGTGTCTTTTTCAGCATTGTTCATTTTTGCACCGGGTGAAGTTAAACCAGGACACATTATGTTAGCACCACTTAAAACAAAACGAATAGCACCTTTGTCGACCTGTTCTATTGTCAATAAAAATGGATCTGAAAATAAAGAACATTATTTTGTTAAAATTCACTTTTACAAAATTGAAGTCACGGGGAAACTGGGTAAGACAGAGCATAAAATAATAGGCAACACAACAATGACAAAAAAATCAACATTGTCTTCAACCTTGTGAGAAAAAGCATACTTACATTTATGAAGTAACCTCAATGTAGGTATCCATGGTCCATCACGCTGTCGAAAAAATACAAGCTCTGATTTGACCGACAATACCTCAATATGTTCCTTACTAAAAAAAATGAAACAGGCGTAAATGTTGTTATTCTGTTCAAGTCTACAAAACATCGAACAATCCTACCATTTTATTAACACAATGCTTTCTTTCTTTGGTAATATTTGGTCTATGTAATGCTCGATAGCAGGGTATAACTCCAAAACTTTGGTTCTAATACCTCTTTGCACGGATGATTTCAACTGACTGGTGCCCGATATCTCTTCTTTGGCTACAAATCTAAGAAAACAAATATTAATTTATGAAATTGCAAATAAACTCTTGAACACTGGTGCCATGTTGCTATTCTTTCATGTGCATTACACAAGCAAAATTGCATTGTTTAGCCAGGCATATTTTCCACTTTTTAGTGCTGCTCGTACCATGCCAAGTCACGCATACAGATAAGTAATTTATTGGTTTAACATTCGTCGTGAGGACAATTTTTAATACTATAAACTTACTTAAGGATACAGTAAGATGAATACATCAACTATACCTGTCACAGACGGACACACTCTCCGTATTATTAGAGATATGTTTTTATTTCAACTTTTTTTAAAAAAAAAAAAAAAAAAAAGATTTTTGAATGAAAATTTTTTACCTACTTGGATTTAAAACATTAGAAAAAAGTAATAATCCAATCCTCTAAAAAGCTCGAAAATCCGTATTTTAGAACCATTTTGACTCATTTCCCACCACGAATTCGCCATTATTGGTCTAGGAGAAAAAATCTCAAAAAAATGACTTTGTCATATTGGATGGTCAATTGCATGTTTGTGCAAAAAGTCAGAAAAAACTAATGATCCAATCCTGAGAAATGTCGTAAAAACCATATAATAGGATCGTTTTTGCTCATTTTGCGTAGGATTTTTTCTCAGAAAACTGACTCGTCACATTCGGGGGACTATTGTTCCCTGTCATTGTGCAAAAAATCAGTAAAAAATTAACAATTCAATCCTGACATATATCCATATGGTAGGATCGTTTTTTCTCATTTTGTACATAAATTCACCATTTTTGAGCTGATAAGGTTTTTTATCAGAAAAGTGACATCGTTACATTTGAGGGTTTATTGTTCCCCATCTTTGTGCAAAGAAGCAGAAAAAACTAATGATCCAATTCTGAGAAAAGCTAGTACTGGACGTACGGACACAGGTAATAAGACCTCGCTTGTACCAGGTAGGTCCAAAAGAGGATTAAAGGGGTTAACGTATTCAGGAGAGAAATTCCGTCGAAAAAAAAAGTTTATAGATTGGACAAAAATGAAAGCTCAATTCTAAAAATGACTCAGCTGTTTTTTTTAGGGGAATGTTCACAACTTTCCTTACTAAACAATACGTGTTACCCACAACAACAACAACAATTTTTCTAAGAAAAAGCCGCAGACACGTGATCGCACTAAAAGGCAGGCTAGCTCTATTTATATAAGGAAAACGAAATCTATTATTCCCTCATAAATATATTTATATTCGGCACAATCTTCTGTATCAACTGGTAACCACCTACAGTAACTTAAAGATACTAAGCATGTGCAAATTGCTGGTTAGCGACAAAACTTTTTTCCAAAGGATATTTCGATATAGGCACATCGGAAACAAGGATCTTTTTTTCCGTTCTGACACCTGACGTCCTATTAGGGAACTCGTTCTGCAACCCAATTATTAAATGCACCCACCATCCCTAGAAAGTAAATGTTATTATAACCATAATTAAAATAGTTGTTTTTTATGAGACCTTTTAATTACTCAAAAGTTTTTCACATATCAGTTTAGGAATTGTGACAAGAAACTTCTTCCTGTAAAACGGACTTTGTTCGTTTTAGGGGCAGGGGCTTTAGGCTCATTCGATGGCATGCAAAAGTCTTGTTTCAGATATTTCAAAAAATTCTTGGCATATTCTTTTTTTTCCGCTGAACTAACTTCCCAAAACTTTTTTATTTGCATTGACTAGCAAAGTATCGTTTACTGCTGTTTACTTACTGTTTTAATTTTATTAACCAGAAGTACATGTTTTAGAGAGTTTATGTGGTTGCTACTTTGGATGGTCATAATTTGAAACATCATTGATATATAATGGCTGTGGTTTAATTTAGTGCTAGTAAACCATAGGTTTAAAGATAAAAATTAAGTATGAACATTATTCATCATAACAATTTCAGTTGCAGAGGCATAAAAATCACAAAAAATTATTGCACACAATCATTTTTTTTTAAAAAAAATTCACCACATTTGAAAACACAGATATGTATAAAAATATACCCAAGATTTTTTTCTTTCCAGTCCATAATAATATTGTGAAGATTATCTTATTAAATTTTCCAAACTGAAAATTATTTCTTGCAGTACTTTTTTTCCTCCCAAATTTTGTGAAAATTTTGGAAATTCTGTCCAGGCAATACTTTGGAAGGTCATATTTTGAAAGCCCATAAAAATAAAATGATTAAGTTTAAGTTAAATGATGGAAAATTATTAGTTTTAAAAGAAAAAAAAAGTATAGACCTTTTCACACTTTGATATTTGGGTAAACGAGGCATCAAAATCCTCAAAAAATTACTTGCATGCACTTTTTCGAAAATCAACCATATTTAAATGTAAGGTTATATACAGAAGCACTCAGAATCCCAAGATTTTTTTCCTTTAAGTGCTGATGGATACTTTAAAGATTATCTGCCGAAATTTTCAAAGCCAGAAAATTTTTCCTGCGCTGCTTTTTTTTACCTGGAATTTTGTAAAAATTTAGGAAATTCTGTGTGGGTGGTACTTCGGAAGGTCATATTTTGAAACCCCATCAAAATAAAATGATTAAATTTAGATTAAATGATGGAAAAGTATTTGTTCTAAAAGAATAATAAGTATGGACCTTATCTCACCTTGATATTTGAGTTACTGGAGCATCAAAATACTAAAAAAAACATCTAAAAGCAATTTCTAGCATTCTCTGATCCATAATTGCGGAATTCTAAAAATTTTCTAATATCAGTTTTGGTTTCTTTAAAATATATGGATGGAATACTATGATTTTATAGACTTTTAGAGACATTGGGTGTCCATACATGAAATTATGGCATGCTGAAAACAGAGGATTTTGTTAATGTTAAGAAATGGCCAGAATGGGGAAAATTTCTAAAGGTCATATCCTGGGAACAACTCGAGGTAGGAAGTTAAAAATTTCAGAACTTCCATATCCTATTAATATAAACTTGTGGTAAAAATTTCAAGAAAATCTGTGAGGGTCGACATGGAAAGTCCCTTGATTTTGGTTCATTTGGCATGGAATGACCCAATTAGCATAATCTGCTTAGTTAGCAGTTTCCTTACTGCTTGTCAAATAGGTGTGTGTGGGCAAAATTACAATCAAGTCCTCCATCAACATTCTTGTTGGCTGTCATTGCATGGCAAACATTTTAAAATTATTTTTGCAGACTCAAATATTATTTCCTAAGAGTTTATTAAGCTAGCTAGCTGCTTTATAGCTTTTAGTCAAGTTTGTGTTTCTTGGTTTCCACAATTAAATCTGTTAGTCGAATGAAGTGTATTACATTCCCTGTACCCAGAATGTTTACAAAACCTTGTTTTAATCATAGAGGGAGAAATAGACACGCAGATTGAACTCATCTTAGTGCGCATTACAATTCTATTCAAATTGCTAATGTTTCGGCATCCCTTCGATATCCATGCGTAATGTGCATTTCACTGGATTTTTACAAAAAACATTAGGTAATCCTTCAGCGGACCGTTTGTTTATATACTTATCTTGCGATGTGTATTGATTGTGTCTTGATACATTTGGAAATATGATGTGAAGTTGAAATAACACCAGAGAATCCTGCTGATTTATTTAGCTAAATTTTAAAGTAATGGAACCATATACATGTGTATATATAATTATATTTTTAAATTGTATATAGCTATACGGTAGTCAATATGATTTGAGGGAAAACACAGCGTTCACCCAGTCACCTCTTCATAAATAGGGGCTGAATTTTTCACAGATTCCTTGTTTCCTGACTTCAAACCTGTCATATTGTGTCGCTTTAGGTGAGTTTTTGCTAGTATAGCTTTACTTTAATTCCGATACTTGTAGTTCTTGTTTAATCAAAGCTTCTTTTGTGAGAATATGGCCGTGAAACTTGTGTGTTTTCTCTCATCCGAAAATAGTACCATGTGACAATCCCACGGGGAAAGATTTTGTAAAAGCAGGACCATGTCATGTAAATTCCTTATTTATAGATTATTATTTTATTAAAATAATGCTTGAGTAGTTCTTATACAGTGATATGTTGAAATGGTGTGATGTTTACAATTATCAATTTAGAAATTATTCTGTCGTTTTATAAACTATTTGATTATTTTACAATATGCACCTTTTAAAATTTAGCCATAATGCCCAATGCAAGAATGCTTGGAATGAACAGAAGTTTTTGCGGCTCATTTATTTCTAATATAACATAAAGTTATAATGACAAAAAAATGTTGTATTTATTATAGTGTATTAATAATTGTTCATCTTATGAAGTCTATTTCATATTCCTGCACATGTTCCAACGATCGAAATAAGGGTTTGCAGTTCCCTAAATGCGAATCGTTTTTGAATACTGCGACCCAATTTACACAAATTATATTCTCAAAACGACTAGTGAGCAGTCAAGACATCGTGTGCATGCCACAACTTTAATCTGCAATGTAAATTCAAGCAAATAAGTAAATGCAAATTTTTGTTCAGTTGTTCCGCAAAGCAGTATTTTTCAGGAGTATTTAAGTCGGTGTGCGATGATTTGCACAGATATATCAAGAAACGCGTGTGATGTGAAACAAAATTAATTCACAAATTGATTAAAAACAGGTCACAAAGATGCCAAAACGGCAATCTCAAAAGTTGTCAATCATTTATTTTACGTTCTTTTTCTTTCACTGACAGATATTCATGACCATAGTTTCGATATTATACAAGATCGGATTGTGTGCTCAAACCGACTGGTTTTCTTGTTTATCTTGCACAGTGCGCTACATTTATTGAAAAAGAATATTTACATGTTTAGCTCTATGCCACCACGAGTTGACCAAAATAAAAAATAATAAAGTAAAAATGGTTTTTTTCAGAATTTTTCAGATCTGATGGCGGAAAGTACTGATTGAGGCATTATGCTAAACCAGCAATCGACATGCGCCAATGTTAATTAAACTAGTGACGGATCAATTCTTTTCTGCATTGTTTTTTAAACCAATCCTTTTAGTTTCACAGAATTTTAAGGCTGTCTTGACAAAATGTTTAAGTTTTTGAGACATTCTTTCTGACAGCTGGGGTGAATAAAAACAAGGGAATCAAAAAACCTAAAAACACTTTGACTTTAAAATCTAGGCACAGCGACGAAAATGACGGTAATGAGCCATAGGATAGGTCAGACATGTATTCATGTGACATAGCGAGGGCGTTGCAGATACTGAATGACCTTAATTTGAGGCTATTCACAAACAATTTGCTATGCGAAACGGCTACGCTAAAGTTATTAATATTGCAAATGTAGAGAGTCAATTTGAACAACACTTTATGTCAAACAACGCTTTGAGAAAAGCTACTGCCAGGCAGTCGACAACAACTGATTTTTTAAATAGGTAATGAGTATGCAGTATTGTTATTGAAATTTTATGTTTTGCTGTTAGTATTTTTAAGACCATTTTTCGGTAGATTTGGCCATAAATTCAACGTCATTAACCATCAGATCAATTTGTTTGCGGTAGAGATTAAAAAATCATAAAACATTATTTGATCCTAGTTTTTGAGGCGTTAGTTGTCATCTTTGTTTAAAAAAATGCTTGAGTCTATATGACTTTAATTTCAAAAAGGTCTAAGTCCAAATATCTTTAATTTAAAAAAATTTGATTTTAAGAAAAGTCAAAAAACCTTTCGTGTTTTGTTGTAAGCCCACTCTTTACTCTTCATGTGTTTTTTGATTACGTATGTTTGATTATAATTTCTATTGAGTTGATTCAACTCATCTTGTTCTTACGTATATTAACCAGGGACTGAAAAAAGGATAAATTGACTTAGGCTAATTTAAAAAAAACACTTTTTAAATAGTATTGGATTTAGCACTTTAAAAGCACTAAGTTAGGATCGATACTCGGTCCTATACTATTTTTGATATTTTTTAATGACTTCTCGGAACACCTTGAGAAAAGTAAGTGTATTCAATTTGCTGACGATACCGTCATCTATGTTGCAAATGCTGACCCCTATATAATAGAAACAACATTAAACGATGAATTAGAAAACGTATCCACTTATTTGAACGATAACGAACTCATACTGAATCTAAAGAAAGGAAAAACAGAAACTGTGCTATTTGGAACATCTAAAAGATTATCCCGTAAAAATACCAAAAATACAATCCAATTGGCAATGCAGGGTCAACCTATTCATCATTCCACGTCTTACATATATTTGGGAAACGAACTGGATTCGTCACTAACCCTGGTTGATAATTTCGAGAAGTCATATAAGAAAGCAGCCGGAAGATTGAACCTTCTTAGAAAAATGCGACCATTTCTGAGTTTTGAAGCTGCTTATAAAATCTATCAGATGGTAATTGAACCCCTTTTGTTGTATAGTTCTCTTTTAAATTTAAAATTAACGATGACCCAACGAAAAAAGTTACAATCAATAGAAAATCGAGCCGGACAAATAGTTGGAGGAAAAAATACGATTGGGAGTATTGAAGGAAAGATGAAAGGACGGGCATGCGTTTTGGTAAAAAGCTGTCTGACGAGCACTGTCTGCGAAAATTTCAATAAGTATTTTGTTATCAACAAGTATTCAATTAACACACGGAATCGAAATATGTTAGTGAAATTACCACGTATAAAATTAGAGTTCGGAAAAAGATCCTTCAAATATCTTGGTGCAGCATTATACAATGACTTACCATTAAAAATACGTTGTTGCGATAACTTATTTCAGTTCAAAAAATTAGTTTATCAACATTTTATGTAAATATTCGCTTTTAAAATATGTTTTATATGTTTTTAGTAATTATTAAAGTAGCTTCTGTTTCTAACTTTTGCGCATTCTAGTTTCACATTTTTCTTTTTTCTCTTTTTCTTTTTTCTTGGTACGTACATGCGTTTTATATTAATTTCTTAGCTAACTCATGAGTGGTTATTTAGTAGATAATAGTTTTTGCTTATATTTTTCTTTCTTTTATATATTTTTACTGACAGGACACACGATGATAGCAGTAGTTCATTTTACTGAAGTGTAAAAAATCCTGTATAAATATTGTTTAATAATAATAATAATAATAATAATAATAAAGTATTTTGCAAGTAATTGGGTCCAAGTCTGAAAAAATCTTTATAATTCCCTTTTAAAAGTCTAAGTCCCTACATTTACATTAAGGAAGCAGGAAGCCTTAAAATCAGAAAAAAATTTTTCAATGAATTAGTTGCGAAAGGCCATACACCATAATATTCATATTTTTCCTGTTATAACACACCTGTCACGATTTTATAGCCATAATACTATTATTATCTTTTATTAAAAATATTTAGCTTTAACAATTCCTCTTTAAATTAAAATGTCGTGAATAATTACTTCAATTGGAGAAACTTTCGTGAGAAACTTTCGCGATTTTTCGTCATTTTCGCGAAAGCTTATCTCGCGAAAATGTGACCTACAGAACCACGCCTTTATATGATCAATCATAACTTTCCTTGGTCTTGTTAAAAATAGCAAACAAAATGCAAAGAAAGATTTTTGTTGACGGCCCCTTAGAACTGTCAGTTTCATGTTCTCGTAATAATCAGCTCAACAAGTACCTTTACAAAATGGTATTATACAGTTATATAAAAATGGTAGATACAACTTAGCTACACATTAACAAAGATACACTTACTTTTTAAACATTCTAATACAAAATCGCAGCAAACATCAAACTCATTCGTTCGCCTTGAAATGTCTAAAATGGTACTATAGATAAATAAAGAAATACATTGATAACTGCCGAGATGTCTCCGACCTACGGTGGCCTATACGGTGGCCCACAAGTGCCACGGCAAAACAAAAAGGCCCACGGCAAAACAAAAAAGCCCACGGCAAAACAAAGAAAGCCACGGCACAACAAAAAGGCCCACGGCAAAATTCTCGCGGCAAAAGAGAAGGAATACCACGGCAAAACAAAATTTAAGTATTATCGGTCACGGCCCTATTCTAACCTGAACAAAGCGTGTAACTTGCAGACTCGGTCCCCTTGTTTTGCGATGTCTAATTATTTAAAAAGAATCCCTGGCCTGGAGATTACAATAGGGACTTTACGAAATGACGACACGAAAACCGGAACGGCAAAGGGAGCACAATTTTTATCGACCGTTGCCGTAAAACTTACATTACGTTTTAGGCGGGAACCAGACTGTTTGTTTACTTCATCGAAATATGCCAAAACTCAAGACAGTTCGAGAAGTAATTCTGTTAGCCCATGCTAACCGTTTAATAGATGATGAAGAATGTTTACTCCTCTATGACCTAAACAGTTCTTCGAATCTTGACCTTCGCTATAACAACTATGAAAAATTTGATTTGGATTTACTGAATGCAGATGACTGAAAAAGTGAATTCAGAATTTGTAAAGGGGACATATACCGCCTTTGTGACGTGTTTGAACTGCCTGACAAAGTCAGATGCTGCAATGGAGTGGTTGTGCAAAAAGAAGAAGGTCTTTGCATATTTTTGAAGAGATTTGCATACCCTTGTAGGTACCAAGATGTTATGTTTAGGTTTTGAAGGCCATTGGTTTAGCAATTTCCGTTGAGCCTTCGATTTCTAGGAAATTGCTAGAAAGGCTGTAAACAAAATGGAATATGTGTTTTGCTATTCCTGTGGCACCAAAAATCCTTAAAACAATTTCTGTGCAGTCTAATCGATATCCAAAACTGGATATGTTCTGAATATATTCACTTCATAGCCGTATTCCGTCTGTCCTGTCTCCTGCGCTGAACATGGCGGAGGAAGTAGCGAGACATACGGAAAATCCCCGCGGCCCTGCAGCTTTATTTCGGATCCACGGCAGACCCCGTTTTTACCGGCTTTGTTTTGATCGCTTACGCGTAAAAGACCAATCGCGAGGCTCCATTTTCACTACTGACCAATCCAAGTGCTTCGCGGCCTCAACATACCAACATTCAAATGTGTGCAGGTCAAAGAGCGGGGAGTGAAGCTGCCATTCATGCGATGCGAGATATGTTTGAGAGTGAAGAATCAGAAGCAGTATTATTAGTAGATGCAGCAAATGCATTTAACAGTATCAACAGACGAGCTCTGATTCACAATATTCGAATATTATGCCCGATCTTATCAAATTATGTGACAAATTGCTACAATATACCAGCAAGGCTATTTGTGATTGGTGGGATTGAACTACGCTCGAAAGAAGGAACTACCCAAGGCGATCCCATTGGTATGGCAATGTATGCAATAGGTATAACACCACTACTTGAATTGATGTTAACAGTGATTACAGGACAAGATCAAATGGTCGCTTTTGCTGATGATCTAACGGCAGTAGGAAAATGCGAATCATTGATTTTATGGTGGGAAAATCTGAAAAAAAAGGGCCATTGTTCGGGTACTTTCCGCAACCTCAAAAATCGTGGTTGATTGTTAAAGAACAGTATGTTGAAAAAGCCAACGAATTGTTTCGAAATACGAACGTTCAGATTACTACACGTGGCGAAAGACATCTAGGCGCAGTAATTGGCAGCGATGATTATAAAAGTGAGTACTGTAACAAGATGGAAAACCAATGGGTTCAAGAATTGTCAATGCTGTCCAGAATTGCGATAACCCAACCGCAAGAGGCATATACCTGCTATATTAGTGGATACCAACATCGCTTCTCCTACTTCGTTCGCACAATTCCAGGAATTGAAAAATTTCTTGATCCTGTAGAAGACGTAATCAGACATCAGTTTATTCCAGCGATAACTGATGGTCATGTCGTAAATGATGAAGAACGAATGCTTATGTCACTGCCGCCCAGATTGGGAGGACTTGGTTTGAAAAATATATGCGAATACGCTCCAGTCGAGCTGGAAAACTCGAAACAATTGACGTACCTGCTTCAAAAAGAAATCGTGGGAAAGATCGACAATGACAGTGGTAAGACAATTGCAGTGATAAAAAGCGAACGGCGTCAACAAAATAAAGAAAAAAGCTTCAGCTGTTAAGAGCAAACATGAATGAAGAACAGAAGAGGATTAATGATGTAAACATGATGGTGGGAGCATCGAATTGGCTGACGAGTTTACCTATTAAAGAACAGATGTATGACTTAAACAAAGAACAGTTTAGGGATGCGTTACGTATCCGTTATAATTGGGCACTACCTAGACTCCCTTCAGATTGTGCATGCGGTAGCAAATTTAACGTGACTCATGCTTTATCCTGCAAGAAAGGTGGTTTTATCACGATGAGACACAATGAAGTTCGTGATATCACTTCTGTTTTTCTAAACGAAGTGTGTAAGGACGTTCGACGCGAACCAATGTTGATTCAGTTGGATGGTGAGCAAATTCAACCACAAAGCGCCAATAGAAGTCAAGAAGCTCGTCTTGATATAAGCGCTATTGGGTTCTGGACTCCTGGTCAAAGGGTATTTTTGGATATACGGGTTTTTGACCTAAACGCTCGGAGATACCAGGGTTTGGAACTCAATAAATGCTTTAAACGCAACGAGGATGAGAAGAAACGCCAGTACAATGAACGTGTGCTTGATGTTGATAACGGGTCGTTCACCCCATTGGTTTTCTCAACAAATGGTGGAATGGGGCGAGAGTGTAAGCTGTTTTACAAACGTTTATCGGAAATGATTGCAGAGAAAAGAGACATACCTGTATCACAAGCAGTCAATTATATTAGAACAAAAATTTCCTTTTCCCTGTTACGGTCAATGTTGTTATGCCTTAGAGGTTCTCGTTCGCTTAAGAAAGAACATTACATCCATGACATCGAACTGTCAAATGTCATGTCGACGATATAACGAATGATTTATTAAAAAAAACAAAAAAAAAAACAGATGTACACCGGCGGCCTATCGGTATAAAAACAGAGCCAACAAGTGTTGTATATTACTTATGAAGGGTTAAAAAAAAATAATAGCTATCTGAAAAAAGGAAACATGCTACCCCTACATAGGTCATTTTGGTTTGGAAGTGATGGTTTGAAATTTGTATGTCTCCTTTTGATCCTTTTTTCTTCTGAGTACTTTGTATCCTATAGGATTATTTAGTTTCTGTGTGTAGGGGCCTTCTCGATCGTCGCGATATAGTATTCTCGCATACCCTCGTCGAGGTTCTTGAGACTCTGTCCTGCAGCACGCTGTTCCTCTCGTTGCTTGTTGTACCAATCGATTTTCGCTTCACGATCCGAACCCACTGCGCTCGAACAGCCTGGAGCTCTTTAATCGCTTTTTCAGGCCTTTTACGTCCTGCTTCACCATGCCCCGAGAGCTTGCTGAAAAGGAAATTTGAACCGCTGAATGCGAGCGCATTAATCAACGCTCCTCCTGCCATTACAGCCAAGATAGCCATGTTTATTCTAGTATTCCACAGAGTGGAAGCGCCCATTTAGGATGTTCAGCTGCGCATCTTGGAGCAAATACACATAGCAGCGGATATCCGCACTTGTATCGTCATCTTTCTTAGTATCTTTTTTGGGCATGTGGAGAGTGATCCCATCGCTAAGCCTTTGCAAAGGTCTGCCAGAACGATGGAGACTGTGATCTGGACTACTGCGGAAATCAATGAACAGGGCGTAGCGTTCCGTAAGGAACTGGCGATGGTCACTTTGCTATCGTGGGATCCGAAGAGTTCAACGATTTGCTCGAGATGATCTTTGGGGAGCATGAGTGGCTATACAGTTCATTCGGCTCACCTTCCACCGTGATCGCGGTTTTCTCTATCTTTGGGTTGTAGAAGACCTCACTGACTCCGCTGTACGCCTTCACTTTTCCAGGATCCACGAACAACAGTAAAACAGCTTTCAGAGACTTCGCCGGAGTATCGATTTGGAGGTTGTAGGCGGTATCAGCTTTCTTCATCGTTAGAACCTTGCTGTGGAGTACACGCTCATAGGCAGGGCGAGTCTCAAGTATCGAGACATCATAGCACTCGCGAGATCTTCGTTTGTCACTTTATCGAATTCGAACGCGATGTTGGTGATCTTGCAACCAGCATCAGCTGGTTTAGCTTCGATAGATCCTGATCTTGGTGTACCAGCATCTTTGATGACTTGGTTATAGGGTGCAAAGTGCAGTACAAACTGCAATCTGTTATATAAGCCTGCTTGATAGAATGGCAGATCCCTCATAAATTCGAACATTTTGCCTATCGGGATGCAAAAGGTGTTGCCGTAGGCCGCCACGATCGCTTTTTCTTCATCGTTGCTTGCATGGCCGCTAGCTTTGACTTGATGAACTCTGATGGTACCATCATTGGGATTGATGCCCTCAAGAATTAGATTGTTCTCACACTCAAATTTGGGGAGCCACAAGTCCCGATACACTGCGAGTATATTGTAGTCGCTGATGTTTTACACTTCGTGGCCGTTCAGACTTATGCGAAAGTTTTGAACCAGGGCTTTGCCGATGTTGCTGAAGATGGTGCGCTGGGTGTTGGTACCAGTAAGCTCCAGGTCGAATAGGAGTTTGAGGGACCCTGGGAAAATTACATCATTCTGTCCCATGTTTGGAACGTCGACATACAAGTCTTCGTTCTGATTAATCGTACCGGGTACGTGGGAGACCTTGACACTGTGCTTCTTGCCTTTCATGGCCTGCATCGTCTTTAATTCCTTGTTGGGATCCAACTTCGTTCCGTACATTTATTAATAGGCAATTGCGGTGTTGAATAAATGTCGATTAATCCAGGAGAAGGAGCTTTTGAAGGTATTCAAATGGATGATCTCGGGCCCGAGAATGTTCCTAGTGAACTCCTTGTGCCGCAGAAGTTCCGTGGTCTCGAAGACGTGCAGGGATCCAGCCCAGCAGAAAATACCACGACGGAGCAGCAGGGAGATACACTTGATAGAATAACGAAATCTGTACTAGAGGAAGAGGTAAGTGCTTTCTACACACATCTAAATAATCAAGACCTGGGACCTCTGGATAAAATACGGATGGATATAAATGTAACCAGGGGTAGCTTAAGGTGTGAAGGGGAACAGCTTTTTTTCAAAGGTATAAGGGTTACGAAGGAGAATGGGACCGGGTTCCTAGCATTAGGACAATAAGACAAAAGGGCCTTACGGCTCAAGATATTCGCGATATGGGCTTCACCAAGTATGTCTCTACACCCAACAATGGTGATAAAGCACAGCCTCAGAGCCTTGCACTAGAGGTTGATTTTATTGTTAAGAAGGGTGAGGAGGGGCTTCGGGTAAAGAGGAGGGTGAGATTATTGAAATGAAAACAATTGATAGTGTTCAAAATTTTGCTCGTGACGTAAAGGGTTTTATGTAGATACTTCGTTCGCGGGCATCAACGATGAGATCGAGGTCCGTGATATGAGAGAGTTAAAGCTAGAAATTAAAAACTTGCAGAAGACCATTAAGGAGGTAAAGGATAAACTTGTACAATATGATAGCGAGATAAATACGAAAGAGGGTAAGTTAATAGAACTTAAGAAGCAGAAGGCCGGGGTGCGAAGGCTTCAGGATATTAATGATCTTGAGAAGGAATTGAAGAAATTGAAGGAAGATAAGAAGGATGAACTGAGTAGGCACGGTTTACTTCCCTCCGAGGTTTTTAAGCAACTGAGGTCTATTAAGTCTGAGCTGATGAAGATTACTGGAGACGACAAAACCTTGCTGGAAAAGCTTAAAACGCTTTTCCGGGAGCAGGGCCTGACTATCGCCAGCGTTATTTCCGCTGTTGGCTTGCTGGTCTCTACCATCGTGCTCGCCGTTACGGGAGGTTGAGGCACTACCGGAGGGGCTGCTGGGGGGAGTGCTGGAGGTAGAGGTTTTGTACGGAAACAGCTTGAAAGACTCCTGAAGTACTTAGCAGGCAAGGCAGGTGCAGCTCTTCCTGGCATCATTGGCAGCGTTGTGTCGTTCTTTTTCAGAGTTGCAGGGAGAGTTGTCGGGTTCGCGGCAAATCATTTATACATGGCCATGGCTGCTGCTGTGGGATTGTTGTTGCGTATGTAGGTAACAGGAGGAGTAAGGGTAAATCGCACTGAGAGTCTAGTATGTTGTTCAACACATTAGACCTATTTTTTCATCCAGATGAAGGCGAGGATTAGCCCTACTCCCAACGTGACAACGGTAGCCTTGGTATTCTCATGCTGAGTTGCATCGACTCCTGGCGCAGTGTGCGACTCTGATCGGGGTAGGGTCCCACCCTCCTCTTTTATTTCTTGCCTTGGTGCTTGATATTTGGAACTCTGTGGTCTGGCAGTGTTAATCTGCGGGTTAACACCAATCGAGAAGTACTCCTTGCTGATGAGGATTTTGTTCGTGAAGTCCACGACACTCCCTATATAAAGGCTCATGTTGCTAGGAATCATGTATACTCCATGAGCAACGCTGAAATCGACCTTGGACCGCGCGTACTTGAGCACATTTTGGAATCGCCTTATTCCTCACCCGTGTCACTAGGCCTCGTGATCAAGTCCTCAAATTTTGTCAAGTATAGACACTGAGCGTCTATGGTACTGCCTTCGCTCCCAATTATACCACTGCGTGCGTTCGCTTGACTTTCCAGGATCAAATAGGCATAGAAGCGCACACTCTGGGATAGGCGCTCCATGCCTATACGAGTGAGACCTTGAGAGGTTTCGAGAATCCATCGACTCCATGAATCTTCATCGAAATAGCTCGAGCCACTGCCGGGATAGTCCTCACGAATAGCTTGCCACCTACTGAGGAGAGTCTCGTTCCTCCACTCTTGCTCGCTGTCGCTTACCCCAAATTCACGTGCTAATTGCTGGAACTTGTAGTTCCAGCAATTAGCTTCGCTAGGGCCTGATCAAAGGGTTACTCGAATTGAAATAATGAATAGGTTGTACAAGATCGAGGATTTAGCAACTATCGTCAACAAGCAGGCGGAGGGCAAGATCGAGCTCTTCGTACTCAGGAACGGACTCTGCAGGCTCCGTGTCAATGACGGGTACACGGTGGTGATTCATCGACAACTACAAGAGCTCTTGGGCCTACCCTACAATCCCAGTAAAAAATACTATATGAAGGGTGACCATGATTCATTCTATAGAACTGATGTATACCAGCGGCTGAGACTTGTTTGCCCTCAGTTAGATGAAGATGAAAGTCTGCTGGATGGTAAAAAATCCAAGATACTGGCTATGCTCCCCACTAAACAGCTAAATGCATAGGCAGACATGCTTACATGGAGTTTTGACACTCCTATATACCTTCCCTTGAAAGGCTCCACCGATCGTCTCGAGTTCATGTTGACGGATGAGCATCACCACGATAAGAATGTTTCGTTCGTGGAAATTGCTATGCACCTACTGATAGAATAAATGACAGATATTGCTTAGCTTTATCCGAGCGTACCGAGTGCACCCCCGGAAGACAGGCAGGAGGACAGTTCACAAGTCTACAGACGAAATAAGATCAAAGAAGTGGAACAATATTTGCGAGCTGAGATTAAAGAGCCGGAAAAACTCGCTAAAAATTTCAAGATGCATGGTACGTGGGTTCGATATATGGATCACGGGTTACTATCGGTAAGTGTGATAACTTCCAGCGTTGGTATTGGTAGCATGCTATCTGGGATCGGTGTGCCATTAGCCGTGGCAATGGGTGGAATTACGAATGCTGTAGGGTTGTGACAAGCTGGTCTGCGGAACGCGGAGAAGAGGCTAGGTGCCAAGAGTAAGAAGCATGAGAGCATCAGACTACTAGCGGAGACCAAGCTCAACTCTATCGATGACTTCATCTCGAAAGCGGAGGAGAACGGTGTCGTTAGCGACCATGAATTCAGCCTAATCATTCAGGAGAAGCAAAAGTAGATGGGGTTGAAGGAGCAGATCAGACAACGAACACGCAAAAACGTGGATTCTATCAATGAACGGGAGCGACAGCAGGTGATCGCACAAGGGCGTGAAGAGGCCAAGGATGAACTGTTGAAAAAACTTCAATAGAGATCTGCACAGTATGTCAGCGGTACTTAGTGTGTTGAACAACATACTAAATCACTTACTCGATCTCGAGCAATTCTCCGGTGTCTCGATCGAACACCAACTCAGCATCCTATGCAACGTCGCTGATTTTCGGAGAGCTGTCTCGAGTATTGCTCAAGATTTTTTTGCCAAGCGAGCGTGACGCAAGGTTCGCAATAAGGACCGTCCGTTTGTGTCGAAGCGTTCTTGTACTTGACCTTACGGATCGCTTCGAGGAGTTCAGGTTTTTTCATAGTTAAGTGGTTTGAAACCTTTAGTGCTTTCGCTTCCTTTTTCAGTGCTTTAACGTCGTTCATGTTTGTTTTGAAGTATTGATCAAAGCACGTCAAAACCTCTCACATCTAGTCTAGTACGACGAAGGAATCGCTAAGGGAGCCGTAAAACTCGATAACCTTATACTTACACTCCTCCAAGTAGGTTTTCATGTAGTAATTTGAACCTTGCCTGTAGATGGCACATAGCTTGATGATGGCCTTGCACTCGCAGCTTTGTTTTAGTGGTACTTTTTTGGAATGGAAGTCGGTTCTGACTTTGCCCTCCCACTCCTTCACCTTGGTGGTGATGTATTCACCTTTTTTCACAGATGGGGTGGTGAAGCAATGACCCTCCAAGGAATCTACCTTGGTCAGGATACTCTCATACTTTTTTAACCACTCGGGGTGGTTATAGATGTCGAATGACATGATAAGAGAGCAGCCCTTATCGTAACACGAGGCACCATTGGAATAGAGCTTTTTAGGTGTTGTGATCAATAGAGGGGATGGCTTGTTGTCATTAATATAGCCAAAGATGAAGCGTTCATCTTTGCCCTTGTTTGCTGGAATGGGGTCGCTTAGCATGATATTTTCAATGTTTACATCTTCGATATTTAGTGGAGTCGCTTTGGCATAAAAGTCTCCTGAGTTAACAATCTCGTTACCGAATTTGAACATCCTTTTATTTTTGTGATAATGGAGTTCAACTAGGGTTTGGTACAAGTACAGCTTCCACTATTATACGTGATGTACTCCTGATAACAGTACCAACAAAGCAGTTTAGCTTTTATGAAGAATCTTCGTCCAGAGGAGCATCTGTCGTACCCATCGAGCACACGTTCACACTCATCGCATTGTTCCTTCATCGTTTATATACTCCACAAGAGCCTAAAGTCTGCCTTTTCATCCTCCGAAAAACACCAGTCTATAGCTCTGTCAGGATGCCAGGCCACTGGTAGCAACTCCTTGTTAATCCTGTACTTCACCGCTTTTCGCTGACGATAGGCCTCGAGCAGCCTGGAATTATATTAAACCACCTTGGTACACGTTTTCCGGGTAACA
The DNA here is from genome assembly GCF_029227915.1 of Hydractinia symbiolongicarpus. Classification (NCBI taxonomy): domain Eukaryota; kingdom Metazoa; phylum Cnidaria; class Hydrozoa; order Anthoathecata; family Hydractiniidae; genus Hydractinia; species Hydractinia symbiolongicarpus. The sequence continues at coordinate 13,384,783 of NC_079882.1, read as the reverse complement.
AAACAGTCCGGAACATACCCAAGTAGCCAAGGCATCCGTTTAATCTCCGAGGTGCACATTTCTTGGGTCTTGAATTGATCCGGAATTTCCCCAAGCACCCAAGGGTTCTTTTGAACCGCCCTGGTACACATTTCCCGGGTCATGAGATTCTCTGGAACAAACTAGAGTAGCGTGGGCATGCGTTCAACCGCCGAGGTGCACATTTCTTGGGTCATGAAATGGTCCGGAACATCGCCGATCAACCAGGGTATCTCCTGAACTACCCTGGTACACATTTCTTGGGTCTTGAAATGTTCCGGAACATACTGAAACATTATGGGTAAATCTTGAACTACCAAGGTACACATTTCACGCGTCCTGTTATGTTCCGGAACAAATTGCAGCATTCGAGGCTCCTCCTCGACTGCCTTGTTACACATTTCATATGTCTTGATATGTTCCGGTACAAATCTGAATACCGTAGGATCCCCTTCAACCTCTCTGACCCGCATTTCCGGTGTCTTGATATGGTCGCGAGCTGCTGATAGTAGGGCTGATATGGTGCCATAAATTTTTTGAACAGGATCATATTTATGATACATCCTACATCAATTAGCAGTCACAACAAAGGAAGCGGGGGTTTGACGGGGTAAAGGTGTCAAAGGAGCGGAAATGTACTAAAATTTATCCCTTACTACTACTATATTTAACCTAAATATTGCTTTGTCTTACTCTTAAAATAGAGAATCGCCTAATTAGCAGCACCTACTTAGTTAGCAGTTTCCTTACTGCATATCAAATAGGTGTGTGGGCAACATTACAATAAAGTCCCAGATCCTCCATCGACATTCCTGTCGCTGTCGTTGCATGGCAAACATTATGAAATTATTTTCGCAGACTCCAATATTTTTTCCTAAGAGTTTATTAGCTAGCTAGCTGCTTTAGAGCTACTAGTCAAGTTTGTGTGTTTTGGTTTCCACAATTAAATCTGTTATATGTTGAATAAAGTGTATTACATTTTACAATTACATACCTTTTCACCACACAAATTTCTAAAATTTAGGCCATAATGCCCAATGCAAGAACGCATGGAATGAACAGAAGTTTTGGCTGCTCATTTATTTTTAATAAAACATACAGTTATAATGAGAAAAATGTTGTATTTATTATAGTATATTATTAATTGTATGAAGTATATTTCATATAGGAATATGAAATATACTTCATACAATTAGTACAAGTTCTTTTTCTTGCATCGACAGATTTTCATGACCGTATTTTCGTTGGTCTATTAGCCATAGAAATCCAGTGTGTTAGCAATTTACATAGTGGTGCTCGACCCATTCGAGGAGGTCCTCCTGGCCGAGAAATGATTGGATTGTGTGTTCAAACCGACAGGTTTTCTTATTTCATTTAATTTAATTTGCGTTATTTATTTAACTCAGTTAAAGGGTAATGTCAACCTTGTCCCCTAGGCGTTCTTATCTTTTTTTGCATTTGAGGCTGGCTCAAAGAGAAAATTTTAAGCCGTGAAGTAAGCGCTAGCGTCTTCAACATCAGGCAACAAACCCTTGGGAAGGAGGATGAGAGTATGTCTGAGGAGGCAAGTTCATACTGTTGTCTATTGTCCTCAAGACAAAGAGCAAAGTGTATTGCAAGCGAAAGCTACATTCGCGTCAACTTTACTGCAGTTAACAAGCTATCTTGGTTATGATACCACAAAAATCTAACCCTGACCAACGGAATGTTATATTTTCTAAATGTGTCCTTTTTCAGAACAGAAAAACAGAGAATAACAAAGACTGTGGGTTGATCATATGTATCTTCGTTCCGAGGGCCTCTCCGGATTTTCTAATGCGTCGCGATTTCCCTCTGAGCTTTTCGGCCACGATCTCGATATTTCACTCCCATGCTACTTCTACAAAAAGCTTACAGTAACAAACGACCGTCTGCGTTGACGCATCTTTAAACTTAAGTTTTCGAATGGCACACTCCAGTTTCTCTCTCGACATTTTCGATCTTCTTTTGATACCTAAAATTGTCGCTACCCATCTTCAGAATGTTCCTGTTTGTTTTTGTAGCTACTGCTGACTTCAAAATCCTACTACCGTAAGGGAAGAAATTATTTGCGGAATAAATTTGTACGGAACTTTTTTTTGCGGAATTAATTTTTGCGGATTTTGGCCAAATCTGCAAATATTAATTCCGCAGAATTGAAGAAACTCTGGTCACCCGCAAAAATAATTTCCGCAAAACTTTTGAAATTTTTCATCCACAAAAATAAATTATTGTTACAGCTTAGTATTCTTTTTTTGATATTTTGATGAAAAATAGAGAGATGATATTCCATAAATCGGATGTTTTTCATACACTAATGTACTAAATTAGGTTTTTCCCGACCTTTGATTTACCACATTTTATCAAATTTCTTGCAATAAATGCTCCCTTTGATGATGGCCGAGCACTCTATTGAGAGACGCCCTGTGAGTAAATAAATTTTTAAATAAAGTCTTAATCAACAACGGAGATAGCGTAGGCTGTTGCTTGTCTTGATCAAGATACCCAATCACATATCTCTGATCCTTACCCTTGTTTGCCGGGATAGGATCGCTTAGTACTAGGTTTTCGATATTCACATCTTCGATATTGCGTGGTGTTACGCCACTGGAAAATTCTTTTGATTTGCTGATCTCGTCTCCAAAATTCAACATCCTTTTATTTGGTGTTTTTTAGGGGGTATCGGGTAATGGACATACCTAAATTACGACATACACAACTTCCGCCGTTGTACGTGATGTGCTTCTGATAGCAGCAGCAGCACAACCTTCGACCACAAGTGTCCGTCCACACTTGCATCTATCATACTCATCAAGTAGGCGTTTACAGTCATTGCACTGTTTTATTACTTTATCTTATGCTCCTGAAAATCGTAAGAGCCTGTATAGTGTCATTACTCTTCTAAATTCTGAATCCAATCCGATAGTCTATTAATAGCCTCTGACATTTTGCCGGTGGAAATAACAACCATACTCTCCGGCTCCCGCAGCTTCCACAGTGCCTTAGCAGTTTCCTTCTTTTTTTCACTTTTTTTGGAAGAGAGCCGTGGTTAGGAGGGGCAGAGAGAGTCCAATACCGACCATAAATATCATAAAGGCTGTAGTTTCTATCCATTCGAGTGCTAATTTCTGTTGCTTGTTACTCATTTAGTAGACATTTTTCCATTATTTTTTAAGATCCTTTCTCTCGTCCTATGAAAGCACCAGTCTACGACTCTGTCGGGATGCATAACGCGATTTCTTAAATCTTTGAGAGTCTAACATTACATTAGCTAGCTCTGCTAGGTGGCTAGTTACTAAAAAAATAAGAGGCATAAAATTGTGAGTAATGATTAACTAACTTAGTCAGCTCTTGGATAGTGTAGGAGCACACCCTGCAGTTACGCTTAAAGTTTCTTAAGGGTTTCCATTTTGAAGCATTCAAGAAATATATATATTTTGCCTTAAGAACTACCTAGATAGCTAAGTTGTAAAAGATCTCCCTCTTTTAAAATACATAAATTTTAAAACCTTAAAAGTATAGTTAATAAAAAATTACTTGTTGTGCTAATATTTTCAGACAGTTCTAAAAACACCCCAGCTGCTTTTAATGTGAAATGAGATATTAAAAGTCTTACATAGAAACATTGAATAATAGCATATAACACTGACAATTAAAGCACACTTAACAAAATCCCAGTACGTAAAGGGTTATGTCTGCACTGACTTGCTTTCTTTCGCTCTGTGGTGTGATAATATAAATTTGTATATATCAGGTGATGAAAATAATGAAAGGTATATACAGCTTTTATAAATTTGTGCTTCAAATGTCATTTTGATTTGTCGTTCTTGTACCTTATTTAAATTGACGCCCAACTGAAATAGTTTGAGCACCAGTTTAAAGCATGTGCATTTTTTTATCCTTATTTTTTGAGGATTCTGTCTTTTCAGGTCAGCTGTGATCAAAGCAGCCACCATCAACATTTTTTACACAAATGAAGGAGAGTAAATTTTGAAACCCTACATTCTATTATTACTTTCTCGCTTGCAAGGATAGTATTGCTTTCCAACACCTAACTATCTAATTACGTCCGAAATGGGTAACTTCTACCTCATTAACGAGCTTGTTCTTTTTTTTTTTTTTAAGAAAAACTCTCTCCGGGTGCATTCGAACTCACAACCTTAGAGTACGCGTTATGGCGCCTTAGCTAGCTGAGCTATATGCCTTGAGTAAAAGTGTTTAATTTGACGGCTTTTATATCAATCATTTGTAAAACCGGTTCAACGGCTGGCGAATTAACGCAAAATGATTTTTTGATGCGAAATACAAAAATTTTTCAGAAATTTTTACGAAATGATTCCCCTCAACGAAATAAAGTTGTTTCGTCACTTTCAAGTTCTAAGAATTATCCTAATGAATTTTCCCATTATAAGGATTTTATAAGAATTTTTAAGCGGTACTTTCCAGAAATGGCCAAAGAGAGGTCAAGGACCTAAAAAATTCACATGCAGGTGTCTAAATATAAAAAGTCAGTAAGTATCATAGCGATGCATCATACCCTTCACGCCAAGAACAACTGTAAATCAATTTTTAGGTTTTGTGAATGACCCCGTTAATATATTTGAAATATATTGTTGCAGTGATGTGTAATTGACATGCAAGATGCAGACCCTGCATCTTGTTTATTAAAGGAACTAATGACATGTTGAACTAATTAGTCATTTATTTCGATTGCTTTCAAACATTAATGTATTCTCACTTCTCATTAAACTTGTTTGGAAGTTTTATTTGTGCAATTATTTGCATCAATTTTGCATAACAGGTCTTGTGCATTGAGGAAATGGAATTCATTAAGTCAAAGTGTCTTAATCAGACAATATAAGCCGAATGAATTTATTTTACAATATGTGTATTTCGTGTTACATCCAACACATCTTTCAGCTTGGGACTTGCTTTTATTTTTTATTACATTAAATTGTCAGCTGGAAATAACTGGAAACTTTGTAGACTGTTTTTTATACTGTTTCAGTTTTTTTTCAGAATGCAATTATATTGCATGTAATTTAGCTACGGTTTAAAAATACATGTTACTTACAGTATTAATTGTGAATCAAGTTTTAAGTTTTCTTGATATTTAAAGATTTCCTCATGTTCCTTGGTTTCAAAGTCTATTTCAAATATTGCACCGAAATTTATTTTATAAATAGCTAGCTGTTTTGATTTTGTTTTTATTGCCGTTGTTATAACTGGTTAGCATTAGCAATTTAATCAATTTGACTGTGCGGTTCAGGTTGTCCATGACTACTTCTAAGATTTTCTCGTTGTTAATTTTATCCTCAAAAAAAAACATAAGGAGAAAAAAAGTTATTTGCGTCCTTATGTCAGCCTCGATTTATAAAAAAATAATAGTATTTTAGTTTTAATTCTTGATTTTATAGGTGCTAACCTAATTTGACAAAAATTCTGTTTTACAGAATTGTGTTTACTGAATAACTTGAAAAACATACCTATAAATGTCTTTGTTAAGGAATTTTCAGTGCAAAATAGGTAAATTGGCAAATGCGCGCCCTTCACCCCCAGCCGAGTGCGCACATGTTTTGCTTCGCTCAATATTTCGCCTAAGGGGGAAAAATCCTGTATTCGCCCCTGATACGACTAAAATGACTTGAGAACGAAAAATGTTAAATTTGTTATGCAAAATTTATTTTTCACAAATGTTAATGTTATTTGAAACTACAATTTTATGTAAACAAGTAAAGAAGCTAATGAACAACAACGAAAACACAAGAAAGTTTACCAGCGAGCTACTACTAAAAAAACTCGACCAATATAAGAACAAAATTCCTGTGCGAATATATTACATATTCCATGGCTTCTTCTCTTGTCATATAGTAAATCTTGCAAACACAAATTGCATAGCAAATAAAGCTGGTAAATCATCATGTCTCGAAGTTCCTTTATCATGCTTGCTTCACATCATGAAAATGTATTTACCAAATTGATAATATTACTGTTTTAGTCTGTGTTTTCATGAGGAGAGTAGGCTGCAGAAACTTCCTTACTAAGATCTTTAAACGTCATTTTTCGATATGTTTTTTTGTTAAATTGCTTGGCAAAATATCTCATTGTCTTCCTCTATGTTTATAATAAACACGACCAAGATTTGCCTCGTTTTTACGCACGCGACCTTATACAGAATATAAATTCAGGAAAGGTGTATTGATGGTATTTTAATGTTTTTGTTTCGCAATTATTAAAAACCCTTTAATTCCTTTAAAGAACTAGATTAAGCCTTAGATGCTGAACTTTAACGTGGCTAGTTTTTTAGCAACTGATTGAGAGCTGGGACAAAACAGTCTAAGATCTCAGCCTGTTTTTAGTATCTCGTATCTCGGCTGATTATCAAAAAGTACCTCGCTAATGCATTCAAAAAACACACAGGTTTGTAAATAAATCTCACGCTGTTCAAAGTTACTTCTTATCGATTGAAATTAAAAAATTAAAAATTAAAAATACAATAAAATCAATTGTCTATTAAAAAGGGACGGTTATCAAATAAAAAGGTGCAAAAATAAACGTATTGACATTTAAACCAAGTACTTCTTGGTATAATTTTATTACGGAATATGTGTTTAATTTAATTGTTTCATGTTTAATCAATTATCATTTTCAACTTCTTTCTTTTTCATATGAGCTAACAGGTTCCCCATTAGTGTAGCAAGTGCGACATCCATGGGATCTAATGCACCTCGTTGTATCCATTTTGGAATAGTTAGGGCCGCATGCGTGAAACCTAACTTCTCTAAAACCCAGTCTATGCTCACTGGATCCATTCTTTTACCTGCCCAACTTAACAATCGAACACGGGGTTCAAGTTTCCAGCTCTTACACCGAAATTCACGATATTTTTCTTCCTTTTTGATTGTAGCTTCAGGTTCATTTTTAGTTACGTCTACTGTTTCCTGTTCTTTAGATTGGCCGCGCGTGTGCCGTGCTGTTACTAAACGCAAAAGAATATGCAAAATTAGTAGTAGTCAGTGACTATTACACGAGTGTTGGGAATTGTAACCAAGGCTAAGCTATACTATTATGCCAGTCACAATTGTGTCACCAAGACAGCCGCAAATTAAAAAATTAAACAACTATACTAAAATCACCGCTTTTAATCTATTTACACGAGGCTTTATTGGACTAGTGCAGCGGCAAAAGGAAGGGGGTAACCTGGTAACTAACATGCATGTAATAAGTAATTATATATAACCAATACTCTTACATGAATGTCAGCAGTTTTTAAAATTTAAAATCAAAATTTTAATTTAAATTTTGTCATCAAAATAAAAGTTGGAAATTTTGGCACTCAATCACATGTCCAACAAAAGTTATGGCCAAAAGAAGCTGTGGGCATTTCATGTAAAGTTACAATAAATATTCTATACCAATAGATTGGTTATAAGCCAACTTTGGGATACTAGTGGTTTACATGCAGGTTTAAAGAATGTATCAACAAAATGTTGGCTTTTACAGATTTAAACTGGCAGTTTCACAAAATCGTAGTTAATTGTAGTTAAGTTCTAGGTATTACGTCAGAACCGTTTGAGTAACCATTTAAATTAAATTGGAGAACGAAACGGTTTCTGTGAAGTGAAAAAAATGACGGAACAATTAGCAACTTTTTAAAATAAATCCTACATCCGTTTTGGACATTAAGAAGTGAACTACGACGTTTTAAATGTATGAATCTAATATGGAAAACTATGTAATAAGTTGTAGCGGCAAACTTAAAATTCAGCTACCGTGATAATAATACTACTTGATAGTTGCCTTCACATAATACTAAAAGTCCAGTGTCTGTTGTCAAACTAGAGTTAGAACTAAACTTTTTTTCTTTAAAATTTCTCAGTGCACTTACGATGGCATAAAAGCCATCAGCTTTAATTCCTGTTGCATTGAGACTGTTATGTTTGTTTTATCAACGTGCAGCACCGAAATGTAAACTGGAAGACTGGAAGTAAAACATTTTTAGCAAACTTAAGTAAAAATATCAAACGGGAATATTCTGCACTAAAACTAGATACATTATAGATACTAATTGCTTAGAAATTTAGTGATTTTATCCTAATTGTTTACTGCTATTTCACATCGTATACGACAAATCGTACCGTGTATCCGACCCTTTAAAATCTTTTTTAATACTTTTAACCCTTTTCGTACACAACTTGAGAGCACATTTCAATAGACTTCTGCTGACCAGCTAAATACGAGTACTGTGTTTGTGATTAGCGTGAGAAATAAAACAGAATCAAAGCCAAAATAAAGAGCAACACAAAGTATTTTTAGCACTAAAATCAAAGTAACCATCAGCCCGACAAAATACGGCTATTATTAGACTTGACTTGGAAAAAAAAAGTTGCAATTCATTTTTCGATGCATTTATTAGTAATTTACCGAATAGGATACCCTTATCTACATTGTCATTGCACCGACTGTGGTACCCCTTTAATCTCTTGAAAAAAAAATTCACACTATAACGAGCAATTTTAAGACCAACTTGTTATCAGTTTTTAGTACCCCTTTAAGTTTAGTCACACTTTACAGACTTTTTGTGCAAAGATCAGATGCTTTTTGTTCCGAGTCTGCTAAATTACGTGCTCTACGTGCTTGAGGTAGTCCACCACCTGAAACCCAGGGCTATATGGGTCTTGCTGTGAAATGAAAAAACCTGAAAAGCAAGGAGGACAAGTGTGAATCAGATTCTACAGTGTGAAACAGAGTTTGAAACAGAATCTACACCTCCATTTCATGTACGGCATTGTATTTTTTTTTAAAATTTGATTAACCTAAATTTAACAGTCATTAAATGTTCTTTTGTTGTTGTCTTTTACTAATTGCTGTTCAATTGACTCTCGATTGCGGCTTGTGCGATGTCCGTCTCAAGAATCCACGTTGCATCAGATTTCCCAGCTTTTGTACCTCAAACACAAAGCAAGCTGCATCGAAGTAACGAAAAGTTTAATCTTGTTCTCATCCATTCGACGCTGATGCTTCTTGGTTGTTTCCTCTTTTCTGCAAGATCAGCGGCATTCGAGTAAAACCTGCTGCACTCTCGGCTCACACCTCCAAAACTCGAAAAAACGAGAGGCGTGAACGTACCATGGTCGACTTGGTTTATCCTTTTGTTGTAGCATCTTTTTTTTTCGTTTTCATTCCTTTTTTGTACTGTTGAGACACTCTGGCTTAAGTGGCATTTGGCTAATGGGTTGAAAACCCTTATATTACAAAACGCTGTTTGCCCCTTTGTCCAGAAACGTTTTGTTGATACGTCAGCGCGTGCGTCATAAGAGGTGATAGCAGTTCAGTTGTTGAACGTTACACCAGAAAGTGGAGTTAACATTGGTTCGATGGTGATGTTAGTACAAACTTCATCTAAAATTTCTGCAGTGATGTTAGCAATCCAGCAGAAGTCCTTCTTGAAAACACCGAGGTGGCATGGCTGTGTCACTACTAGACGCAACTTTTGATATAAGAGACAGTCTTCTGCCAGAGTCAATGCTAGACGGTCTCGCACAAGGATCGTACGTGGCAAAATAAAACAGATAAGATTAGAGAAAAGCATTCAAGAAAGTGTTGGGAAAGATATTTTAGATTTTTGGCGGGAGCATAGACCTTGAAAGTACAAAACGAACACTATTCACGAAAAAAAACGAAGGTTGTAATCCGCCAAAGAAAAAGAAAATAAACAACGAAAATGGTCTTCTCGCAAGAAGAATGGAGGCTTAATCTTCTAACCTTAAAATCCGCAAGATCAATGAAATAAACAACACAAAGAGAGAGTTTGTAATTTCAAGCAGTGCAAATAGCAGAACGAATTACAAGCTAGGAATATGTTCGTCGCCTTCTTGTTCCTGCCTGGATTTTAAGAAAAACGGTTGGGTATTTTCTGCAAGCGGATCTTCTTTATATTGAGATGTTTTTTTAAAGTAGGAAAAAATGACAACGTGCTTAGCTCACGATACATACCTGATGATGGGTTTGGACGTATTGCTTATCAGTAGAGTCAAATTTTGAAAACGTTTCTTCCGACAAAACATGTAGTGACTTTATTTTTAATTATATTCTTACGCATATAAAACTATACTATGAACTATATCATAAAAAATAGTGATTTTCATTACTTACGTCAGTTTCATTGGTTTTGAAAAGCACGTCGAGCACGTAAATTAGCAGACTCCTTTGTTCTCCTTTGTGAAAAATTGTGCGAATCGTTATAAAAGTATGTCAAAGAATATACACAAAAATGATTTTGCTGTAGGCTTATCATTATGTGGCCATGCGTTTTTTGACGTGGTGTTTGCTGATAAAATAGATTTTGGCAACAGAAAAATATTTTTCCGAAGAATTTTTTTTTTAGAACCTTCCTTACCCTCTTTATAGAAAAGTCAATGAAACAGGACAACAGTTATTTGTCAATGTTCCTTAACTATACAATTGAAGGCTTGTGACTGGTTATTTCAGTTGGATTTGCACATTTGAAGCAGATACCTTGGAATGCCTAAGCGCGGGTACTATAAAGGAGGTCTAGTTAATTAGCTAAAAACAACATAAAAATAACAAATGTATAATTTCAAACTACAAACTCTAGCTTAATTGATTGTTGAAATAATGGAATAGGTGTATATTATCAATTAGTAAAAATCAATTTTAGGTGCATTGGTGCAATAAAGCTACTTATAAGTGCAGCAAAAGCTTTAATAGCCAGCTAAAGCGAGCTGTGAATAAATAAGGATAACAAACAGCAACTGCGTTACTGTCCAATATCACATGTAACGGTAATGGATAGCTAACCACTTGCAAAACAAAAAAATCAAAATGTCAGAAGTAGTAGTCCTTCCCTCTTTCACCAACTACATAAATAATAATAATACATAAAAAAACTTCACAAAACAGTGGGTTAAAAAGTGGGGTAAACAAGCTTCCCACTTGATTTTCTTGAGTTGAAAATTATGTATTAATTATATAAACCTGAGCTAACCACGGTGTATGAACACCCTTTTAGTCTCCTGCCAAGGAACACTATTTAAAAAATATTCATACATGTCAGCTTGTTAAGGACTCTCCAGAAAAAAAAGTCATTGGATTAAGTGAAGCTGAATAATAAGGGGGAAAAACAAGCAAAAAAATATAATATTTAGATAGATAGGCCACTCGTTAGTTGGAGGTGCTTACCTTACTAAACAGAGATGCAACTCTTTTCAAAATGAGTTCAAGCAAATACGATATTAGAAAAATACGAGAATTAAAAATGACAATCAAACCTGACAACATGGTCTCTTTTTCTTTCATGTAACTCAAGATTAGATTGTGTAAGTAAAAGAGCAAGCTGACATCCATAGTGACGTGTATACTGTCATCGAAGTGAGAAATTAAACTTGAATCAACCGTGTGAGCACTGGGAACTGTAGGAAACAAAATAGTATTCAAGTCTTTATCTGCTTCACGTAGGACCTTTGCTACTATATCCGTAGTAGGTTGATCATGTTCTGTTTTTAATTGAACTGATAATCGGGGCAACGCAAAAATCACCTCTGATTGATTTTCGTATCTATATTTTGGCGCGAATGATACTTTGCGCAACCCTCCAGTAAGTTTTGTGTGAGAAAATTTCTCCCCCACTTCTTGATTGGCCAAAGTAAAAGAAGTTGATGCAATGGGTATGTCATCTTTACTTGTTGTGTTCACAAAAATAAGCCATTCTTGTACTGGTGCACCCAACGATGGAGGGTTTCTACGAACACGCGACACTTTCCTTACTGTAGCCATAAAATCTATAAGTATACAGATATTTTAAAACTATATGTATTTATACGAAATAACCGTGGCATTATTTAACCAAACATTAAAAGATGACTTGGCAGTTAAATCTGTACGTAGGTAATACACAGCAGACAACATAATCAATACATAAGAAGGCCGAGGCTCAGATTTTGCAAAATATTAGGAACATACGATGAACATACTCAGCCTGAATTCCTTTATTGTTTATTAGAACAAAATAATGCGAGCTTGAATTAAAATAATTATTTTGTAGTTTTGAGTTCTTTTTACTAGTGTACGTTTTAACATCATTTACTTTATTGAATGAAATTTAGATACATCTACAAAGTGGACTATTGGTGTTAACGATATACAGAGTTGGTCGTGTTTTTAAGACTGAAACTGGTGTTTGCTAAGGTAGGTACAGCAAGATAAAATACAGGCATTAGGTAAATTGGCCTTATTCTCCACGAGATGCAGACACTGTATAACTCTCTCTATCTCGGTATCATGCAAATTGGGTGGGAACTTGTACAACACGGTGCCAAAATGTTTAACTTTAAATAATGCTGGTAAAAAAGGCTTTTTTTATTATGTTAACCATTTGATGTTTCAGAAAATATATTTCGTAAAATAGGCAGTCACCAATTAAAAAGGTGCATATACATTTATCTTATAGGGCTACATCCGACATGTGATGTTTTGACATTTTACTATTTTTATTGAATAAAAATAAAAGTTTGTGGTGAATCGTCTAGTACTGGTGTGCCATATTTACTTAATAGAATTTGTACTAACCGGACTTGGTTTAGTTTGTTTTACATGTTCGGTGTACGGTAGCCTGGTTGCGGTAGTGCGGTCAGTATTTTGAGCACAGAAAATTTGTTTGCGATGCGCCAACTTAACCATTCTGATTTTCAAGTGGTACGAAAAATTATGCTTGACTTCCTGAGAATGTCTACAGTTACAACAAAAAAACATAATTTCCTATTTTTTCGTAATGTTTTGAAAAAGCTTACTGCATGCAAATGCTCTTATTCTTTCTTTTATATATTTCTTTTCTTTAATCCCTCTCCTCCCCGAGTTCAGCTTGCTCCAGCTGATAGTACTTCACTTACTTGGAACAGACTGTCGAGTTTGAAATAGCAAATATTACGTTATTAGGTATTTTCTAAGCATGCTTACCAGCTATAAATTTAAGCCGTTGTTTTTATTATTCCTAAAAGTTGCAACCCTTCACACGAGGTTTTTTTTTCTGTCTATTCGAAATTGAATATAAGAAACATGTCTAACGTAGTATAAAAAACGTGCCTAACAAAGCTAACAATTTTGACATTAGTAGGCCGTTTATAGTGCGCAGAGTCTGAAAACAGTAAAAGTTTCCAGGGCTGTGCCCCTGACCCCCTATGGGGGCAAACAAGTCCCCAAAATTGTTTCGCGATTTTTGTTTCGCAAAAAAATTGACTGACATGTTAAAAATGCTGGATCCGCCCCTGTATATTTGCAACAAATACAGTCTGTTTTGTTTAAAAAAACCTTCATCAAGGTTGTATCAAAGAAATTTTTCCTATAAAGCTTTATTTCGAAATAAGGAATGTAAAAAACATTTTTTTTGCAAAACTTCAACCTTGCGCCATCACGCCGCTATAAAAATGCTTGTTATTTTTAGTGTAAAAATATTATGGAAATAAAAACCACAATGTTTTAAGAAAATTATCCAAAATTCAGTTTTTCCTTTGAATCTGTTCTACTAACAACACAGTTATACTAATACAATATAAACTGTTTCTCTATGCCGAAATATAACCCAAGGTCAAAAATATAGACCGAGCTTGTGAGGTCGATACGCCGATCGAGGGTTTATTAACTGATAGCTATTTTGATTGGGTTTATAGAATCCAGTATTATTCTCTAACGATTTACTTGTGAAAAAGTTGTAAAAACCAAGTTTTGATAAAGAAAGAAAACGTTCGATTTGAATTTCATTGTATCAATTTTTCAAATACATGTACAAAATAAAACATTCAAATATCTATATCACACAAATTCGACGCCGTTTTACAAGTTGCTCATTGTTGCGATAAATGTTGATATTAAAAACCCAGTGGATTTAAAATTATCAACATTTCTTGTTGTTTTTTCTGGCGAAGTTGTTTATTTACATTTTTGGCAACCATTTTGGTTGCTATAAGGTTAAGTTATACCGCGCTGTATAAAGCCCGTAGTAAAGGCATTTTAGCCAATCAGCGCAGCATATTTCCCGTATAAAGCGGTTAAAAATAGCTATCGGGAACCACTTGTGATTCGCCTCCTTTACTTAGTAAACCGACTTGACGACTTGAGATTTCTCTCGTTGATTCGAAAAACTGGCTGAATTATAGCTGTGATTCCGTTTCATACTAATGGTTAGCGTGTTCGCTTAAGAAACCAAGGCAGATTTTCAGTGTTAAAAGGAAAAAAATCTTTGGAATACCAAATTAGTTCTCAGTAGTTAAAAATAATTTGGGAACGAAGTAATTATGCTCTCGTGAAAAAAATCTAGCTTCTATTTATGCATGCTTAATGACTAGGGTATACGAGCATGATTTTGACTTGATTTTAGCTTTCATGCTTAAAAAAAAATTGTGTTAATAAAACGTACCGTACATATTACTAGATGAGCGACGTGTTTCCGACATTGTGTTGCGGTTTGTTGAGCCAAGCAAAAACACCACATCATGCACACAATCCGCTCTCATTACCTGGCAGCTTTTCTCCACTACCCTGGTCTCACTCACGAATTGTAAACATGGTTCTCGAATTGTAAACAGCCCCCAATTCTGAGAGCGAAAGTTTGATCCATGAAAACAAGCTATAGACACGAAGTTTCCATGCAATCCCAGCGTGCCACCAAGAACTATATTTTTATCAGGAAGTCTTGCAGTAATATTGTTCAGACATTTTCCATATAAACCATTAAGTAATTCCACCCAATGCTGATATTTCAAGCCTATAAATAAGTTTTTATCATTACACACAAGTTGAAATGAGAAAAAACGGGTAACTCCAGACTTCTAAACCCTGGATTACAAGAAAAAAAAAACACTTAAGGAGTTAATTGCAGTACTAATAAAAATTTAGGGATTTCAAGAGTTTTCGCATAAATCTTAGGAATCATGTAATTTGACCAAAAGTCTCTGTTGATTAAAAATAACACCAGATTTTTCCAAATAATAGTGCATACTAAATTTTGATTAACTAGGTCATGCTAACAGAATTTTTTACGATTTGCGTAAGAAAAAAATATTATTAATAATATTATTATATAATTATAAAATTAGGATTTTCTTCCTTCTACATTACATGTTATTTTTCTTTAAATTTGTACACTCACGTGATCTATTTCTGTGGAAGTCGTTTATGGGCTCCGCAGATGCGCCTAAACTATTTGGTCGAATTTCACTCCCAGGAAAAAAAAGATTGAGAAGTTTTAGGAGTGTTACCTACCATCTACGCTATCTACACTTGTACTATCTGTTCGATTTTCCAGCTGCAAATCGGCAGAGTAGTATCTTAAACCTTGGTAACCATCACAAAGCGAAGACAATGCAAGTGCGCTGCTTTGCTGCTGCTGATAAAAAAAATCTTGCAGCTTTTGCGCCATTTTCAAAAGGTCTGGCGTTGTTGACTTGCAAACGATGACTTGAAATTCATTCCATTGCGAGTCACACATGAGATGGATCTCTGTAGGATTTTCGCTAGCTTCTGTAAGGGTTGCTATTTAGAAAGAAATACAAAATACAACTTTAAGAAAACAACTTTAAGGAAACAACTTCTAGGAATGTTGATATGAAAATGCCGGTTTACTCAGTAGATGTATGGTTTCTGTTGTCATTACGAACCTAGCTAAAAGGCATTATCAAAACTGTGTTTCACAATAAATAACATTAAAAACATACATTCGGTATTATTTAAACTAGGAAGTAACCAACGGTCTTCAAGTTTAAACAAAAAAGACGAGAGGGCAGCCATAACAACGCTAGAGCCCATGTAATCGAGTCGCACTTCTCCACTTTTCATATTAACAGTAGTACAGTGGATTGGTAATTTTCCAGAATTCTCCTGAAATTTACCTAAAACAAAAAATTGAGGTCATTAACATGTTTAGACCATTTATTCCAAATCATCCTAGAGAGGGGGGTCACCTACCAACAACATTTAATTCTTGCATGTCAAGGTAGCCTCCTATAACACCCCCATGTGCATCTAATGTTCCTTGGCGAACGAATACTCCAACTTGGCCACCTCTCACGCCAGTATTGTTCAATAAACCATTAGCATCTGCACGGACATCGTTTGTACTCCATCTAGCAATACAAACATAAAATTATAAGTCATAAAAAGAAAAAACTTCGAACTAAAAGCTGTCACAGCCATTCAATCGTTAAATTAAAAAAGAGCCAGTGTATCTTTTGGATCAAATTAAGTAATAGCGTAGAAGTTATCATATCGTAAGCTTACATGACTTGTCCCATCACATTTCCCATGTTAGTAGAGACGTCGATTCGGGAGATTTTAAAGCCAACCGCTATTTTTGTTTGCCATTCATTGGTAAAAGTGAAATCCGATTGTCCTTCAATAAATCATCGTTAGAATGAAACTGTGTATTTTTTTCTCGGTATTGGAAGAAATTAGAGAGTTTAGAAAAATTATATGCAACAAAATAAATGGAATGAGGAAAGAAATAGTATTAAAGGTGTTATTTGAACCAACCTAACTTAAGTTTTACTGAATCATGTTCTTCATTCCTAAATGTAGGAAAAATTTTGCTTCTTGGTGTTGCAGTAAATGGTGTTCTCATCAAATTGTTAAAAAACGATGTGCCTGTGCTAACAGATCTTCTATGACTTCCTAAAAGTAAAACCAGCAATTTATTTTATTAATTTGTCAAAATAAAAGGCAGAATTAGACTCGTAGTCTAATTTACACCGCAAGGTATTTTTCGTTATATTTCAAGTCAGAAAAAAAATCATAAAATTATCGCTTTTTAAACTTAAGAACTTTAAACCTGAAGTTTTTTTAACTGACAAAAAAGCTGATATTGGAGGCGTGGCCATACCGCTTGTTTCCTTTGGAATTACTAATGGGTCAGGTTTCGATGCATCGGACGATGCTGGTAAATTACGTGAGGTCCTTATTTTGCACGCTTGACGGGTACTTTGTTGGGTAGCGTAGGTTCCATCTTTACCCAGAAATATTCTTTGCATCAAACCGCGTTTATACCAAGCTTTAGGAACATCAAGAATTTCGTTTAATCTGCGCATATCATAATTAAACGCAGCTGAGCCGATATCACAAAGAGCTATTGAAAAAAATCACGAAAAGCATACTATAGCTACAATCTCTACTCATAAGATAAACAATTTTTTTTTAATATAAGAAAAAGGAAAACTTGACACACCTGATATTTTTACGCTTGTATGAAAATCAGTTGAGTTATCTGAATCTCCTTTGGGGATTCGAATCGTTTTTCGAAACAAATTAAACTTGATAAACTCTACATTAAGACTAAGAGAATCTTTTCTTCCAGATATCGGTTGGCCTGTTGGTTTGAACTCCTTTCTTTTGGCACCAAGCATTGAAGAATTTTCTCGATCAGTTGCGCTGCTGAACTGTTTTCCATATGGATGAAAAATACAAAATGAAAAGCGTGACAAACATAACGTAAAACTGAAGCCAGACGACATATCAACATCACTCATGGACGCTTGTGAAGAGTTACTCCTTCTTGAACTAAAGGTTTTCTTTTTCGGTGAGATAACTTTAGAAGCAACAGGGGAAGGGCTTGACGTTACGACAAAATCAAGAGATGGGACTCTCAAAAGAAACTCAACTCTTGACAGAGGCAGGCAGCTAAATCTTAAATCTGATGGTTCCACACGTATCAGGACTACAACATTAACCGGAAATGAGTAATAGTCGTTACCAGAAGAAGACAGAAAAGAGGTAGTACCACCTAATGACTCAGATTCCAAAGTTCTTACTTCATCCGCATCTGTTCTGATAATAGGTTCTAAGGCTTTGTCAAGAAAATCAAGTAAAGAAGGTCGAACTATCATCTCCTTTGGAAGAGATTGGATGGAAACAAATGCATTCAAATTGGCTGTTTTGTTGAACTGGTGCTCACAGACAACAGAACCATTATATTGAGATGAGACGTCAGCAGATTCAAAATCAGTTGAACCATGCCTAATTTCCCCAACAACATTTTTTGATAAGTAACGTAGTCGCACATTAACACCAGGGATTAGAATGAGAGGTTTCTCGGAAATTGTGGATTGATTTGAAGATACTTGACCTACTGACCACATGGTTCGGAGCGGTCTTTGGAATGCTCGACTACTTATAGACTCTTCTTGACCTGACATCTTTTTGGAAAATTCATCCCTATAAAAATGTTTTAAATGCAACTTTTGATTCAAAAATTTCATGGAATCAGACCCAATTCAATTTTGTCAAGAAATACAATGCAAAAATAGTTACCTATTTGCAATATTAACATCTTTAACATTGCTGCTCTCAGTATGAAAAGTGCATTTGCCACTTTCAATGTCCATGACGACATTCAGTTCAAAATCCAACGCAGTATTATTACTAACCGATAAAATTGATTTAGTTGTTTCAGAACTTGGACAAACATTAAACGTGCTTTTCGAAAATGTCACACGATTCACTCCTTTTTCATTTTCATCAGAAGATACAGTCTTTATATCGGTGAATTCATCTGTATATGATTCATGGCTCATTTGGTTTTGAAATACTGTTAATTCTGGACTGACGGTATCAAATGTGAAAGTTTCATGCATTGACGATGCGTCAATTTCATCTTTTGCGTAATTGTTTGAATTTTTAAGCTCAATTGGTTGATAAGAGTGACTCAATGAAGAATTTAGTGCATGAAGCTCCGACTTCGAAGCTGGGTAAAGGTAAGACAGTGTCTTCTTTTTATCAATGAAAGATTTTCTACTAGTAGATAGGGTCGAACGCTTTTTTGACCTTTTGAATCTGCTCTTTACATCTTTAAAAAACTCCTTTGATAAAGCAGCTTCTATTTCTTGTAACTGTTTTACCTCACGACTGATTACATCTGGATGAGCATCGTTTCTTCTATAAAAAAAAAGAAAAAAAAAGAAAAAAG
Source organism: Hydractinia symbiolongicarpus (assembly GCF_029227915.1). Lineage (NCBI taxonomy): Eukaryota > Metazoa > Cnidaria > Hydrozoa > Anthoathecata > Hydractiniidae > Hydractinia > Hydractinia symbiolongicarpus. Next base: position 13,365,780 of record NC_079882.1, on the reverse strand, counting down.
TAGCTAAAAAGCTCAAGGAACATCTAGGAGTATAAGAAAAACAAAACTTAAAGTATTTACCTAAACTGATTTACTATTCTAGTTTGCAACCACAACTGTCTCTCAAGGGATTCATCTTCGTCCTGCAATGTTGTGTGAGTAGGAGCATCCACCACATCGTACCCATCATCAGAGATATAATTAGGTATGCGAATCTTGTTTTCTTCTCCAACATCTTTAGCTTCAGCAACTGATGACAGATCAGCGACGTCTGAATCACCTGTAATAGCTGTCAACGTATTTGTCAACAGATTTAACTTCTTGCCAATGTTGGAGTCCAAATGAATGTTAATGCCACACATTTTCCAAAAAAGCGTCATTATCCATTTGCCAGGTTGATTCAACTCTAAACAAATTGGAGAAACAGACCTTTAGTGCTTGTGTATTGTGTCACTACTTTCTATTAAATAGACAGCAAATTTCTCCCAAGGAGCAATCCATGTCTAAAAGTTCAATGACATCTATCCACAGCCCACAGTTATTGATTTTCATTAAAACAAAGAAAAATATAAGAAAGTACCTAATTGTGGATCTGATGATATCGTTCGTGAGCATAAGTCATAACTTCCTTCTGGTATAGTATCTTGAAGTTAATAAAATAAACAATAAGAAAACTAGGCAAATAAAGATCTGTCGAACAACTATATTAAAGTCATTGCCTAAAACTTTTAGAGTTAAAGCAACAAGGAATACAGAATTAAACCAAGATTGTTAATTTTAAGGGCTATGTTCAAAAGCAAAACTGTGGTAGCATTCAAAGCAGTGGTGGGAAATACCATTGGATAGCCCAAACTTGCTTGCTGATCAAAGAATACACATTAGTTAGGGATTTGAAAGAGATTAGCGTTATTTTTGTTTTAAATAAATACGTCTAGATACTTACACGTATTCATAATATCACTCTCATCTATCTGCCAGTTATTATAGGTATGATCGAAGTTATCAACAAATCGTAAGCAGAATTTTCGAAACAAACCAGTACTAACAAAGGAGCCACTACTACACCCTGTTATTGAAGATTCTTCAACAGATACAAGCAAAGCTGATCCCGGGTCACTATCTAAACAACAATACGCAAGACTGCTTTGGTAAAAGTGAAGCTATAATAGATGCCTAAGGAGATGTTTCTTTTATTTTAAACAAGTAGAATTGCTTTCAATATGCAGTCATCATGCAGAAAAAAGGTTATTTTTTATGAACCAAGAGAACTTCGTATTTAAAGGGGCTACGCTTCAAGGAGAACGTGGCTATATTAAATAGTTCTCAAAATACTTTACCTAGCAAGACAGGTGTAGCTAAATTAGTTGACAAGCATGAAGGCTGAAATAATAAAAGGTGGTTTAAATGAGATTTTTGTCATAATATAACAAGCATGGGCCATCAGCAAACTTACCACTTTCTCCTTTAATGGAAGACAAACTCCTAAATTACGAATATTCACTTGTAAAAACAGATAGCTGAAAAGCTTTTCTCTGACTGGTTGCTGTGAAAGTCTATTCAAGATGTGCTCAGCAACAGCAGGAAACTATAAAAAATAAAAGTACACACTTTCTTTAACCGTAACAATTGCATTGTAGAAGTGATTTTAGTGTAAATATCAATTTCACAAAAAATGTGAGTAAATGTAATTAAAAAATGCAAGAAACCATGTGTTAAAAAACGAAGTCATAGAAATCAGCAAACCTCATTTGTTAACATAGTTCTTTGCCCCATCCAGTAATTATAAGCATTCTTGTAATGTAAATATACCAGAACACCTGTGCATAAAATATTAGCAAACTGCAACTAATTGATTAGTAAGACTACAATATCATAACGTAACGTCAATGTTATGTTTGATAATGAGTTTAGGTAAGTTAAAAGCAATAGTTTTGTAAAAAAAACTAGATCAATAAAGTCTACCTTTATCAACAGCAGCAGGCATAAAAAAAAAATGGGGGTTATCCAGGGCTATTACAATGGCTTCTCGATCACTTCGCTTTGGTTTTTCCTAAGATAAAACAAAATAACTGAATGCATGAAAATATTATAACATTTCAGTGAACAGGTGGAAGATATTGATGTTTCACTGGTTGTGTCTCATTGGAAATTAAGTTTGGGTTAAACAATCCTGATAAAACAGTTTAAAAGATTGCCTACTGTTAAAACCCACTAAACACAACCCGTATGAATAGCATTAAAATAATATATAAAGGACCTTTTGAGGAAAATTATCTGGTTAGTTAAAAAAAATTACATCATGTGGTTATAGTTACTATTTTGATCCAAAATTGATAATCACCTGCAATGTGTTATTTACTTCTAATAACGTACTGAAACGAGCAAAGACGTCGTAATCTTGATCTTTTTTAACAAAATTGACCTAAAAACATATAAAAGATGCCTTATGCATAATATATGAACAATTAATCTACAGGCTAGGCAAAGAACCAAAGATACAAAAACAACAACAACAACAAAAATAACATCATTATCTGTGTGTGAGAAACAGTTGTGCTATAGACATCCGAAATAGTGACGGCCAAATTCAGATAAATTCATAATGATCAACTCCTATCCAGTTTTAAAATCAAAATGGTGTCTTGTGGTGGTTTTTGCCTAAATATTGCCAAAACTTTTTCCGCATGGATAAATGAACTAAGGTTTGTATAGGTCTGGGACAAGCAAACGAGTGTCATTTCAGCGAAAAATTATATGTTATTCAATTGACCTTTAAAATATCTATGCATTGATAGTTTGAATGTATCAACAGCTCTAAAATTACTGATGACAGAAAATGTCAAAATTTGCTATTACTTAAATATGACATAATTTATGCAGCATAATTAAATTTGAAATTTTTTAAATGCGAAACATCTTGAGAACGAAAAGAGCTTTTTAAAAAATTTAAGAAGACTTGTGAACTAACTTTTTAAGCTCTATAATATAAAGCCAATATCATTTTATACCTTGGGTTCCCTGGGTTTATGCCTTCTAAACTTTAAACTTTGCCTAAGGTAGGTACAGCCTGGATAACCTGTGTGTTTCACCATGTCTAAGTAATTTAGGTATTGACATGTTGTACCTGTGTTAAAACCAGTTAAGATAAATTTCAAAACTTTTGCAAGAAATTTTTAGACATAATAAAAATACTGGGTGACTGTTTTAGTTAGGCAATAAAACGACATGTTGTTTTTGTTGAGACAAAAGTTATACCATTATTTTTTCTATAAAATCACAAAAGCGCTTGACCAAAAAAATAAAACACTTGGTTACAGTTTACCTGGACGAGGTAACTACAGACTTTTGCATGTTTTATTTAAGTAATTTTTGGAGTGAGGGTTTCACCTAAATTTGCATTCAAATTTACCCGTACTAATGGCCTAACAGAAAACAATTAGTAACCAAGGCAATTAATTATTCCTAAAAACGTTTACATATTAAATGCATAATCTAAAAACAGAACAATTACTGAGCGCATTGCGGAACATTATATTACGTTAAAAGAAATATTAATTACAAGAATCATTCGAAAACATTTTCCCTCTCAATACTTTTATTTCTATAACAATCATGTGAGCCATTTAGACCCTTGTGTTGAGAAACTAGTGTTAAAATCCAGTATTCTCTTCCCGTAACGATAGCGAATCTATGTCACTTTTACACATTAATACTGTATTGTTTACTAACTCTGTTAAGGTTTCCTCAGGACAATCTTTAACAAAATGACGCAGTATTCTGCAGCTCTCAAGTCCTCTCCCTATATGAAATTTGTAATTGGCTAAACGCATTTTCCAATGTAAAGTCGATCCACCTCCTTGTTTGCCACAATTTTGACAACATGCAACATCTAGGTTCAGGTAGTCATTACTGAAATACGACCTATGATAGTCAAGTGGTCATTGTGAGATTTTGACCTCCTAGATTTAACTATTTCAAATCTTAACCATGGGCAACAAAAGTTTTGGAGGGGCCATGCACCACCCTAGGCCGCTACAACCACAACCACAAATAGGCCACGTCACGTCATCTAAACGTGTTGTTTGGTTGAAACTTCGTCCAATACTCTGAGCACTCTGAATTCTCACCCAGTGCTCCGTTAGTATACATATCGGTCCATATATATTGCTATCGGTCGTTTATAAAATTTCCGCACTAACGTGTGAGCGTTGACTTCAAGACACTCTCAACATGAGCTGCAGCAGCCATTTTTTGTGCATGCAGCTGAAATACAAATGTCCAGGGACGAAGTTCTCCAATAATTGAAACAATGGCGCTACAAACAAACAAACAAACGCTATCCATTGGATGAATTTAGTATATGACAACTCTTTCTCCCAATAATAGTTTTGATTGTTTGCAAAGATAGATCAAAATAAACGAGACAAAACAATAATCAAATTTTGCCGGGCTTTTTCTGAAAATTTGTCAACCTTGTCCCCAGGACCTGTTAGGCTTTTTGATTTCCGCCATCGCCACGCGGGGCGGAATCTTTAGAATCGCCGGATGGAAGATAGAGATACATATACAACCAGTTAATCTGGCAAACCTGTGGATTACAACAGGTTAACAGCTAGTATTTTATAAACGATTTTCATGTTATAATTTATTTAAGAGTGGGAGGTAAAAACTGTTTGTAAGGTGTTGGTATCCTAGCAGACATAAGTTTGTTAATTTTATACCGTGCTATTAAAAAAAAAAATTACAATGAATTTTTTTTTCTTTTTTTTAGGTTCAGCTACCGTCACTTGGTAGAGTATAAAAGAGAAGAAACTCGACAGACAGAATTAATTGAACTTACTGAACCTTGAACTTGAATTTACTTATCGGCGAACTTAATAATAAAATTATTGGTGAACTTGATAGTGAAATTATTGGTGAACTTAATAGTAAACTTATCGGTGAACTTATTAGTGAACTTATTGGTGAAATTACTCAATTTTTTGAGCCTGCTTCAAAACAAAATGACAGAGGTTTCTTTAGCTTTTAAGAGTTTTTCTTCTCGATCACACGTTACCACCACTATTGTGAACCCCACATATAAAAACTGTCGCCGTATAGTACTTTTAATTTCTGGTGACGTTGAAACTAATCCAGGGCCTTTCACTATTCTAAAGTCGGTACAGGGATCTTTTCATCAAGGGGATGTTAGGCTTGGAACTTTTATTGGTACACAATGATGTGTAATTCCCTGCTTGCGATCGTTTAGTCGGCTCTTAAAAAGTTTCTTTTTGGAATCAAGGTGATCTTGATCATATCCTCTCCGAAAGAACAAAGTGGTACACAAACCTAGGATACACAAACCAGTACTTAAGCGCAAGTGAGCTCCCAAATAGTTTGGTTCTTGAAAATGAGGTCATACAAATACAAAGTTTAGAAAATATTTCTCATATTATTACAGACGATAGCACTTCATTACGCACAGCACGAAAAGTGGGAAATCGACTTTAAAGGCCGGTCCTCTGCTTATGCAGGCGATCGCAACGACCAGGCGTAAGAAAAGGATCCAATCCTATTTATGAATCTTATAATTTTTTAAATTATATTAGTATCAAGGTCTTCTCAAATGTTCAAAAATAATCTGTGAAAAATAAACCTTTAACAATACACTGAACATTTATAATTTATATCCGTATGTTTTTTATATCGGCGCCATTGGTTTAAGATTTATACACTAAGATACCATAGATTTGACCATGAAGTTGGATCCTACTAAATTTTAAAACGCGGGCAGCTAACTATATACTTTAACCTATACTGGTGTACTGAAAAATATGTAGCTATATATACTGTAGCCTATGCTGACAGAAACTTGCTGAAAAAACTATGGTAAACAATGTAAAATAGCTATTGCTAGCTTGCTAAATAGTTTTTCAACAATTCTTATTTTAGTTTCGGTTATATAGCTTAAATATTTATTTTCATTTGATATGTTGTTTTAAGTATTCCTTTGGTCAGTTTGGGGCAAACTGACAGGAAGGAAAAGACCTTGTGCCCCACTTGAAAAACAACGAAATTCAGAAGACCAGACCCCTGGCAAAAAAAGGGGTATAAGTCAGCCGCTTGGAAAACTATACATAATTATGAGAATATCTTAAACATTGATAAAACTTAAATTTGAGCACTTAAATAATTATACTAACCCAACCAAAAATTTACGCTTCAAAAAACTTGAACAAGCTGGAGTATAACCAATATGGCGTGCTTGAACCCGGTCTTTCCAAGGAATCCCTGGAGCTCGGTTTAGTTAAACAAAATCCGCTTCGTTAAAAAGCATAACTGGAAATGAAAACTTGAAGAAAAAGGGCAAGAAAAAGACCGGCCGTTTTAATAAGAACTGGGATAGATTCTTAAATCTTAATTACGGAACCTTTTAAAACTTAAATGTTTATACAGAGCTGATGAGTTTGAAATATAAAAATATAATTGAAATAAAATATATTTATTTGCATAGTTACAAGCTACGATAAAAAAAATACTCGTAAATCCGGTTTTCCAACTTTTACAATATATACAAGAAAATAATAGTTAAAAGGAACAACCATGTCTCAATGTATGGAAGATTCTTTTCTACTGATTGAAACAGTCTTAGTTTTAGTGTTTTTGGTTTTTATGTGTAAAGTCTTTGTTTATGTATCTGTTTTAATGTTTATGAGTGTACTGAGTCTTTATGTGTATAAAGGTTTTTGATTTCTATTATATTTAGTTGTGTTCTTCAGGGACTGTTATGCATTGAGGCATGTTTAATGTTATTACCTTTGTTCTTTACAAAATGGTAATGGCCTTAGGCATGTCTCAAGGGACATACATAAAAATCATGTTTTGTTCTTTAAAAAATGGTAATGGCCTTAGTCATGTCTCAAGGAAAATACATATAAATCATGTTTTTTTTGGCATTTTTTGCAGTCAGTTGAAAATTAGTCTTCATACTAGTAAGACATGACATAAAAAATTGTTTCTGTCATTGACCAAGTATTTGTTCATTCTTTGTGTTGAGCAAGCACATATTTGTTCATGTTGCTGCACTGCAAAATTATGCATAACGAGTTATGTTAAATTGTGTCAGTTACTTTTTCAGCAACAATGATTTGATAATTTTATGATCCATTTTTATCTTAGCAATCAGTGTGCATAATTAGCTGCAATAACGGAGAAGACAGCTCCATGTGCCTTTTTAATTGTTGTTTTTTTAATATTTCGAGTTGTCACCCGTTGCTTAAAAGTAGAGAAGATACAAAAAGGAAAGAGGAAGGATATTACTATCAAATTTGTAAAATACATGTCAATACGACATAGACATGATACCAACAATACAGCTCTATTGCCAGAAAGAGACCATATCAATGTGCTCAATGTGGTTGCAAAGATATACATAGATTATAATAGCATTCGAGAATTGTGTTATAAAAGGGGTGTGGGAATCATAATTGAGAGGTAAATTAAATCGAAGGATGAAATTCTGTTGATGTATGCTTTTATCACGTGGGTACTATTTCTTCATTTAAAGGCTTGTGTTGGATTTTTTTAAAAGTAAACTTTGTTTAGAATATCTTATTTTACAAGTGTGTTAATCATGTATTTGTTTTGAGCATAAATAAAAATAATAAAAATTTAGACATGTATAACTTTATTACGGGAGTCTTTTTAGACCTGACTCTCGCATAACAAAATGACGCTAAAGAGACTGGCTCAATATAGGGTCGGATTTGAAGACCTTGTGCGAGACAACAACAACAAAAATATGGGAGCCTAGCTATGAATAAAATGTGCAAGTATTATACATGATTTTCGTATATTAAAAAATTCTCAAAACACAAAAAATGAAAATCAAACATTAAGTATTGAGTATCAGAAAGATGTCTAGTTAGAATAAAAAGATACCTTGTTAAACTGTCCAATTGATACATGTACTTCGACTTGAGCTTTACCATACGTGTTTGTAGCTTTATCTAGTTTAAAAGTAAGTGTGAAACATTAATCTGACAACAGTTGAAAATAGCCTTTTTTATCAGCCCAATGTTTTAAAATTGGATAACAATGCAATGGGTATTGTTAAACTCGTAATTAACTGAGACTGACTGGATACTGACTGACTGACTGAAATGTCTCAAATGGCCTAATTCCAAGACGCAGATTTAAATTTTTACCTGAATTATCTTGTATCTTATTATACTTGGTGTGGTGATTAAGTGCCGAACGTTTATTGGGGTATGTGGTGAAAAAAAAATGGGGGAAAAATTTTGTACTCTCCGACTTGTGAACCTGTGCTTGATGTTCCCACATTATTTTTACAAATAAAATAAACAAATAACTAGCACTTTAATAGTAGATAGATATTGCAAAATTAACGAGTTGTAATTTAAAACAAAAGTTAATAGAATGGAAAAATATATTTGATTCTTTTAAATTAATCTAGACTGTATAATTGCAGAACGAGCGCTGCTTAACCACTTATTGAGAAACTGTGATCTAGTAAAAATATTGAGATTGTTAAGAAATGTTTTTAGAAAATGATAATTTTGTTTACAATAGGTAAATTCAACCAACAAAAACAGATCAAAAATGAACATTTTTTTCTTTTTTTTAAGTCAAACTGGCTTATGGCACTGAATGTACAGTGGTGGATAAGCTGTTCTACCTTTATCATTTACGTGTGAAACCCTTTTGATTAAAATTCAATCTAATTCACAGTGCTCTATCTATGAAGGTGCCATATTTTTTTCAACTGGTAATTTTAAATTTGGGTGGTAATCTTTAAGTCCGACAAAGTTAACTTGACAATTACATTTACGATGAGTAATAATGCCACTGATATAGCGTGAGTTACAAAAAATACTTTAAGAATCATTGACGTCATAATCCATGCTCGACTCAGCCTTTTTTACCTCTAGAGGGGCGGCTGGTGTATTCTACAGGTCACAGGTCAAAATTTTAAATTGTTCCATATTATGACAATGCAAATAATTTTAGCCAATTCCAGTTTTGTGATGGAGCGCCAATACAAAATACGCAATAGCAACAGAGAATTTTTAACACTCTTTGCAATCTTTAACACTTATCAGGAGAACTGCCACCGCCCCTTTATATACTCTGATATGAATGTATGAATATAAGCTGCATGTAAACACCTTACGCTACTTAACCGCCCCAACAAGTTTGTTAACAAAATTAGTATTATTGAAGATATTATTTCGGTTTGTCTGTTCAGTATTCATATTACTGTGGAAAGTTTATCATTTCTTGAACATGATAGTTTAGTAGGCGACGTTTCGGGAGATCCTTCTCCCATCATCGGGCTAAGTAAAATGATGCTGAGCATCATTGCAGAGGATCGAAATTCATAAAAATTGACCAACCAGAAACGAGCTGATAATTACAGTTAATTACGGTAATTAACATTTTCGGACCTAGATATAGGTAACTACTTCTTCTGTAGGGCTGGTAACCAAATCTCAGGAAGTTGATATGAGATGCTGTTTATGTGTTTGATACGTGCTACACTGTTGATGGTTTCTTTAATCTTCTTGGCCGTTGTTCTGGATTCTCTGTCAATGATTTTCTTCTCATCCCAATTAAATATGTACCACATGTACCCAGCAAAAAAATCTATATTATAATATCCGTATGCGTCTGTCTGTAGCGCAAAATAGTACCGCAAGTAGTAAGACGCACAAATTACGGTATAAAAAGAACGTGCATTCCCATGCATTTTTCCACGGGCCACCGACTAGTTGCTTCTAATCATCCACAAACGTTTCATTGAAAATTTTTAATGAGACTCAAAAAAGCGAATTTAAATTTCAATATTAGAAGAAAACTTACTAATATTTGTATCCAGACTCTACACAGGATGAGTGTTAAAATCACTTTGTCCGTGTACATATCATCATGTACACGGACAAAGAAACTGCATCGAGGAGACAATAAAAGTTAATTACCCATGACTTTTGTAAAGAATTTAACACAGGCTTCAAGTCTTTTGTAAAACTATATGCGAATTACCAAATAAAAACAAAAGTTTAAAATATTATAGCCAATAGATGAAATATGTAAAGCTGCACGCAACCATTTTAAACATACAGAATACAGTTATTAATAAATAGATGCAGTATGATTTGTAAATTAAATAAGCTGAAATTTTATACTCCTACTTACAGTCTGGTGATTTCAAAACTGAAGATGCAGGATTCTTATTAGACAACACCAACGATATTTCTCCTGTTTCCAATTTAACTGCAATGCTTGAAGGTGTAGAAGCTGTTACTTGAATATTCTGTAAATAACATACAAGACATAAACAATGATGTTCGACTTGACAAAGCTAGCAATTAAAATTATATTTATTTTATGCCATTCTTACTTGCGAGATCAATGAGGATCATTCTGTTTGAGAAATCTAACAGATCATGTCTTAGATTGCATAGTGATTGACTGTTATTTTATCTGTTAACATGATCAATTCAATCAAAAATTCTCTACTTAGGAAAAATTAAAATTTTGCATGTATTAAAAAAAGTTATTCTTTCTTATTTTACATATGGAATTTTACAACAAGTCGCATAATTATTATTGCTAAAAAAATTTAGTTAGAAAGACAAACAAAGGAGAAGAGAATTGACTTAAATATTTATAATAACATCAGCAGTCCATAGATAATTGACTTTTCTTTTTACATTCATATATTCACGGAGAGGGAAGAAGTGCATTGGTTTAGTCAACAAAATAGTAAATTTGGATTAAAAAACTGAAAAACATTTGCCTTATATTTACCTTTTTCAAGCTATCCAGAATCTATTTGGAACAGGTGTTAGAAACTGCAAGGGGTTTCCTTGTTAGATATTAATTTAGCCAATACTTCTACTGCATAGGCCATGAAGCGCTGATTAAAATAATGCATAGGATTATTTTCTTTCGAGGAACGTTTTAGGAGGTACTGTTGTTTAAAATTTTTGATGACGCAATGGTCCATAGTTACTCAAATAGAGGCAAGGTATTGGCGTCAGTTTCATTTACTGATGTGATTACATGTGATAGGGTCTAAATTACCCTTCAGCAAATGACATGTAATAACATTTCCTTAGCAAAATTGACAGACGGACACAGGCAAGGAACATTTATTATCTATATTACAATGCTCCTTGTTTGTCTAAGAACCAACATGATTTGCAAGTAGTGAAAAAAAATTTCCATAGAATTTCCCACAATTCACATGGATTTTTTTTAAAGGCTTTAACTAGTGGGGCATGATTAATTGCAATGGAAAATGTCATTTCTCTAGACTGGATAAAATGTTTGGTCTCAAACCTACAAAATGTTTTATTTAGACCCTATCTGACTTATTTCAATAGACTTGCTTTTTGTCAATATTGATATGCTTGCAAAAATGGGTTGGGGTTCAGGCGTAAACCCCCTCGCTTCTCTAGAGATCCTCCGACACCCCGCTTTATCATGTAAAATTGTGTATATATTTTGTGTAAACTCCCCACTTCTCTAGAGATCCCCCTACACCCCATCTACGCATGTGCAAAAAATCTAACAAATACAACGGCATCTGACAGAAACTGATAACTCCTACAGAATCGTATAAAATCAGACAATGGCATCCAACAGAATCTGACAGTATCTGACGACATCATGCGCAAGTGCAGTAACGGAAATTCCCATAATTGAAAATTTTCTGTCCATCTAAAAATTTATTGATAAATAAAATGTGTATATAATAAAGAGACAAAATGAGTTTTTTTAGAAATGCAATCAGCGCAATATACAACGCTGTATCAGCACCAGTAGCAGCCACTGACGGGATACTGTTACTGATTATTAGAACAAAATAAAGGACGGAATAAAAAAACGAATTAACCCAACACTACATGATGAAATCGAAGCTGAAGCACAGGAACACCATCATGATCCCGAAGACAACCAAGAAAACTACACTGGAGTTGAAGACATCAATCATCCGTTTCCACAGGAAAAGACTGCAAACACCGAAGATATCCAACACATATTTGACAAACACGACATGGATATGTTGGAAGATGGAACTCGAGTCAAAACTTGGAAAATCAACAAGAATCTGAACGAACCACTCATGCGTGCTATCATGGATAAAATCACATCTCATATAGACATGCAAGTAAATGTTGTTTATAGTTTCAGCTATGATATTAACCAAGGTAGAGGTGGTGTATTTCTATATCACAAAACTAAGAGCTCCAAGTTGCTATCAAGCATCGCAGGGATCGAAGGTTTCATAGAGGAATGTGAGATGAAGCGTCTGGATATGGAGGATGGTTATTTTTGAGTAAGGCATATTTACCACCAGTCAGAACTATCGAGACCCCAGGAGCATATGAAGGGAAAATCATCTTCAATCATGTGTAGATTAAGATCATAAGCACACGTGAGCCTCTGTTAGGATGCAGACCCCTTCCAGACTGGCTGCGAAAGAAGAGATGTATCTTCGCTATGGATGGTAAAACAGACAATCTATGCTTCTGGAGATGTTTAGAGGTACTAAATATGGCTAACGTAGAACGTCGAACAGAACGCCTAACAAAGGACACTCTTGCATTAGCACGACAAACAACGAGAAAGCACCATGGCGACTCGTCTATGGTCAGAAGCAGTATAAGAAAGGGTTAGATGACATCACTATTGGAATGTTGGAAGGCCATTGCTTCTACATCAAAGATATCAAGGTGTTGACAAAAACGTTGGAGTGCGAGGTATGCGGTCAACTTTTCACACAAGCCTGCCATCTCACGTGGCATAAGAAAGATGAATGCAAAGGGGTCAAGACAAGGATCATCTGAAAAAGTGAAAAAGTGAAACATATGCCGAGCAGGTCGGAGAAGGTATTTTATGGTGAAGGTTATAGCTATGATGCATCTAAATGGTTAGAACACGTGGCGAGGGAAACAGGAAGACATATACATCATGCTCTATGTGGTCATGGTGGTGAACGTGTGATACGTGATGAAAAAGTGAAGGATTGGGAAGTAGACGGTTATGAGCCTATAACGAAGACCGTCTACGAGTACCACAGATGTTACTAGCCTGGATGCCCCTGTCAGCCCGAACCTCATACATACCGCAATGAACAAACAATGAAGAAGGAAAATATGATACAAGAACAGGGGTACAACCTCATCACAGTGTGGGAATGTGAAAATGCCCCCAAGATCAACCGACATTTCAACAAAAAATTCATCCGGTATCCTCATTATATCTTGTTTGATTTCGAGGCCTTCTCGTCTTCTTTTAATTACCAGCAAACATCTGATTTGACATACCTTTCGAGGAATATACCGGTAAGTTTCGGTATTCACGATAGTTAAAATGACAACCCAACGTTCGTAGAAAATGAAGATCCTAAAATTTTATTGAAACTTTTTGTGGAGGAGCTAGAAAGGAGACACGCTTTTATCGTCACCGAAGTGGAAATGATGTACCCGAAACCTACAGACTTCGACATGCTTCCCAAAAACACCCATGATGCGTGGAACGAATGGGTAAACCAGATAGCTGGGATTGGGTTCAACAGTGGAAAGTATGATTTAAATATGATCAAGCGCAACTTTGTTGAGCAAATTGCGAAAGATGAAAGCGAAAAAATAAAAGTAGCCAAGAAAGATAACAATTATATGTTTGTGACAACATCTAAGTTTAAATTTCAGGACATCAAAAACTTTCTTGCGCCATGGATGAGCTTAAAGTTATGGTTCAAGTCTCTCGAATGCAAGCTTGGTTTCCTGAAGAGATTGCGGTTGCTCATAGGGAAGCGGATAAATATCCAGATAAAAAGATTTCGGGTGAGACATCAAAACTTAAAGGAAACTCCTTTTATGGTAAAATGATTGAAGATCTAGCAAGGCATGTAAATACAATGTTCACAAGTGCAGCATTGACAGAGCCTACCAATGCGGGATTGCAGTGTATCAGCTAGTCAAGTTTCGTACGCTGAATTCTACTACAATTTCCTGCACAGGTATGTAGATCATTGAGATTTTGAGTATATCTACATGGGTACAGACAGCACATATTTTGCTATCTCTGGAGAAAAGTTGCGAGATGTCTTACGTACTGAGTTGCGGGATGTCGTACGTACTGAGTTGCTCGAGGAATACGACAAAGAGGTGGCAAACTGGCTTGTGACGGACGATTGTTCAAAGAGGACAGGAGGTCTGTTAAAACCTGAGTTTATTGACACAAGAATAATTGCTATCACAGCAAAATATTATTTCATCGAAGGGAAAGAGGGCACCAAGTTTTTATGCAAAGGGATGTCAAAAATGAAAAACAAGATGGCGTGGGAACGATATATGAACGCGTTGAAAGAATATATAGACACTGAAAATACAGGTTTACAGGTACACAACCAGGGGATGATCACCTATGAGCAAAGTAAGCTAGGGTTCTCAGCATTCTTCGACAAACGTCGCGTCCTAGAGGATTTTGTGCATACGGTACCTTTGCAGTTGTAATTTTCTACACTACCAAGCACAGCCTCAAGTCACTCCTCATCAGTATGAAGCGGTAAAAACAAGATCATACTAATTTGCCTCATCTATTCAAAAATGTGTACAACGTTTCTGAATAATCAAGGGTTTTCTGCATGATGTACAAATGAGATGCGTGATTTGCCACACATGCAATACTCAAGGTGATAGTGCAAGAGTATATACGAAATTCGAATTATAGTAGAATTGTGGTACCAGGCTTACCTGGTACCACAAGGTCTCACTAAAAAAAAGGTGGGTTCGTTAAAACGGAGTACAGCACAGACATTAAAAAAAAAACCCTTTGGGTTTCAAACAATAACAACAACAGCAACAACAAACAAGAATAAAAAACCCAGAGGGTTCTCCTAAGGGAGTTTTGGTATCTTTTCTTCAAAATAAAACATGAATGTATATCTTATGTATTGCAATAATTTTACCGTATTTAATAATTTTTTATTTATTTTATAAATTTTCAGCTATAATAAAAAAGAAGACGGAGCTTAATGTTTTTCTTAATGATATTGACACACAAAAAACAGAACAGGATAAGCGTGGGTATCTGCGTGACAACCTCTCAAAGATACCTAGTAAAACACCATGGACTGTTGAGAGATTAAATAGGGTGTCTGATAATGTAATTAATAATAGGGTCAATAATAAAGATATGTTATCAAAAATTTCCGGCGTTGATAATTTTGAAAATATGATGAATGAATTAAATTCCAGTTATTTAATAAAAAACTCAGCATCTGAAACTATTGGGAATTTAGCGCCGGATACTAATGGTCATACATCTATGGAGATTTTAGGTTCACATTTGTATGAGAAGTGTGGATTATATCTCGCGCCTGTGTCATTATTTTGTACAATTTTTACCAACTTGATTGGGAAACCTTCGATCAAATTGCTAAAGAGAGACAAACTAGAAAAAATAATGAAACTGATATTTTGAATTAAGACCATTTAATAAATGAGTGAGGAAAAACAGGACCCAAAACAAGTTATTACGAAGAAGAAAAATGAAGGTTGCGTTGCCGCCGGTAAGAAACTTGTCGAATGGAATAAGAAGAACAAGGAGAATTTGCATAAGAACAAGAGGGAAAGTGGTCAAGTACCTGAGGGTAGTACCTCAACAAGTACATCAGCAAGTACCTCACTAAGTTCTAAAGCTATGTTAGGAGCAACAGCAGTAACGGTAATTGTTATAGTAGGCGTTGGTGTTTGGTATAAATTTTTTAAACAACAGCAGCAACCTGGA